>NC_136261.1:80535366-80995366 GCF_964187855.1 Myxine glutinosa | reverse complement strand
AGAGGGTGTGGAGAGAAACATCGAGTAGGTTCGCGAAGGTTCAAGGGCGTGGCATATATAACCCGCACGACGACGCCCCCACGAGAGACGCGCAAGGAGAGAGAAATACGTGCGACGATCGCGCAGGCACGAGATCGGAGAGAGAGACGCGCAAGGAGAGAGAAATACGTGCGACGATCGCGCAGGCAGGAGATCGGAGAGAGAGACGCGCAAGGAGAGAGAAATACGTGCGACGATCGCGCAGGCAGGAGATCAGAGAGAAAGATGCGTCAGACGATTTGGAAAGAAGGGGAGGACCAAAAGAGCCCGAGGCGTGCAGCGACAACCAGCCCCTGCCATGTGCAACGAGATACTTGTGCCGACGTCGCCCTGCTCGCTCCCAGCCTGACAAGGACCGGCTTGCTGTGCGCCCTGCCAAGCCTTCCAGCTTGAGTTTCGACCTTCTCCCTCCAGCAAAAAAACCAACCTGCAATTTCCCCATTCGTGTACGTGAGTTTGTTCTGTGTGTCTTGTCCCTGGGTTAATTAAGACTGTTAATAGGTAAGCTAACGATTTCACTGTGTCACCTGCTTTTTCCATTTCCCTGTATATAACCTTGACTGCTCCTTTTGCTTTAGTGTGTGTAAATAATAAATCCTGTTATTCCTCTGTACGTCTTCTTCTTCTTCCTCTTCACATTCGGTCGCTTTAGAGGTTTCCGTATTGAATATCTGTGGCGTGATTTTGGCCAACGTTCAGGAATCGGGTTATTCGGGGTAACTGTTCGGGTGCGGCGGCCATCCGCTCGGCCAATTAACATCCTAGCCGCGTCCGTAACAATTGGTGTCTGGGAGTGAGATTCGGGTCCCGAACCAAATTTTTTATAACATAAAAAAAAATTTGGTCGAAATTTGGAGCGGCCGAAATTTGTTTTATAAAATCTTAAATTGAACATCGTGCCATGGATAGTGAAGGCGGCGGGATGCCGGTGGGGGCATTAGAAGAGGGGTTAGGGGTAACCCAGGATCAGAGGGAAGAAATGGAGGAGAGAAATAAGGAGGTGGTTGAGGAGGTATCAGGCGCACAAAATGGCGCCCTCGCGCACATGGTTGTTGCGGCACCAAATTTAGCCGCGCCCGTGGTCGCAGCAGCCGAGCCCGAGGTGCCAATGAATTTGGACCTGTTTATGAAACAGATGATGGCCTTTATGGTAAAAACAGACGATAATTTCAAAGGGATGGAAAACAGGATGGGAGGCCAAATGAGGGACGAAGTGAGGGGTACTAGTGAGCAATTAAGAGACGGGTTAAACAATATGGGAAGTAAATTTGCGGGGTTAGACAATAAATTTGCGGGGTTAGACAGTAAATTTGCGGGGTTAGACAATAAATTTGCGGGGTTAGACAATAAATTTGAGGGGTTAGACAACGGGATAAAAGAGGTGAAGAATGGGTTAATGGGGTTGGAAAATACAATGGATGACAAATTGCGGGAAGTCGGGGAGCAATCCGCCCGGGAAATCAAACGGATGGGGAACCAGATAGAGGAGGTGAAAATCGGGATAGAAACCAAATTGGATGCCCAGAGGGATGAGTTGGAACAGATGAGGGCGGCATCTACTAAAGAGATGGAGGAGATGGGGGAGGAAATACGACGAGGTGTAAGCAAGGAGGTCTCGGGGGTACGCGAGGAGGGAAAGCGAGGTGAGAAGCGTATGGAGAAAGAGGTGAGGAATAATACGGCTAGGTTACAGGGGGGCATAGAGGGTCTGACGAGGGGAGTAGAACAGCTGACAGTGGGACAAAAGGAACTAGTGGACCAAGTGGAAAAGAACACTGCAATAATTGGGGGGTTAAAAGCGACACAAAAAGACATTAAAAATGAATTAATAGCGACAAAGAAGGAATGTCAGATGGTACATGAGGGGTTGACGAAGAGGTTGGAAGAGGTGACAGAAGTAATGGAGACGAAGGACCAGGAGGTGAGGACGCACATAGAAACTGTCAAGGTGGCCTTAGAGGACGAAATTGAAGGGGCGCACAGGGAAATGAGGGAGGTAAAGGAAAAATTAGAGGAGGTGGAAGAGGGGGTGAGTGAAATTAAGAAGAGACGGAGGGAAACTAAAAAGGAGATCAGGGAGGAAGTGACGGAGTATGTGCAAGGTCTGTGTTCAAATCGTGATGGTGTGCTCGCTAACCAAATAAAGAGTTTGCAGGTGGCGAAGGAGGTGCGGAGACGAAGTGCCAAGGTGAGTGGCGATATATGCGGAAATGTATATGGTGTGAGGGGAGCTTCAGTCGGCTTGGGGGTTGGTTTGGATCCAGGTGTTCGTGAGAGGCCGTTGGTGAAGTGTGCGACAGGTACGGTGTGCGAAGGAGGAGGTGTGCGAGAATGTCCGACTATGGGGTGTGTAAGGAAAAAGTGCACGCCGAGGAGTGAGTGTGCTGTCGAGAGTGAGTTGGTCGTAGCGTGTGTGCGAGGGGGCACATGGAAGCGCGGGATGGGGAGTGTTACAGAGGATGTAACGAGAGAGTGTACACCTGTGGTGAGTGTTACGGAGGGTGTAATGGGAGAGTGTGCGCAAGAGGATGCGCGAGAAAGGTGTGTAACAGAGGAGTGCATGAGGAAAGAGTGCGCTGTCAAGAGTGGTGGTGAAAGTGGTAAGAGTGACACGGAGCGTGAGTGGTTGTGGCAGGTGAAAGAGGATGCACACCTGGAATGGAAGGATGCACACCTGGAATGGTAGAGCGTGTGTGGGAATGCACACTGGAGTTGGTAGTGAGGCACGTGGTTGGGTGTGCAAGTGAGAGCACAACTGTGGTTGTCACAGAGGAGGTGACCGAGGAGGGAGCGCGAAGAGGTGTGTTGGTGAGGTGTACGAACGACGAGTGTGTGCCAAGGTGTGCGGTGGTCAGGTGTGTGACAAAGTCTGTAAGCGGAATTGAGTGTACCTGGGTGTGTAAGAGAAGGTGCAATGACTAGGAGCATGGGAACGGCTGGATGTATGAGCAAGGAACGGGCTGCGGGGTGTAAGCATGCGAATGGAGCATCGACGCTAACCGGGTTAGCGGTTAGAGCGACGTATAGCCGAATCGGGCCCTCGGTGCGTGCCGGACAGCTCTGCATGCCGCGGGGATCCGCGGGGATTGTGACCGCGGCGGTTTCGAAAGAACCGCCGTGCGGGATCCACGCCGGGCCGCGCTTTGAACGGCCGCGTCCGTGCTCCACTAGGCGGAGCGGGCAGCCCGGTAGGAAGGGTCGTCATGACGACCCCTGTTGGTTGAGGCATTCCGGCAGGGCGAGATCGGGCCATTGGACGGCTCTGTGCCGAGATGGTGCGTGGGATCTCGGCCCGGATAAACCTCCTTCCCTGCACCGGAGGCCGGACGCATCCAGCCGCCGGCACCAAGCAACCCGCATTCATTGCTCGGCTGTGCGAAGCCGGGCTTTAGAAATGTATTGGCGCACCGAGAGGCTCAAGTGAGTAGACGTGCGATGAGGATAGTGTTTTGGACCCGAAATTAGAAAAACAAAATTTGATGATTGGCAAGGATTGGCAGCGTGATGATTGGCAGATGATTGGTAGTGATTGGCAAATTTTTGATTGGCTGGAATTTGGTGAGCAAAATTTATAGTGAGAGATACCCAATGTGGTGGGATGGCAACTCTGCCATCTCTCACAACGGGGGCAAAGGAGCACTAGTTATGGGGTTTATGGCAGTAAAAACTAGCCCGGGAGGGTTAGGATATAGTGTGTAGGGACCTAGAGATGACCTTAGGTAACGTTAAGGTTAGGTAGTGACAATGATACCTGTAGTGGGGACGCAGGTAGATTAGTTTGGATGATAATGATGTGGTATGTGCTTAGTTTAAAGGGAAGACGGGGACCACTAAGTTAGCAGGGCAACAGGTAGATTAGATGATGCCGTGTGTGTGGTTGAAAGGTGTGATTGCACAGGTGTGCAACTGGACAGGTGTATGGAGCAGTGTATGAGGGAGTGATGGTGATGTGTGTTGTGTTGACCCAAATGGTCCATGAAGGAAGGAGGGTGCAGGTGGCACCAGGTGTGATTGCACAGGTGTGCAACAACAGGTGAATGGAGAACAGGTGTATGGAATAAATGGTCTGGAGTATATGGAGTATTGGAATGGATGGTCGTGGAGTGAGTATGGTGGAAACTGTGGAGTGGAGTGGATGGTGCGAAGGTGTGAATGGGGGAAGGATGGACCCCCATCACGAATACCCGGGGAGGGTAGTGTAAGTGTTAGGTAGAGGGTACAGGTAAATTGTGGTTGGATATTGGCATCTGTGGTGCGGGTAGTTGCACAGGAGTGTAGGGATGGGTGCATTAGTGTTGTGGAAATGGCTGGGCGTGTAGCCTGTTAGTGTGTGTGTAGTTAAATGGGCACTCCACCACTGTGAGGATGTCGGCCAGGTGAGGCCGCATGTGGGCTCTGGGAGCCGGTAGAGTTGTTGTGGATGGGGCCCGAGGATCCGGAGGACGGACCCGGGTAGCCCCGTGCCAGAGGGCACCAAGGGGTGACAGAGCCAGGAGGGGCCTTCCCCAATTAGATAGGTTAGGTCAAGGAGCTAGGTAAGCTCGGGTGGCAACTGCAGTGGTGGAGGTGTGCAGGTGGGTAGACCTGCTGGGAGAGCTACACGACTCAGCCCTGAAATTGTGCAAGGGCACAGGGAGTTGCATCGGGGGAGTGAGACCCCAAATTGAGGAAGCACCACAGTTTGGTCAATGGGAAGTTGGTTCTTAAAACCGCATAGAGTAAGATGGCCAATGGTTTGGCAGGGAAAGACCCCGGGTTGTGTAAAGTGTGTTAATGTCATTTAGAGGATAGTTAGGATTAAGAATCTCCTCGCACCATCTACATCCATTCACCTGAGGTAACGATGGTACTCCACACCATGCCATGGATGGTTGGTTTTTATTATTTTGATGCAAATGTTTGGAATGTGAGACGCATCATGACGTGGGTGTGACATTGTTCTGATGTTCCGTCTCTTCCTCCTTATGAGGATTGATGATGAATTGGGTGATGGCAAATTTGGTTAGAGGGATTGTGGGGACGAATTTGGTATAGGGGAAATGTGGGGAAGAGGTGACATTAGTGACGAATTTGTAAATGTGTAGATTGTAGTACATATGGGGTAAGGGCAAGGGTAGAGTAGGTGACCGGGGGGTGACGTACGGTAGGGACGAGCTTTTCTCCGCTCCGTCTCCATACGCACCTCGCCTTGCATTGCCTTTATTGATGTGTACCCTTGTGACCTTACCCCTCGCTCATCTGTCTTTTCCCCCCTTGTCTCCCACATGAGGACTGTGCGCCATTGGGCGCTGAGGTGAGCGTGCGAGAGTCCGCCATTGGGCGCCCGAACCTCTCGCAACCACAGCTGTCTGCATCGATGCACCACCTTATGGACCACATGTCTGTGGCTGAGCACCACTGCTGGACCCCATGGGTTGGGGCAGGGCCCCTCTGCTGGAACCGGCCATGAAGGCCCGAGATCTTGCTGGCGGACCTTGATCACAGGGCACCGATGCCCCACAGGTGAAACACACGTAGTTGGCCCTGTGGGCCATAAATAAAGAAAACAAAAATGGACACGTTCTGTGCAAGTTTCATTTTATTATTGCAAATAGGCCGCCAGCAAAGAAGATGACAACCACAGGAAAATAACAATAGCCAGCAGAGGGAGCCGAAGAGGAAGACCAGCACCAGGGTTTGTTTGGTTATTTTTTATTGAACTGTGGTGACTGTGCACCGATTGGTGCTTGAGGGTGCTTTGGTGCATTTTGGATGCTTCCTGGTGTGTCGATGCAGAGCAGACTGTCTCCCCCCTCCCCCCAAAAGAACGATCACAGGTCCTGGGTTGCGGTTTGTAAATAAAAGTAGAGTCATTGTAAATAATGCGCCCCCACCGTAAATGTATAGTTTGAAGACAATTCCGCAATTCGGTTAGCTGTGGGCGTGAGTCTGTTAGGTAGGGTGCAATGGAGCAGCGGGACATATTTATTTATGTTTTAAGACTGTCGCATTCAGGGTCAGGTTAAATGTAGAGGGAACTACACCTACGTGCCACACTAAACGTAAAGGTAAGAGGCCCGGGACGTGCCTAAGAGGTGGAGGGTGCAGTGTTGTGGATATGAGGATTGTGTTTTTTATTTATTGCTTTATTCTGGACCCTCCTGCCTCCAGTCTGTGTATAAAGGTCAAAGGTCGTTCCGTAGTTATTTCATAAGCACTCACGTTAGCCAATCAAAATTTCCCCCTTGTTGACAGTTATTTCCTTATTCTGTGTATTAGGCTAAGGATTTGTCTTCCATTAATTGACACTCCATTGCACCGAATTCAAATAAATAGATCCCCTTTTATTCCCATTCCCAAAGCCTTTCCTGCCTGCAAACCGCATTTGCTGCAGCTGTGGGTTGCTGTTTTCACCGTGACTCCATTACGCACAAGGTAACCTCGGAGAAGAAAGGCGTGTCCCCACCTCGTCATAGAGGGGAGGAGTGAGTCAGCCCCCTCAACCAACCAAGAACAAGGGGTTGGACTTGGAGAGGGTGTGGAGAGAAACATCGAGTAGGTTCGCGAAGGTTCAAGGGCGTGGCATATATAACCCGCACGACGACGCCCCCACGAGAGATGCGCAAGGAGAGAGAAATACATGCGACGATCGCGCAGGCAGGAGATCGGAGAGAGAGATGCCCAAGGAGAGAGAAATACGTGCGACGATCGCGCAGGCAGGAGATCGGAGAGAAAGACGCGTCAGACGATTTGGAAAGAAGGGGAGGACCAAAAGAGCCCGAGGCGTGCAGCGCCAACCAGCCCCTGCCACGTGCAACGAGATACGTGTGCCGACGTCGCCCTGCTCGCTCCCAGCCTGACAAGGACCGGCTTGCTGTGCGCCCTGCCAAGCCTTCCAGCTTGTGTTTCGACCTTCTCCCTCCAGCAAAAAAACCAACCTGCAATTTCCCCATTTGTGTACGTGAGTTTGTTCTGTGTGTCTTGTCCCTGGGTTAATTAAGACTGTTAATAGGTAAGCTAACGATTTCACTGTGTCACCTGCTTTTTCCATTTCCCTGTATATAACCTTGACTGCTCCTTTTGCTTTAGTGTGTGTAAATAATAAATCCTGTTATTCCTCTGTACGTCTTCTTCTTCCTCTTCACATTCGGTCGCTTTAGAGGTTTCCATATTGAATATCTGTGGCGCGATTTTGGCCAACGTTCAGGAATCGGGTTAGTCGGGGTAACTGTTCGGGTGCGGCGGCCATCCGCTCGGCCAATTAACATCCTAGCCGCGTCCGTAACAATATATATGTACAGACTTGGCATTTAATATGGAATATTTTTTTTGTGGGGGTGAACTTACTTTTCAAGATGTCTTAGAGCCAAAAGTTCATTGGAATTATGTTGAAATTATTCTAGATTTTGTTAATGTGACCTTTAAAAGAAACAAAAACCACATTTGACATTTCGAAACAAATAAATTGATCCTTGAAAGTGATGTAAACTGATATTGAACTCAATTCATGGGCAGTACTGTGTTAAACTTCTGTATGTTTTCGAGAAGTATCTCTTTATTTTGCACATTAGCCAAAAATTTTTTAACAAAAACAAAAGTTAAATTACGACTGGGATTACGGACAGTAAAATTACAGTTCAGTACTTCGTGTAACCCCCACGAGCATTCAGGAGAGCACGTACACGTTGAGGCATGCTGTTCACGAGATTTGCCAAGGTTTGGACAGGAATCGCTTGCCATGCAGTGACAATAGCCTGCTGCAATTCACGCACAGAGGTCGGCTGCTGGTCCAAGTGGTCGATTTAACACGTTAATTCTGCCCACAAGTTTTCTATCGGATTCATATCCGGGTACATGGCAGGCCACTTCATATGCTCTACACCACGGTCAGCAAGAAAGTGTTGGATCATGCGAGCACGATGAGGCCGTGCATTGTCATCTTGGAAGACAAAGCTTCCTCGAAAGGCTGCACGAGCAAATGGAAGCAATGTTTCTTCCAGAATGGCCCTGTACTTGAACTGGTTCAGGTTTCCATTCAGAACAACCAGGTCAGTTTTGCCCCCTGCATGAAAAGCAGCCCAAACGGTCATGCCACCACCTCCAGCTTGGACTCTTGGCACTATACAATCTTTATTGTAGGCTTCTTGCACTTGTCTGCACACTCGGACGCGGCCATCTTGACGATAGACCAGAAATCTAGACTCGTCACTGAAGATCACGTGATTCCAGTGTCCTGGCTGCCATTGACGGTGCTCTCTGGCCCACTGCAATCGGCGCTGGCGGTGTTGTCTGGTCAGGCGTGGCTTTCTCAGGGGATGCCTGGCACGATAGCCTGCTTGAACCAGTCGTTGGTTGACTAGCCTTCTGGATACAGGCACATTTGTCAGTTGCTGCCACTCAGCCCTAAGCCGATTAGCTGACTTGGTACGGCCATTGCGGGCTAACCGGTGCAGCTGGCGATCATCCCCCCTTGTGGTTCTGCGGGGATGTCCTGGCCTCGGTATTGGAGTAGGGACACCCCTCTGAGCATTTCGTTTCAGGATCTTTGACACCTGACCTTGCGTGATGCCATACTGCCGAGCAATAGCACGTTGTTTCATGCCGTAATTTCGAAAAGCCACCACTCCATGACAGCATTGTCGAGTTGATGGACCATCTCCAGAGGAAGCGGCAATAACTTTTGGAGACATGCAGCAGTTGTTTTCCACTAATGCAGAACGCAACAACCCTTGTATACCCGACTGTGAAGCCAATCATCAAATGCACCTGTCCGTACATTTTGCCACGCCACCTGTAATATAATCCTGTTGTTGACTTCTTGCTGCGACAGACAATCAGTGACATGGTTCTTTTAACATATAAATCACCAAAGTGTAAAATAAACTCACCAGATTGATATACTGAGTTAAGAAAGTAAACCCGTCAAGAAAAAAAAATATTCCATATTAAATGCCAAGTCTGTATATATATATATATATATATATATATATATATATATATATATATATATATATATATATATATATATATGTATATATATATATATGTATATTGTTACAGACGCGGTTGTGGATGTTGGTTTACCGAGCGGTTTGGTATGACCGCGTCTGCACAGTTTACCCGATTATACTCGAACGTTGGCCGAGTCGCGCTATGCTAAATCAATTGAGGAAAGGACACAACGGCTGGGTTAAAATGACACGACACCGGGGGTACAGTTCTCAAGACCTCCGGAGGAGGTTATAATAGTGCGGAACGTTAGATTACAAGGACAAGAGAGACAGCATAGAAAGATAGGCACTTAATCACGGTCTTATAGTAACCCCGACAGACGACAGATAAACAGGACAAAACTGACTCACACGGGGATTGATGGCAAGGAAGGGCAGGTAGTCGGTGGACAGCACAAGGTGCACTCTTGGCTCAGGGACAGGATCCACACGGTCCGAAAGATGCAGGGAGGTCTCTCAGCGCTCGGAGGTCGCGACTGGTTCTTCTTCAAGCTCGGGGCGCATCTGACGTCACGTCCGGTAAGCCGCTGCGTATATCCGGCGGGGAGTGACACGCCCTCGGCTCGTTAGCTCTGCCCCAGATGGAATTGGCCCGTTGCTTCTTATTGGGTGCGGGGGGTTACCGGGCTCTGCCCTTGACGAGGGGCCGACAGGCAGCCCCTTCGTGGTAACCCCGTCGGCGCACATGGGCAATGGCGGCTAACCGAGCCGGAGTGAGGACGCACACTCCCCGTGCGCTGTTGTGGTAGTTGTTGTTGTTGTTGTTTCATGGGGAAGATGGGAGGAGGTATGGGGAGGTCCTAAACTCACTACTGGTGCCATACAATCACATTCTGGTGCAACGAAGAGTCAGAATTAATGGAAACGAGTCCTTAACTGACATAGACTAAGAATAACTAGCAAGATGTCCGAAAGTTGTCTACGTGAGATGCGGTGGAACTGGGCACGACATTTAATGGGGGGAAAAAGGGGAAGGTCGGTTCTACAGAGTGTTGTTTACAGACAATAGGACTAGGGAATGGGGGATTGGGGATAGTTGGGGAGTATTGGGGAAATAGGGGAATATTTACAAGCGGATATGGAGGCCAAATCCCATATCCGCAACATTGCACCCTTCTCTACCCTCGGGGCGTCCCGACCCGATAAATTTTTACCTACTTTAGTGTGGCACTCAGATGTAGTTCCCTCTACTATTAACTCTACCCTGAGTGCGACAGTTTTACAGATGTTCACAAATGAGTAAATATGTCCCCCTGCGACGTTGCACCCTTCTCCTCACAGAAACACACCCACAGGATAACCGAATCGCGGAAAGAATTCGCAAACTAAACATACAGCCGGTAGGGAGCATTATTTACAAGACTACGGTGATATTTACACTACGATCCAGGACCTGTTTTTGGAGGAACACATGCAGATGTTATGCATAGAGAGAGCACGCATGCCAGCATCGATACACCAACCCACGAGTGCTCTGTGGCCTTACGGCCTTTAATAATGTGCAGAGCACCCCATCCAAGCACCAAAAGCACCACCCCATAACACAGTCAGCACCATCCGGTGCACCAATAAAGTGTTTATAAATCACCGGTGGTGTCGCAGCCGGCCGATGTTCTGCCGCTGGTCTTGCCTTCATGTGGTGCACTTGGCCTTCTTGCTTCCTTAGAAAATAAAGAAAGGCGCCAACCGCGTCCATTTCCTTATTGTGGCCGTCAGGGTGCCAACTATTAGTGGTTCACCTGTATGGCATAGGTGCCACGTTGACCCAGAGGTCCATCCACGGGTGGTGCTTGGCCGCAAAAAACTGCGGTCCATGGTGGGCGGCCACAAACATTGCGGTCCATATGGTGTATCGATCCAGGCAGCAAGCAGCGAAAGTGCAGGCCCACAACTGCGGAGCCAGCACCTCTCTCTCCTCTCTCTCTGCCCCAAAGCCAGATCCTCGGAGGTGGGAGACAAAAGAAGCAGACAAGTGAGTAAGGTGGTAAGGGCGCAAAAGTGCACGCAATACAAGGTAATGCACACTAGGGGCACATGGGAACCAGGTGAGACAGGTACGTTCCTACCGTACGCCCCCCCCCCCCCCCCACCAGGTAACCTACATTGCCCCTCCCTTACCCCTTACTGTATCCACAAAACACAACGCTACCCATAAACATCTACTTTACAAATCAACAAACGTCCCTACTGTCTTCCCCGTTCCTCCCATAAACCAAATTCGTCTTCTCTCCCTCCTAACCAATCAAATTTGCCATTTCCAACTCTCATCACAATTTGCCATCTCCAACTCAACATCAAAATTTGCCATCACCAATTCATCATCAGTCCCTCCTAAGGCGGGAGAGATGGAATCACCCCAATGTCTCATCCACATCGTGATGCGTCTCACAAATCCAACAGCAATCCTTACTTCCTGCAACACAAAACAAAGAAAACACAGGTGTGGAGTCATCATCACCACAGGTAAGTGGCTGCGTATGGTGCGACAGGTTCATCAATCCTAACTATTTCCTAAATGACTTTTACAACTTTACATTACCCGGGGTCTTTCCCTGCCAATCCATTGGCCAACTTACACTATGGGTTCTAAAAACCAATTCCCATTGACCAAACTGTGGTGCTTTTCAATTTGGGGTCTCACTCCCCCGATTCATCTCCCGGTGCCCTCGCACAATTTCTGGGCCGCGACGTGTAGCTCTCCCCGCGGGTCTACCCACCTGCACACCTCCACCACTGCAGTTGCCTCCGAGCTTACCTGCTCCTTACCCTAACCTAACTACCTGGGGAAGGCCCTCTGGCGCTCTCCCCACTCGGTGCCCTCTCTGGCACTGGGCTACCCGGGTCCGTCCTCCGGATCCTCGGGCCCCACTGACACTAACGGCTCCCAGAGCCCACCTGCGGCCTCACCTTAACCTAACTACCTGGGGAAGGCCCTCTGGCGCTCTCCCCACTCGGTGCCCTCTCTGGCACTGGGCTACCCGGGTCCGTCCTCCGGATCCTCGGGCCCCACTGACACTAACGGCTCCCAGAGCCCACCTGCGGCCTCACCTGGCCGACATCCTCACAGTGGTGGAGTGCCCAACCAACTACACACACTAACAGGCTACACGCCCAGCCATTTCCACAACACTAATGCACCCATCCACAATACCATTCTGCAACCGCACCACAAATGCCAATATCCAACCACAATTTACCTATACCCTCTACCTAACACTTACACTACCCGCCCCGGGTACTCGTGAAAGGGGTCCACTCTTCCCCCATCCACACCTTCGCACCATGCACACCACTCCGTACCACTTACTCCAACTCTCTCCACACCACTCATTCTCTGCTCCATATATTCCACACACCTGTGCTCTTGCACACCTGTGCTCTCACACCTGGTGCCACCTGCACCCTTCTCTCCCCAAGCGCATTCGCGCTGATCCACAACACTCACTACTCATACACTGCTCCACACACCTGTCCAGTTGCACACCTGTGCAATCACACCTGTTCCATCCTCACACAGCATCATCTCATCTAACTACTCCCCTCTGAAACTTGCGCTTCCCAGTCGTCCCTTTAAACTATTGCGCTCCCTCGTCATTATCATCCACACTAAACTACCTGCGTCCCCACTACAGGTATCAGTCACTAACTAATCTTAACGTTACCTAATGTCATCTTCTAGGGCCCTATCAATATCCTAACCCACCCGGGCTAGTTTTTCACTGCCATACACCCATAAACTATAGCGCATTTGCCCCCACCCTGGGAAGGGTGGCAGGGATGCCACCCTTACCCACCGGGCCCATCACTCCTCAATCCCCCAGTCCTCTGGCACTAATAAGCCCCCCTTATTCAGAGGTACTGGGTCCCGCCTCGGCATCTAAAGCCGAGGCAATCCACGGGGGCGCCTGCTCGCCGGTGTAAGGCCTTATCCGGTCGGCGTGGACGATCCGAGGGAGGGCTCGTGGCCCCATTTTGATCTTAATGACCACGTCACAGATTTGCGACAGGACGACTCCTGGGCCTTGCCAGGGGGAGGTGAGTTTTGGGCACCTTCCCTTCCGCCTCCGGGGATTAAAGAACCAAATCTTCATCCCCGGAGCGTATTGACTCCCCTGGCTCCAGTCGTCGTACCTGCGCTTCATCTTTTCCCCCGCCAGATGGAGTTGGCGGCGGGCAAAGGCATGGACTAGCTCCATGCCTTCCTCTAGGTGACGTGCGTACCCCTCCCTCGGCGGGTTAACCACTGTGTCTGGCACGGGACCGCATAGCAAGTCGGCGGGAGCCCGTAACTCCCGCCCATACATAAGCAACGCTGGACTGCATGCGGTGGCCCCGTGCTGGCTGGTTCGGTAGGCCATGAGCAAATAAGGGAGATGTTCGTCCCAGTCATCCTGACGGGTGGCGGTGAACAGTGCCAGTTGTTGGATTAGAGTTCGGTTGAATCTTTCCACCATCCCGTCAGATTGAGGTCTTAAAGGCGTTGTCCTGGTTTTCCGAATTGACAGGAGACTGCACACATCTTTTAGCAATTTGCTCTCAAAATTTCGTCCCTGGTCGGTGTGCAACTCCTGTGGAATCCCATGCCGGCACACAAATCCTTCCACGAAGGCCTGCGCTACCACCCCTGCTTCTTGGTTGGGGAGGGCGTAGGCCTCCGGCCACTTGGTGAAGTAGTCCATCACAACGAGGATGTACTTATTACCTAGGCGGGTGCGGGGTAGTGGGCCTAGGATATCCATGGCCACCCGCTCTAGGGGGGCCCCCACCTGGTGTAATTGAAGGGGGGCCCTCATCCTCCGTGCTGGTCCCTTTTTGGCAGTACAGGCGTCGCATCTCCGACACCAGTCCTGTATGTCGCGCCCCATATTCACCCAATAAAACCTCCGGCGTACCTGCGATGTCGTCTTTGTCCTGCCCAAATGGCCGCCGGGGCGGGTACCATGCACCTGTTGCAATATATCGGTCTTAAATTTATTTGGGACTACCACCAGCCAGGAAGTTCTATCAGAGGGAACCTCCACCCACTTGCGATACAAGATGTTATCCTTCAATTCCAGGGTCTGCCACTGAGCCCAATATGCCTTAGTTTGCGCCCCGAGGGGGGTGACCTCTTCCCCCTTAGGTCTTTGCCCCAATTTGACCCAATTGAACACTGGCCCCAGGACAGGATCCTCCTGCTGGGCCGTGCTCCATGCCAAAGTTCCGAATTCCTCATCTGCGGTTAGTGGCAAAATTGGCCCTCTCACCCGGGTTGCCCGGACAACGAGGGTCGGGTCCGAATCGCCCAATTGTTCCCTCTCCTCGTGTCTCGCACAAAATTTGCAGTTTTCCCCCAGACAAGGACGCCGAGAGAGTGCGTCCGCATTACCATGGGCCTTCCCGGCCCTATGGGCCACATCAAAATCGTACTGCTGCAACTTTTCCAACCACCTTGCAATTTGGCCCTCTGGTTCCTTGAACCGAAGGAGCCATTGCAAGGAGGAGTGGTCAGTTCTAACCAAAAATTTCCGCCCGTACAAGTACGGGTGGAAATGGTTCATGGCAGCCAGCATAGCCAATAACTCTTTGCGAGTGACGCAATAATTTCGCTCGGGCCTACTTAAGGCCCGACTATAATAACCAATCACTCTCTCCACGCCCTCCTGTGTCTGAGACAAAACTGCGCCCAATCCTTCCTGGCTCGCATCCGTGTCCAGGGTAAATGCCCCGTTGCTAGTGGGGTAAGCTAGAAGGGGTGCGGATGTTAGACACCCCTTCAATTTTTGGAAGGCCTCGTGGCACTCCCGTGTCCAATTAAATCGCGTCCCCTTCTCCGTAAGCCGGTGGAGGGGACGGGCCAACTCCGCAAATTTCGCCACAAAGCGCCGGTAGTAGGAGCAGAGTCCCAAAAATCCCCGCACCTCTTTGATGGTACGTGGTGCGGGCCACTCCTCTACCGCTTTAATTTTGTCTGGGTCCGTTTTTACCCCCTCGCGGCCGATCACGTGACCTAGATAGGCCACCTCTCTTGCAAACAAAGTGCACTTACTCGGGTTCAGCTTCAACCCTGCCTGTCTGAGGCACCCGAACACCTGGTCCAAATTAGCTACTGCCTGGGGGAACGTTTGGGCATGTACCAGGACGTCATACAGGTACACCAGGCATGATTGCCATGGCATGCCGCCTAGTACATGCTCCATCAATCTTTCAAAGGTGGCGGGGGCGTTACACAAACCAAACGGCATCACAGTAAACTGATACAGTCCCTTACCTGTGGAAAATGCCGTTTTCTCCTTCCCTGCCCTATCCATTTCCACCTGCCAATACCCACTCTTGAGGTCCAAAGTCGAGAACCAATTTGAGCCCGCAACGGCATCGAGGGTGTCATCAATCCTTGGCAGGGGATATGAGTCCTTGAGTGTCACGTTGTTTAGCTGGCGATAGTCCACGCAGAACCGCGTGGTCCCATCCTTCTTTTTGACCAGCACAACAGGTGGCATCCAAGGACTTCCCAAGGGCTCGATCACGCCTGCGTCGAGCATTTTTTCAACCTGCTCGTCAGCTTCCGCCCTCTTGCTCCAAGGGAGCCGTCGGGCGGCCTGACGAATAGGCCGGGCCTCACCGGTGTGGATCTGATGTTTCACCAGGCCCGTACGTCCAATATCCTCGGTGGACAGGGAGAAGAGGTCCAAATGGGACCCAACCAGTTTGTGTAAGGCCTCCCTCTGGGTACCTCCCAACTCTACGCTACTACGATTTACCATCTCGCAAATGGGATCGGGCCAATTCCTACTTGTTATTGAAGGCTACCCCCGGGGTCGGCTCGGCTGGACGTTCTCGCCCCTCACTGTCGCGACTTCCTCAACTGGGGTGCAGCCAGCTACCCTCGTGCCCCTTACTATAGTGCGTGGTTCTGTACTCATATTTATTACCCGGACGGCCACTACCGGTCCGTCCGTTTTTACAAGGGTGCGGCCCACGATTAAACCCGGTATGGACTGCGCTGCCACCGGTTCGACCAGGCCGCAGGACTCCTGCCATGTTGGGCGAGCTGCCCACCGGGCCGGCACTATCGCCTCGGCCCTTGGGGGGATGGTCACGGCCTCGGAAGCCTCCAGCTCCGCTCTCTTGGCCGTGCTCACTCCCCCTAACGGCAGCTCTTCTACTCCCACCTGCAGGATCCCCCGGCACAAGTCGATTTTACAACCGCTGGCAGTCAACAAATCCAACCCTATTAAACATGGGTCGCACACCTCCGCCACCCAAACATCTATCTCCCTCCTTACCGACCCTAACTTGAGGGTCACAGAACCACGCCCTATGATCGGGGCCGTTACCCCAGTAGCAAGTTGCAAACTATAATTTTGCAGGCGCTGGATCTTATCCCAGCCACCTGCGCTCGAATCAAGGACCACAGGGCTGATGATCGTGGCGCTAGCTCCTGTGTCCACTACGGCGTCTATCCCCACGCCGGCAATTTTGCATCTAATTGTCAGGCTACCGGTTCCAATTTGGCCACAATAAATGACCTGTCGCGTCAATGAGGGCTCTCCTCCATCCTCTTCTGCCGAACACCGCCCTACGTGCCCGACACCTTCTAGTTTCCCGGGGTCTGGCGGGGGGGTGTCTGGGGTCGGCTAACCCACTCCCCCCTGGGCGGAGTTGAGGACCTCAACCGCCGGGGATCATCCCGGCGCGTGGCTCGACAGTGCCGCGCCAGGTGACCCAGACGGTTGCAAGTGTAGCACCTCACCTGGTAAGGTGCTTGTCTCCGGAATTCCAAATTCCCCCCCCTGTAGGTCCGAATTGGATTACGCGCTCGTGGTCCACCGCGGGCCACCTCCGGGGCCGCCTGCCATGGTCCAGGTCCCGCCAGGCGCTGGTCCACCAGCCTCCGGACCATGCCCGCCAGGTCAGGACCCACGTCTGGGGCGGGCCCCCTCAGGGGTCCGCCCTCCATCGGGGGTCCCACCTGGCGGACCGCCATTGCGAGACGCTCGCCCCCCCGGGCCAGGGGCCTCGCTGCTTCCCAACGGGCCGCAGCGTCAGCCGCCTGGCTCAGAGTCTGCGGGCGCCACATGGCGAGCTGTTGCCGGAGCTCAATGTCCGGGAGGGCCTGGATAAAATGGTCCAGCGCCAGGCTTTCCTGGGAATCCGCTGCCATGCTAGCATGTGCGATCCCCACTGCGCGGCGAATGTCGTGGGCAAGTTCCCCGATGGCTTCCTGGGGCTTGCGTTTTCGCAGCGCGAGCTGAGCTTTAACAAGCTCGCTCTGCTGTTCAATGCCGAATCGATTAATTAGGGCGTCGTGGAGGGCTGGCAGGGTGAGAGCACCCGCTGGTAATGCCGTCAGCACCTCCGCCGCCACGCCGCGCAATGCGGCCACCAGGTGTACTCCACCTTCGTCCTCACCACAACCGTTGCCCTTACACACACAGTCAAACTGCGCCAGGTACGTGCGTAGATCACTCTTGCCGTCATACGGCGCAAGTGGGACCTTGTGGGACCACCTCGTATGCGAGTCGTTGCCCGCCTGCCGGACCCCGTGCGTCGCCCCTTGCGGGGTCAGCGCGGGGCCGAACCGGCCGGGCCCCCACAGTACATTACCCCCAAGGGGCTCTCGTGCCTCCCCGGTCCCTCCAACAACTACCCCTGTTGGTGTCGATGCATGGGTCACACCTCCGCAACCCGCTACCCATTCCATACCACCACAACCTTGCTCACCCACACCTCACACCTCTCGTTCCATACCCTCCGGACCAGCCATACACCTCACTCTTGGCCTCTCACGAACATCCGGGTCTATCTCGACCCCCAAGCTTATTAAATCACCTGGCGCATCATACGCACGACCATATTGGTCACCACTTACACCGGGTCCTCTTTCTCTTCGCTTCTCCTCCATCACCTGCGAATCCCTCATCCGGTTAATGAGCACATCATCACGATCCGAACACAGACTTTGGACCAATTCTTTTACCTCCTCTTTTATCTCTTTCTTATCCTCTCTCCGTCGCTTCTTAATTTCGCTCACCCCTTCTTCCACTTCTTCTAATTTCTGTTTCACCTCCTTCATCTCCTCGTGCGCCCCTTTAAGTTCTTCCTCTAACTCCACTTTATTTTTTTCTATGTGCTCCCGCACCTCCCGCTCTTTAACCTCCATCACCTCTACCACCTTGTCCATTTTCCTCGTCAGGTCCTCATGTACCGTCTGACACTCTTTTTTAATTACCCCTACGTCCTTTTTCATCTCCTTCTGTGTCGATTTTAAACCCTCTATTACCGCTGTGTTCTTCTTTACCTGGTCCCCCAACTCCTTTTGTCCCACTGTCAGTTGTTCTACTCCCAGCGTCAACTCCTCTATACCACCTTGCAATTTTACAGTCCCCTTTCTCACCTCCTTCTCCATGCGCTCCTTACAGTGCCTCACCTCCTCGCGCACTCCTCCGACCTCCTCACTCACTCCTCTTCTGATCTCCTCTCCCATCACTTGCATCTCCTGCCCAGATGCCACCCTCATCTGCTCCATTTCCTCCCTGTGAGCATCCAGTTTGGTTTCTACCCCCATTCTGACCCCCTCTATCTGCTGCCCCATGTGTTTAACTTCCCTTTCCGCTTGGTCCCTCATGTCCCTCAATTTGCCTTCCATCCTGTTTTCTAACCCCTCTAACCCCTTTTGCATCCCTTCCATTTGATTCTCTTGAGCGGCCATTCTGTTTTCTACCCGCATTAACCCATTTCTCACCTCTTTTATCCCGTTGTCTAACCCCTCAAAATTATTGTCTAACTTCCCAAATTTCTTGTCTAACTCCTCAAAATTATTGTCTAACTTCCCAAATTTCTTGTCTAATCCCTTAAAATTATTGTCTAACCCCTCACCGGTACCCCTCGCTTCGTCCCTCATTACCCCCATTTGGCCCTCCAATCGCTCACTCTGAGCATCCATCCGGTTCCCCATTACCCCCATTTGGTTTCCCATTACCCCCATTTTTGCTTCTAGCCTCTCCATAAGGGCCCCCATTTGCAACATAAAAAGGTTCGAATCCACCTGCGGCGCTACCACGGTCGCGGGCGTGGTCGCCGTGGCCATCTGCGAGGCGCCATTTTGCGCGCCCGCTACCTCGTGCGTGACGGCGCTATTTTGCGAATCTGCTACCCTCACTGCTTCGCTCTCCTCTTGTCCCTCATTTTGGTCCTGGATCGACCCTGCCTCACTCTCCCCCACCGGAACCCAGCCGTCTTGGTCTGCCATAGCGCGACTTTCAAAATTCGGGTTTTTATTTTTTTTTGTAAAACACAAGCAAATTTCGCCGTTATAATTTCGAGCGCGGGAAACGCGCTCCGGATCGAATTCCACTTCCCAACACCAAAATGTTACCCTAATGGTACAATTGGTGTCCCAAAATTTGGGCCTAACTGAATTTAGTCCCAGGTCCGAATTCCACTCCTCGACACCAAATGTTACAGACGCGGTTGTGGATGTTGGTTTACCGAGCGGTTTGGTATGACCGCGTCTGCACAGTTTACCCGATTATACTCGAACGTTGGCCGAGTCGCGCTATTCTAAATCAATTGAGGAAAGGACACAACGGCTGGGTTAAAATGACACGACACCGGGGGTACAGTTCTCAAGACCTCCGGAGGAGGTTATAATAGTGCGGAACGTTAGATTACAAGGACAAGAGAGACAGCATAGAAAGATAGGCACTTAATCACGGTCTTATAGTAACCCCGACAGACGACAGATAAACAGGACAAAACTGACTCACACGGGGATTGATGGCAAGGAAGGGCAGGTAGTCGGTGGACAGCACAAGGTGCACTCTTGGCTCAGGGACAGGATCCACACGGTCCGAAAGATGCAGGGAGGTCTCTCAGCGCTCGGAGGTCGCGACTGGTTCTTCTTCAAGCTCGGGGCGCATCTGACGTCACGTCTGGTAAGCCGCTGCGTATATCCGGCGGGGAGTGACACGCCCTCGGCTCGTTAGCTCCGCCCCAGATGGAATCGGCCCGTTGCTTCTTATTGGGTGCGGGGGGTTACCGGGCTCCGCCCTTGACGAGGGGCCGACAGGCAGCCCCTTCGTGGTAACCCCGTCGGCGCACATGGGCAATGGCGGCTAACCGAGCCGGAGTGAGGACGCACACTCCCCGCGCGCTGTTGTGGTAGTTGTTGTTGTTGTTGTTTCATGGGGAAGATGGGAGGAGGTATGGGGAGGTCCTAAACTCACTACTGGTGCCATACAATCACATTCTGGTGCAACGAAGAGTCAGAATTAATGGAAACGAGTCCTTAACTGACATAGACTAAGAATAACTAGCAAGATGTCCGAAAGTTGTCTACGTGAGATGCGGTGGACCTGGGCACGACATTTAATGGGGGAAAAAAGGGGAAGGTCGGTTCTACAGAGTGTTGTTTACAGACAATAGGACTAGGGAATGGGGGATTGGGGATAGTTGGGGAGTATTGGGGAAATAGGGGAATATTTACAAGCGGATATGGAGGCCAAATCCCATATCCGCAACAATATATATATATATATATATAAATAAATTATTTTTACTTTCCTTATTAAAGGAAAGAAAGGCGCTTCAGAAAGTAAAGCAAGATATACTCCACAAATTTGACCAAATAAGCAGGAGTATACCGCGGTTTCAGGCAACATTTCACAGACTTCACAACAGGCTTCCTCAGGGCTACAGAGCCCGAGACTCAAAATGTACGGGTTTTTATTCACTATATCACCACTTCCGGGTCAAGTCAGACTGAGTTTTTAATTTTTGCAAACCTCGAGCAAATAAACATCAAAGTACATCATTGATGGGCTGCACTGCTCTTTTTTGTTATTACTTACACGTGAACCTGTGTTGTATGAGTGTGCGTGAGCATGTGTGCGCTTATTGTTGCTGTTGCTGTGTTTCCAGGGCACGAACATAGCTGCTTTCGTGTCCGAGTTGGATGTGATGAGGTGTGGGTTGTGTGATTGGTGGAGTTTCCATGTTGTGCACATGTGCGTGTTGTGTTTGGGATTGAGTGTTGTTGTTGTTGTTTGATGTTCACCTTCTCCAGCTGTTTGCACCATCCAGTTTTCACCATTTGTATGAAAGGTGTGTATTGTGTGGATATGTACCCCGTCTCCCCAGTTAGACCACCCTCTCAGCTCTTCACATGCCATGCTTCCAGTGTCAATCTGTGTCGTTTGTTGGATGTCATGTCTTGGACGCGGGTCCCATCAGTCAGATTTGTGGCCAGATTGCGGGCACTGCCGTGATATGGCTGACTGTCACCTTTCCCAGCCCAACTGCTCTATCATGTTCATCTTGCGGCCTTTGTTTCAAATTTCTTCCAGTTTCACCAATGTGGAATTGATCACAGTCTGTGCATGATGAGTGGTAAATTACTCTGGATTTATCACCACTTGATATTGTGTCCTTCAGTTTTGAAATGACATTGCAGATGGTGCTTAGAGGCTTGAGGCCTACACCAATCCGTGCGACGAGTACTATCTTGCCAATACTTTCAGAAAGGCCCCGGGTAGTAAGGCAATACACAGTGCCCAAGCGTGTCTGGCTCCTTCCGTTCTTTCAGGTTAGTGAGTATCCTTTTGCTATACCCATTTTTGAGAAAGACTCCTCCAACTAATCTGATTTGTTTAATTGCATCGGCTTTGGGGGATGACAGTCCATGCCTGAGCTGCCAAGGTCCGTACTGCACACCATTTGTGGGAGATTTCGTTGCAGGAATTAAAATCCAGTGATTTGTTGGTGTGGGTTGGTTTCCTGTAGACCGACGTCTTTAGGTAGCCATCAGGCTTATGGTGTACCTCCACATCCATAAAGGTCAATTTGCTTTCTTTTTCCACTTCAATTATAAACTAATGCTGGGGAATATACATATACACGCATGCACGCGCACACACTCACATGCGCACACATACCCACTACCCTCCTAAAGTATTGGAAAAGTGAAGTCAAATTTGTTATTATTGCTATTTACTCAAGAAAGTGGGATTTGAGATGAAAAATGAATATGAGGCAAGAGTACAGGTCAGATTTTATTTCTTGGTATTTCTATAGATATATGTTTTACCATTGCAGAACAATAGCACTTTTTATGTTCAGTCTCCCCATTTTGGGTAAGCATAAGTATTGGAACAGATGACTGGCAGGTGTTTATTGTTGCTCAGGTGTTTCTTGTTGCATTGATCGTTCACACATAAAAGAGCTGTGAATATGCAGTCTTGGTTTTAGCCATGAAGACCAGAGAACCGTCTATGAAAGAAAACCAAGCAATTTGGATGCTGAAAGAACAGAATAATTAAAGTAGAACCACAGCACATCAATTGGGCATAGGAAATACAACAATTTGGAATATCTTGAAAAATAAAGAAACCATAAGTGTACTTGGTCGGCCAAGGAAAACGACTGCAGATGATGAGAGAAGATTCATCAGAGCTGTGAAGAAAAATCCGAAAATATTTGTCAGTGACATCACCAACAACCTCCAGAGTGCAGGGGTGAAAATATCACAATCTACCATTCGTAGAAGACTTCGACAGCAGAATTACAAAGGATACACCGCAAGATGAAAATGTCTCATCAGCACCAAAAATAGAAAGGCCAGATTAGAACATGCCAAGAAGTACAGTAGAGTACAGTACCGTGAAATGGGGTGAATAGGGACAGCAAGGTGAATAGGGACACAAACTGAAAAAAAGTTCGGAAACTTTTTTCGCTGAAAATTGATAACCATACTGATTTGTTGATATTTGGGTTGAAAGTGTTCTCTTGTTTTTTTAAAAAGCAACTTATAGTCCCTATTAACCCCATATATGGGTTAAATAGGAATATGTAGGATTTTTATGGCTGTCCCTATTCACCCCGTTTTACAGGTGAATAGCGACAGTCACTAATACAAAAAAAATATTAATCAAGAAACAATCCTGAGTTTCCAACTTATTGCTAAATTGATAGCTCAGATGGATGCACATAATATGCACCCATAATATAAACCACGGTGCCAATGAAAAAAAAAATGGGATAAAAAGTTTCTCCAAACTGTCCCTATTTCTTGATTATTATTTTTTTGTATTAGTGACTGCCCCTATTCACCCGTAAAACGGGGTGAATAGGGACAGCCATAAAAATCCTATACATTCCTATTTAACCCATATATGGGGTTAATAGGGACTATAAGTTGCTTTTTTTTAAAAACAAGAGAACACTTTCAACCCAAATATCAACAAATCAGTATGGTTATCAATTTTCAGCGAAAAAGGTTTCCGAACTTTTTTTCAGTTTGTGTCCCTTATCACCTTGCTGTCCATATTCACCCCATTTCACGGTACAGAGGTGAGCCAGTAGTGTTCGAGAACAAAGTTTTATGGACAGATGAGACGAAGATAAAGCTTTACCAAAGGATGAAAGGTCAATGTGTGGAGAAAGGAAGGAACTGCATATGATCCAAAGCACATTACCTCGTCTGTGAAGCAAGGTGGAGGTAGTGTCATTGCTTGGGCTTCCATGGCTGCCTCTGTAACTGCCTCACTTTATCTTTATTGATGATGTAACTAATCATGGCAACAGCAGAATGGATTCAGAAGAGTACAGAAACATTTTGTCTGCCTATGTACAAGAAAATGCCCACAAACTCATTGGGCGGCGCTTCACCTTGCAGCGAGACAATGACCCAAAACACACTGCCAACACAACCAAGGAGTTTATCAGGGGAAAAATGTGGAAGGTTTTAGACTAACCTAGTCAGTCTTCTGATTTAAACTCAAAGGAGAATGAATTTCACTTGCCGAAGAGGAGACTAAAGTCAGAAACCCCACAACACAAACAACAACTGAAAATTGCAAAAGTAAAGGCTTGACAAAGCTTCTCCAAGGAAGATACCAAGGGTTTGGTGATGTCGAATGGTCACAGGCTCAATTCAGTTAATGCATGCAAGGCAACCAAATACTATTTATTATACTACTTTTATTTTGGGGATTTCGGGAAGAAGTTTCGGGAACTGAGTGGCGTGCTGACCAGGAGGGGAGTGTCGTTGAAGCTGAAGGTAAAGGTGTATGCTGCATGTGTGAGAAGTGTTATGATTTATGGGAGCGAGACATGGGTGATGAACGTAGAGCCGCAACGAAGGCTGGAAAGGGTGGAAATGCGAATGGTTCGGTGGATGTGTGGAGTATCGTTCAGAGAGAGGAAGACAAATGATGAATTGCGAAAGATGATGGGAATAGAGCCTGTGATTGATGCTGTGAAGAGAAACAGGTTGAGATGGTTTGGTCATGTGTTGAGGAAGGATGAAAGTGACTGGTTGAGAAGAATGATGGAAATGAATGTAGAAGGAAGTAGAGGATGGGGAAGACCGAGAAAGACTTGGCTAAAGATGGTCGAAGAAGAAATGCGGGCAAGGGGGTTAACAAGGGGAGATGCAGAAAATAGGCCAAAATGGAGAAGATTGTCATGGGGCCCGCAAGCCTAACCCCCACTCTAGCTGGGAAAATGGCCATAAAATGCCTGTTGTTGTTGTTGTTGTTGTTGTACCACTTTTATTTACTTTAAGTTAATCTGTTCTTTATGCCTGTCTAAGATGGAGAGACTGAACATAAAAAGTGTTATTGTCCTACAATTTAAAGCATTTATGCAGAGAAATACCAATAAATAAAATCTGACCTTCTGTGCTCTTCCCTCATATTCATATTTTGATCTAAAATCAAAATTTCTTCAGTATAATAGCAATAATAACAAATTTGACTTCACTGGTCCAATACTAATGGAGGTGTGTGTGTGTGTGTGTGTGTGTGTGTGTGTGTGTGTGTGTGTGTGTGTGTGTGTGTGTGTGTGTGTGTGTGTGTGTGTGTGTGTGTAGTGTGATAATCATGTTATCTTACATCTTTCAATTGTTATCCATTACAATTGATGCACCCTACAAACGAAGCAGCACAACAACACTACTATATTTAAAGTAAAGTTCAACAATTTTAATTCGTGTTGGCACATCATCACAATCCATCATTCAAATATTCAAGGCTTCACCTGTAAAAGAGAAAAAAATGTTTCTTGCTTCATTTTTCATTTTTCATCATTTTTTCATCATTTGTCTGCTGCTGATGCAATGCCTCTATATAACCAGTTATCTGGTACTCATTTTGCCAACCTCGGAAGGATGACAGCCTGAGTCAACCCCACCTGGCGTCAATTCAACAGGATTCAAACTCAGGACCTTAGGATCCCAAGCCCGCTGCCCTAACCATGAGGCCAACACCAGGTGATAGATATAAATGGGACACCCTATATCAACAGTGCATGTAATGGACTCTCTATGTGAGCTTGAAAAATAATGTAACTTGAGGAACTGTGATCATACTATAATTCACCAAATGTCCGTCCGTCTGTCTGTCTGTCCGTCCGTCCGTTCCCTGGTACTGCAAAAATGGCTGAACCGATCGCAACGATATTTTGGGTGGGTAATCCTGGGACCCCTGGAGTAAAATAGGCTATATTGTTTTCCAATTTCAGCTTTGACCTCCAGCATTTTCAGGTTTGGACTCCCACATAACGTTATTGTCCCGGGTACCGCAAAAACGGCTGCACCGATCGCAACGATACACCTCCATGCCCGTGGGATTCCCATGTGTGACCCCACTAGTGTATACAATGGCAAGTATGATGAGGTTTCTAATCCAAGCGAATACACACAGGTATCATGTTATGAACACACAGGTATCCGAGATCAAACTTTAGCTCCTGTACGATGTGACTCCTGGTACTCTCAGTAACTGGATAAGCAGAGATTTCTCAAGTTGATTATCCTTACCAAATAACTATCCTTACAAATGATGCAAAGTGCTTAAGGAGTAGGTATATGGAGATTAGGAAGTCAATGAGTCACAGTGCACCTGCACGCTCCCTTAGAAGAGTTGGTTATCTTTGGATGAATATCCATCATATACATATACATATCTTTGGATATGTATATGTATATATGTATATGAACACCAGGAGGCACATTTGAGAGAATAGGGACCGTCAGTCACCACCAGGTGGAACCCGGGTTCCTCTCTACATGACGAACCATTAGGAGTTTATCTTGCGGACATCTGGCCACGATGCAACAAGCGCACCATTCTTCCGTGGAGCAGCAATCCATCACACCGTATGATAATCTCATATAGCTCCACGGTAAAGCTCCGTCTTTCCACAGAGGGACCCGGGCACGAGTGGGAGCAAGCGCGCACACAGGTAAAGCACACAACAGAGTAGCAATCTTGCCAAGAAAAAGCAATAGCTTAGTTGAGACACGGGCCTCCGTAAGTCTGTGAAAAATGTTTTCCTCAGCATAAACAACTCAACAACTTGTAGACGACATTTTGTGCTTATTACTTTGACGTCCGCTTTACACCATGCATTTCTTATACCTGTCGGAGGCTTGGTGCACGTTTCAATGCGGGTTGACTGCTTAAGCTTTGCAGTTTAGTAAGTGCTCCGTTTTTGGATGTGAGCATAAACATAGCGAACGGTTGTTGGGATAAGAGCAACGGGCGATGTCAAGACTTTAGCAGACAAAACGCACGGTCAGAAAAGTTGACGCTCACGTGACCACCGCCCGCTTCGTGACGGCCGGACAATTGTTTATCCACTTTGTCCAAACAGTAACACGAAAGGAAGAACCCGGCGTAGATCCCACTGCTAAAACGCGTACTGATCCCCCTGAACAAATAACGCCTCGTCGTGCAGTCTCATAACCTCAGAGGCGCGGGGAGCAATCGTCGGACGTGTTTGAAAAAGAAAAGCTTTCCATAAATAAGGTTTTTACGGCCCCTTCGTAAATGTGGCGAATCGTCCCGAAGGACAAAAGCAAACACGGCCGGGGAAAAGCAAAGCGGGTCCCGCCGAAGAAGCTTTACTTTTGAAGTCCGCTTGGTCTGCTCGAATGAAGTAGGTCTACGTATACGCACGTCGTGCGGGACGACACGTTTCACGTACGCGCGACAAACACCGTGGAAGAGTTGCTCTTGGTCTTTGCAGCACGTGCGAAATGTTGTGGTGACGTCACTATAACAAATAAAAACTTGCACAACATTTGCATGAACGGGTAAGGGAAAATAATACAGCGTAATGATAAACTTTGAATTTATTCATCGTTTGTCCATCTGTGTTCATGGAGATGTTATTAAATAGACCTTGCCCCCATGAAGAAGCAAGGAGGATAACAACGTATTACAGAATCCAGAAAGTGAATGAATCTAAGGCTTACCACGAACAGGGAAGACAACGCTATATACATGCACTGTGTATATATGTATATATGCATATGTGTATATATGTATATATATGTATGTGTTTAGCCATATATGTATGTGCATATGTATGTATGTATGTATGTATATATATATATGTATGTATATATATATATATATATATATATATATATATATATATATATATATATATATATATACAGTCACGTGAAAAAGTAAGTACACCCCATGTAAAGTTTTGACTTTTTCAACATATTTCAACATACAGCTATTTGATCTTCATTTCAACAATATTGACAGATAAAGGTGATATAATATAACAAATATCATGAAATATTTACATTTTGTGGTCCTTTGGATAATTTAAATAAACATAAATGCAAATTTTGCATGTGGAAAAAGTAAGTACACCCCAACATTTATCACTACTTCAAATACCTAAAATTAGAATCAGGTGCACCAGCTCAGGTGCAAATGATTAGAACATCGTTAGAGAGGATCTTGGAGGAACCTGTCTTATTTAAACCTCAGACATTTAGTTTGGTTTGCTCTTTGTTGTTGAAGTGTGTGGCGTCACCATGCCGAGATCAAAAGAGCTCTCTGAGGCCTTCAGAAAGAAGGTTGTAGATGCCTACGAGTCTGGGAAGGGATTTAAAAAGATCTCCAAACAATTTGAAATCAATCATTCGAATGTTCAGAAGATCAACTTCAAGTGGAGAAGATTCCAAACAACTGCCAACTTGTTCAGGCCAGGCCGCCCCAGCAAGTTCAGCCCGAGAGCAGACCGCAAGATGCTGAAAGAAGTCTCTAAGAACCCCAGAATGTCATCACGGAACCCACAGGTAGCTCTTGCCACTGTTGATGTCAAAGTGCACGAGTCTACCATCACAAAGAGGCTGCACCAATTTGATCTACATGGGAGGTGTGCCAGGAGGAAACCTTTGCTGCCCAGAAAGAACATCAGGGCAAGACTAAAGTTTGCCAATGAACACCTAGGCAAAGACCAGCACTTCTGGAACAATGTGCTCTGGACAGATGAGTCAAAGGTAGAGCTATTTGGCCACAGTACCAGAAGACATGTTTGGCGAAAACCAACGACAGCATTTGACCACAAGAACCTGATACCAACTGTAAAGCATGGTGGTGGAAATATTATGGTTTGGGGCAGCTTTGCTGCATCACGGCCTGGGCAGCTCACCATCATAGAATCCACTATGAATTCTTCATTGTACCAGAGGGTGCTTGAGGATAATGTGAGGCCATATGTCGGAAAGTTGAAGCTCAACCGAAGGTGTACCTTGCAACATGACAATGACCATAAGCATTCCAGTAAATCCACCAAGGAATGGCTGAAAAGAAAGAAATGGAGGGTTCTGGAATGGCCAAGTCAAAACCCGGATCAAAATCCCATCGAGATGTTGTGGGGGGATTTGAAACGAGCTGTGCATGCAAGAAACCCCTCAAACATCGCACAGCTGAAAGAATTCTGCATGGAGGAGTGGGCAAAAATTTCTCCCAGTCGATGTCAGAGACTGGTAGATAGTTATAAGAAACGCCTACTTGAGGTTGTTTCTGCCAAAGGGGGGCAATACCTCCTATTAGAGCCAAGGGTGTACTTACTTTTTCCACATGCGAAATTAGCATTTATGTTTATTTAAATTATACAATGGACTACAAAATGTAAATGTTTCATTGTATTTGTTATATTATATCACCGTTATCTATCAATATTGTTGAAATGAAGATCAAATAGCTGGATGTTGAAATATGTTGAAAAAGTGAAAACTTTACATGGGGTGTACTTACTTTTTCACATGACTGTATATGATTATATATATGTATGTATATGATTATATATATGTATGTATATATATATATATATATATATATATATATATATATATATATATATATATATATATATATATATATATGTATATATATATATACAGTGCATTCAGAAAGTATTCAGACCCCTTCACTTTTTTCACATTTTGTTATGTTGCAGCCTTATGCTAAAATCGTTTAAATTCATTTTCTCTCTCATCAATCTACACTCAAAACCCCATAATGACAAAGTGAAAACATGATTTTAGAAAGTTTTGCAAATTTATGAAAAAGAAAAAACTGAAATATCACATTTGCATAAGTATTCAGACCCTTTGCTATGACACTTGAAATTTAGCTCAGGTGCCTCCCATTTCTCTTGATCATCTTTGAGATGTTTCCACACCTTGAATGGAGTCCACCTGTGATAAATTCAATTGATTGGACATGATTTGGAAAGGCACACACCTGTCTATATAAGGTCTCACAGCTGACAATGCATATCAGAGCAAAAACCAAGCCATGAGGTCGAAGGAACTGCTTGCAGAGCTCAGAGACAGGATTGTGTCGAGGCACAGATCTGGGGAAGCCTACAAAAAAAATTCTGCTGAATTGAAGGTTCCCAAGAGCACAGTGACCTCCATAATTCTTAAATGGAAGAAGTTTGGAACAACCAAGACTCTTCCTAGAGCTGGCCGTCCGGCCAAACTGAGCAATCGGGGGAGAAGGGCCTTGGTAATAGTGGTGACCAAGAACCCGATGGTCACTCTGGCTGAGCTCCAGTGATCCTGTGTGGAGATGGGAGAAACTTCCAGAAGGACAACCATCACTGCAACACTCCACAGATCTGGGATTTATGGCAGAGTGGCCAGACGGGAACCTATACTCAGTGAAAGACACATGAGAGCCCGCTTGGAGTTTGCAAAAAAGCACCTAAAGGACTCTCAGACTGTGAGAAACACGATACAAACACGATACACATACACTTTAGCCAGCATTGCAAACACTTCAGCCAGCATTGCAAACACTTTAGCCAGCATTGCAAGGACCTTAGCCAGCATTGCAAAGACCTGAGCAAGCATTGCAAACACTTTAGCCATCATTGCAAACACTTTAGCCAGCATTGCAAACACTTTGGCCAGCATTGCAAACACTTTAGCCAGCAATGCAAACACTTTGGCCAGCATTTCAAACAGTTTAGCCAGCATTGCAAACACTTTAGCCAGCATTGCAAACACTTTAGCCAGCATTGCAAACACCTTAGCCAGCATTGCAAACACTTTAGCTAGCATTGCAAACACTTTAGCCAGCATTGCAAACACTTTGGCCAGCATTGCAATCACCTTAGCCAGCATTGCAAACACTTTAACCAGCATTGCAAACACTTTGTCCAGCATTGCAAACACTTAGGCCAGCATTGCAAACACTTTCGCCAGCATTGCAAACACTTTAGCCAGCATTGCAAACACTTTAGCCAGCATTGCAAACACTTTGGCCAGCATTGCAAACACATTAGCCAGCATTGCAAACACTTTCGCCAGCATTGCAAACACTGTAGCCAGCATTGCAAACACTGTAGCCAGCATTGCAAACACTGTAGCCAGCATTGCAAACACTGTAGCCAGCATTGCAAACACTTTAGCCAGCATTGCAAACACTTTAGCCAGCATTGCAAACACTTTAGGCAGCATTGCAAACACTTTAGCCAGCATTGCAAACACTTTAGGCAGCATTGCAAACACTTTAGCCAGCATTGCAAACACTTTAGCCAGCATTGCAAACACTTTAGCCAGCATAGCAAACACTTTAGCCAGCATTGCAAACACTTTCACCAGCATTGCAAACATGATAGCCAGCATTGCAAACATGATAGCCAGCATTGCAAACATGATAGCCAGCATTGCAAACACTTTAGCCAGCATTGCAAACACTTTCGCCAGCATTGCAAACACATTAGCCAGCATTGCAAACAATTTAGCCAGCATTGCAAACACTTTGACTAGAATTGCAAACACTTTAGCCAGCATTGCAAACACTTTCGCCAGCATTGCAAACACATTAGCCAGCATTGCAAACACATTAGCCAGCATTGCAAACAATTTAGCCAGCATTGCAAACACTTTGACTAGCATTGCAAACACTTTAGCCAGCATTGCAAACACTTTAGCCAGCATTGCAAACACTTTGGCCAGCATTGCAAACACTTTGGCCAGCATTGCAAACACTTTGGCCAGCATTGCAAACACTTTAGCCAGCATTGCAAACACTTTAGCCAGCATTGCAAACACTTTAGCCAGCATAGCAAACACTTTAGCCAGCATTGCAAACACTTTCGCCAGCATTGCAAACACTTCAGCCAGCATTACAAACACTTTCGCCAGCATTGCAAACACTTTAGCCAGCGTTGCAAACACTTTCGCCAGCATTGCAAACACTTTAGCCAGCATTGCAAACACTTTCGCCAGCATTGCAAACGCTTTAGCCAGCATTGCAAACACTTTAGCCAGCATTGCAAACACTTTAGCCAGCATTGCATATACTTTAGCCAGTATTGCAAACACTTTAGCCAGCATTGCAAACACATTGGCCAGCATTGCAAACACTTTGGCCAGCATTGCAAACACTTTGGCCAGCATTGCAAACACTTTGGCCAGCATTGCAAACACTTTTGCCAGCATTGCAAACACTTCAGCCAGCATTGCAAACACTTTTGCCAGCATTGCAAACACTTTAGCCAGCATTGCAAACACGTTGGCCAGCATTGAAAACATCTTAGCCAGCATTGCAAACACTTTAGCCAGCATTGCAAACACTTTAGCCAGCATTGCTAACATTTTCGCCAGCATTGCAAACACTTTCGACAGCATTGCAAACACTGTAGCCAGCATTGCAAACACTGTAGCCAGCATTGCAAACACTTTAGCCAGCATTGCAAACACTTTAGCCAGCATTGCAAACACTTTAGGCAGCATTGCAAACACTTTAGCCAGCATTGCTAACACTTTCGCCAGCATTGCAAACACTGTAGCCAGCATTGCAAACACTGTAGCCAGCATTGCAAACACTTTCGCCAGCATTGCAAACACTTTAGCCAGCACTGCAAACACTTTAAGCAGCATTGCAAACACTTTAGCCAGCATTGCAAACACTTTAGCCAGCATTGCAAACACTTTAGCCAGCATTGCAAACACTTTCACCAGCATTGCAAACACGTTAGCCAGCATTGCAAACACTTTAGCCAGCATTGCAAACACTTTCGCCAGCATTGCAAACACATTAGTCAGCATTGCAAACAATTTAGCCAGCATTGCAAACACTTTGACTAGAATTGCAACCACTTTAGCCAGCATTTCAAACACTTTAGCCAGTATTGCAAACACTGTAGCCAGCATTGCAAACACTGTAGCCAGCATTGCAAACACTTTCGCCAGCATTGCAAACACTTTAGCCAGCATTGCAAACACTTTAAGCAGCATTGCAAACACTTTAGCCAGCATTGCAAACACTTTAGCCAGCATTGCAAACACTTTAGCCAGCATTGCAAACACTTTCACCAGCATTGCAAACACGTTAGCCAGCATTGCAAACACTTTAGCCAGCATTGCAAACACTTTCGCCAGCATTGCAAACACATTAGTGAGCATTGCAAACAATTTAGCCAGCATTGCAAACACTTTGACTAGAATTGCAACCACTTTAGCCAGCATTTCAAACACTTTAGCCAGTATTGCAAACACTTCAGCCAGCATTGCAAACACTTTGGCCAGCATTGCAAACACTTTAGCCAGCACTGCAAACACTTTAGCCAGCATTGCAAACACTTTAGGCAGCATTGCAAACACTTTAGGCAGCATTGCAAACACTTTAGCCAGCATTGCAAACACTTTCGCCAGCATTGCAAACACTGTAGCCAGCATTGCAAACACTTTAGCCAGCATTGGAAACACTTTAGCCAGCATTGCAAACACTTTAGGCAGCATTGCAAACACTTTAGCCAGCACTGCAAACACTTTAGCCAGCATTGCAAACACTTTAGGCAGCATTGCAAACACTTTAGGCAGCATTGCAAACACTTTAGCCAGCATTGCAAACACTTTCGCCAGCATTGCAAACACTTTCGCCAGCATTGCAAACACTGTAGCCAGCATTGCAAACACTTTAGCCAGCATTGGAAACACTTTAGCCAGCATTGCAAACACTTTAGGCAGCATTGCAAACACTTTAGCCAGCATTGCAAACACTTTCGCCAGCATTGCAAACACTTTAGCCAGCATTGCAAACACTTTGGCCAGCATTGCAAACACTTTAGCCAGTATTGGAAACACTTTAGCCAGCATTGCAAACACTTTGGCCAGCATTGCAAACACTTTAGCCAGCATTGCAAACACTTCAGCCAGCTTTGCAAACACTTTAGCCAGCATTGCAAACACTTTAGCCAGCATTGCAAACACTTCAGCCAGCATTGCAAACACTTTAGCCAGCATTGCAAACACTTATGCCAGCATTGCAAACACTTTAGCCAGCATTGCAAACATTTTAGCAGGTACTGCAAACACTTTAGACAGCATTGCAAACACTTTAACCAGCATTGCGAACACTTTAGCCAGCATTGCGAACACTTTAGCCAGCATTGCAAACACTTTAGCCAGCATTGCATAACACTTTAGCCAGCATTGCATAACACTTTAGCCAGCATTGCATAACACTTTGGCGAGCATTGCAAACACTTTAGCAGGCATTGCAAACACTTTGGCCAGCATTGCAAACACTTTGGCCAGCATTGCAAACACTTTAGCCAGCATTGCAAACACTTCAGCCAGCTTTGCAAACACTTTAGCCAGCATTGCAAACACTTATGCCAGCATTGCAAACACTTTAGCCAGCATTGCAAACATTTTAGCAGGTACTGCAAACACTTAAGACAGCATTGCAAACACTTTAGCCAGCATTGCGAACACTTTAGCCAGCATTGCGAACACTTTCGCCAGCATTGCAAACACTGTAGCCAGCATTGCAAACACTTTAGCCAGCATTGCAAACACTTTAGCCAGCATTGCAAACACTTTAGCCAGCATTGCATAACACTTTGGCGAGCATTGCAAACACTTTAGCAGGCATTGCAAACACTTTGGCCAGCATTGCAAACACTTTAGCCAGCATTGTAAACACTTTGGCCAGCATTGCAAACACTTTGGCCAGCATTGCAAACACTTTAGCCAGCATTGCAAACACTTCAGCCAGCATTGCAAACACTTTAGCCAGCATTGCAAACACTTTTGCCAGCATTGCAAACACTTTAGCCAGCATTGCAAACACTTTTGCCAGCATTGCAAACACTTTAGCAGGCATTGCAAACACTTTGGCCAGCATTGCAAACACTTTGGCCAGCATTGCAAACACTTTAGCCAGCATTGCAAACACTTTAGCCAGCATTGCAAACACTTTAGCCAGCATTGCAAACACTTTAGCCAGCATTGCAAACACTTTGGCCAGCATTGCAAACACTTTAGCCAGCATTGCAAACACTTTCGCCAGCGTTGCAAACACTTAAGCCAGCATTGCAAACACTTTAGCCAGCTTTGGAAACACTTTAGCCAGCATTGCAGACACTTTGGCCAGCATTGCAAACACATTAGCCAGCATTGCAAACACTTTAGCCAGCATTGCAAACACTTTAGCAGGCATTGCAAACACTTTGGCCAGTATTTCAAACACTTTAGCCAGCATTGCAAACACTTTGGCCAGCATTGCAAACACTTTGGCCAGCATTGCAAACACTTTGGCCAGCATTGCAAACACTTTAGCCAGCATTGCAAACACTGAAGCCAGCATTGCAAACACTTTAGCCAGCATTGGAAACACTTTAGCCAGCATTGCAAACACTTTAGCCAGCATTGCATATACTTTAGCCAGTATTGCAAACACTTTAGCCAGCATTGCAAACTCATTGGCCAGCATTGCAAACACTTTAGCCAGCATTGGAAACACTTTAGCCAGCATTGCAAACACTTTAGCCAGCATTGCATATACTTTAGCCAGTATTGCAAACACTTTAGCCAGCATTGCAAACTCATTGGCCAGCATTGCGAACACTTTGGCCAGCATTGCAAACACTTTGGCCAGCATTGCAAACACTTTTGCCAGCATTTCAAACACTTCAGCCAGCATTGCAAACACTTTAGCCAGCATTGCAAACACTTTAGCCAGCATTGCGAACACTTTAGGCAGCATTGCAACCACTTTCACCAGCATTGCAAACTCGTCAGCCAGCATTGCAAACACTTTAGCCAGCATGGCAAACACTTCTGCCAGCATTGCAAACACATTAGCCAGCATTGCAAACAATTTAGCCAGCATTGCAAACACTTTGACTCGCATTGCAAGCACTTTAGCCAGCATTGCAATCACTTAGGCCAGCATTGCAAACACTTTGGCCAGCATTGCAAACACTTTAGCCAGCATTGCAAACACTTTCGCCAGCGTTGCAAACACTTAAGCCAGCATTGCAAACACTTTAGCCGGCATTGCAAACATTTTAGCAGGTATTGCAAACACTTTAGCCAGCATTGCAAACACTTTCGCCAGCGTTGCAAACACTTAAGCCAGCATTGCAAACACTTTAGCCAGCATTGCAAACACTTTTGCCAGCATTGCAAACACTTCAGCCAGCATTGCAAACACTTTTGCCAGCATTGCAAACACTTTAGCCAGCATTTCAAACACTTTCGCCAGCATTGCAAACACTTTAGCCAGCATTGCATAACACTTTAGCCAGCATTGCATAACACTTTGGCGAGCATTGCAAACACTTTGGCCAGCATTGCAAACACTTTGGCCAGCATTGCAAACACTTTAGCCAGCATTGCAAACACTTTGGCCAGCATTGCAAACACTTTCGCCAGCATTGCAAACACTTTAGCCAGCATTGCATAACACTTTAGCCAGCATTGCATAAGACTTTAGCCAGCATTGCATAACACTTTGGCGAGCATTGCAAACACTTTAGCAGGCATTGCAAACACTTTGGCCAGCATTGCAAACACTTTGGCCAGCATTGCAAACACTTTAGCCAGCATTGCAAACACTTTGGCCAGCATTGCAAGCACTTTAGCCAGCATTGCAATCACTTAGGCCAGCATTGCAAACACTTTGGCCAGCATTGCAAACACTTTAGCCAGCATTGCAAACACTTTCGCCAGCGTTGCAAACACGTAAGCCAGCATTGCAAACACTTTAGCCAGCATTGCAAACATTTTAGCAGGTACTGCAAACACTTTAGACAGCATTGCAAACACTTTCGCCAGCGTTGCAAACACTTTGGCGAGCATTGCAAACACTTTAGCAGACATTGCAAACACTTTGGCCAGCATTGCAAACACTTTGGCCAGCATTGCAAACACTTTGGCCAGCATTGCAAACACTTTAGCCAGCATTGCAAACACTTTCGCCAGCATTGCAAACACTTTGGCCAGCATTGCAAACACTTTAGCCAGCATTGCAAACACTTCAGCCAGCATTAAACACTTTTGCCAGCATTGCAAACACTTTAGCCAGCATTTCAAACACTTTTGCCAGCATTGCAAACACTTTAGCCAGCATTGCAAACACTTTAGGCAGCATTGCAAACACTTTAGCCAGCATTGCAAACACTTTTGCCAGCATTGCAAACACTTTCACCAGCATTGCAAACACGTCAGCCAGCATTGCAAACACTTTAGCCAGCATTGCAAACACTTCCGCCAGCATTGCAAACACATTAGCCAGCATTGCAAACAATTTAGCCAGCATTGCAAACACTTTGACTAGCATTGCAAACACTTTAGCCAGCATTGCAAACACTTTAGCCAGTATTTCAAACACTTTAGCCAGCATTGCAAACACTTTGGCCAGCATTGCAAACACTTTGGCCAGCATTGCAAACACTTTAGCCAGCATTGCAAACACTTTGGCCAGCATTGCAAGCACTTTAGCCAGCATTGCAATCACTTAGGCCAGCATTGCAAACACTTTGACGAGCATTGCAAACACTTTAGCCAGCATTGCAAACACTTTAGCCAGTATTTAAAACACTTTAGCCAGCATTGCAAACACTTTAGCCAGCATTGCATAACACTTTAGCCAGCATTGCAATCACTTAGGCCAGCATTGCAAACACTTTGGCCAGCATTGCAAACACTTTAGCCAGCATTGCAAACACTTTAGCAGGCATTGCAAACACTTTGGCCAGCATTGCAAACACTTTGGCCAGCATTGCAAACACTTTGGCCAGCATTGCAAACACTTTAGCCAGCATTGCAAACACTTTGACTAGCATTGCAAACATTTTATCAGGTACTGCAAACACTTTAGCCAGCATTGCAAACACTTTCGCCAGCGTTGCAAACACTTTGGCGAGCATTGCAAACACTTTAGCAGGCATTGCAAACACTTTGGCCAGCATTGCAAACACTTTGGCCAGCATTGCAAACACTTTGGCCAGCATTGCAAACACTTTAGCCAGCATTGCAAACACTTTAGCCAGTATTTCAAACACTTTAGCCAGCATTGCAAACACTTTAGCCAGCATTGCATAACACTTTAGCCAGCATTGCATAACACTTTGGCGAGCATTGCAAACACTTTAGCAGGCATTGCAAACACTTTGGCCAGCATTGCAAACACTTTGGCCAGCATTGCAAACACTTTAGCCAGCATTGCAAACACTTTGGCCAGCATTGCAAGCACTTTAGCCAGCATTGCAATCACTTAGGCCAGCATTGCAAACACTTTGGCCAGCATTGCAAACACTTTAGCCAGCATTGCAAACACTTTCGCCAGCGTTGCAAACACGTAAGCCAGCATTGCAAACACTTTAGCCAGCATTGCAAACATTTTAGCAGGTACTGCAAACACTTTAGCCAGCATTGCAAACACTTTCGCCAGCGTTGCAAACACTTTGGCGAGCATTGCAAACACTTTAGCAGGCATTGCAAACACTTTGGCCAGCATTGCAAACACTTTGGCCAGCATTGCAAACACTTTGGCCAGCATTGCAAACACTTTAGCCAGCATTGCAAACACTTCAGCCAGCATTGCAAACACTTTTGCCAGCATTGCAAACACTTTAGCCATCATTGCAAACACTTTAGGCAGCATTGCAAACACTTTAGCCAGCATTGCAAACACTTTGGCGAGCATTGCAAACACTTTCACCAGCATTGCAAACACTTATGCCAGCATTGCAAACACTTCAGCCAGCTTTGCAAACACTTTAGCCAGCATTGCAAACACTTATGCCAGCATTGCAAACACTTTAGCCAGCATTGCAAACATTTTAGCAGGTACTGCAAACACTTAAGACAGCATTGCAAACACTTTAGCCAGCATTGCGAACACTTTAGCCAGCATTGCTAACACTTTCGCCAGCATTGCAAACACTGTAGCCAGCATGGCAAACACTTCAGCCAGCATTGCAAACACTTTTGCCAGCTTTGCAAACACTTCAGCCAGCATTGCAAACACTTTTGCCAGCATTGCAAACACTTTAGCCAGCATTTCAAACACTTTCGCCAGCATTGCAAACACTTTAGCCAGCATTGCATAACACTTTAGCCAGCATTGCATAACACTTTGGCGAGCATTGCAAACACTTTAGCAGGCATTGCAAACACTTTGGCCAGCATTGCAAACACTTTAGCCAGCATTGCAAACACTTTGGCCAGCATTGCAAACACTTTGGCCAGCATTGCAAACACTTTAGCCAGCATTGCAAACACTTCAGCCAGCATTGCAAACACTTTAGCCAGCATTGCAAACACTTTAGCCAGCATTGCAAACACTTTAGCCAGCATTGCAAACACTTTAGCCAGCATTGCAAACACTTTAGCCAGCATTGCAAACACTTTTGCCAGCATTGCAAACACTTTAGCAGGCATTGCAAACACTTTGGCCAGCATTGCAAACACTTTGTCCAGCATTGCAAACACTTTAGCCAGCATTGCAAACACTTCAGCCAGCTTTGCAAACACTTTAGCCAGCATTGCAAACAATTTAGCCAGCATTGCAAACACTTTGGCCAGCATTGCAAACACTTTGGCCAGCATTGCAAACACTTTCGCCACCATTGCAAACACTTTAGCCAGCGTTGCAAACACTTTAGCCAGCATTGGAAACACTTTAGCCAGCATTGCAAACACTTTAGCCAGTATTTCAAACACTTTAGCCAGCATTGCGAACACTTTAGCCAGCATTGCTAACACTTTCGCCAGCATTGCAAACACTGTAGCCAGCATGGCAAACACTTCAGCCAGCATTGCAAACACTTTTGCCAGCTTTGCAAACACTTCAGCCAGCATTGCAAACACTTTTGCCAGCATTGCAAACACTTTAGCCAGCATTTCAAACACTTTCGCCAGCATTGCAAACACTTTAGCCAGCATTGCATAACACTTTAGCCAGCATTGCATAACACTTTGGCGAGCATTGCAAACACTTTAGCAGGCATTGCAAACACTTTGGCCAGCATTGCAAACACTTTAGCCAGCATTGCAAACACTTTGGCCAGCATTGCAAACACTTTGGCCAGCATTGCAAACACTTTAGCCAGCATTGCAAACACTTCAGCCAGCATTGCAAACACTTTAGCCAGCATTGCAAACACTTTAGCCAGCATTGCAAACACTTTAGCCAGCATTGCAAACACTTTAGCCAGCATTGCAAACACTTTAGCCAGCATTGCAAACACTTTTGCCAGCATTGCAAACACTTTAGCAGGCATTGCAAACACTTTGGCCAGCATTGCAAACACTTTGGCCAGCATTGCAAACACTTTAGCCAGCATTGCAAACACTTCAGCCAGCTTTGCAAACACTTTAGCCAGCATTGCAAACAATTTAGCCAGCATTGCAAACACTTTGGCCAGCATTGCAAACACTTTGGCCAGCATTGCAAACACTTTCGCCACCATTGCAAACACTTTAGCCAGCGTTGCAAACACTTTAGCCAGCATTGGAAACACTTTAGCCAGCATTGCAAACACTTTAGCCAGTATTTCAAACACTTTAGCCAGCATTGCAAACACTTTAGCCAGCATTGCAAACACTTTGGCCAGCATTGCAAACACTTTAGCCTGCATTGCAAACACTTAAGCCAGCATTGCAAACACTTTCGCCAGCATTGCAAACACTTCAGCCAGCATTACAAACACTTTCGCCAGCATTGCAAACACTTTCGCCAGCGTTGCAAACACTTTGGCGAGCATTGCAAACACTTTAGCAGGCATTGCAAACACTTTGGCCAGCATTGCAAACACTTTGGCCAGCATTGCAAACACTTTGGCCAGCATTGCAAACACTTTGGCCAGCATTGCAAACACTTTAGCCAGCATTGCAAACACTTTGGCCAGCATTGCAAACACTTTGGCCAGCATTGCAAACACTTTGGCCAGCATTGCAAACACTTTAGCCAGCATTGCAAACACTTCAGCCAGCATTGCAAACACTTTTGCCAGCATTGCAAACACTTTAGCCATCATTGCAAACACTTTAGGCAGCATTGCAAACACTTTAGCCAGCATTGCAAACACTTTGGCGAGCATTGCAAACACTTTCACCAGCATTGCAAACACGTCAGCCAGCATTGCAAACACTTTAGCCAGCATTGCAAACACTTTAGCCAGCATTGCAAACACTTCAGCCAGCTTTGCAAACACTTTAGCCAGCATTGCAAACACTTATGCCAGCATTGCAAACACTTTAGCCAGCATTGCAAACATTTTAGCAGGTACTGCAAACACTTAAGACAGCATTGCAAACACTTTAGCCAGCATTGCGAACACTTTAGCCAGCATTGCTAACACTTTCGCCAGCATTGCAAACACTGTAGCCAGCATGGCAAACACTTCAGCCAGCATTGCAAACACTTTTGCCAGCATTGCAAACACTTCAGCCAGCATTGCAAACACTTTTGCCAGCATTGCAAACACTTTAGCCAGCATTGCATAACACTTTAGCCAGCATTGCATAACACTTTGGCGAGCATTGCAAACACTTTAGCAGGCATTGCAAACACTTTGGCCAGCATTGCAAACACTTTAGCAGGCATTGCAAACACTTTGGCCAGCATTGCAAACACTTTAGCCAGCATTGCAAACACTTTGGCCAGCATTGCAAACACTTTGGCCAGCATTGCAAACACTTTAGCCAGCATTGCAAACACTTCAGCCAGCATTGCAAACACTTTAGCCAGCATTGCAAACACTTTAGCCAGCATTGCAAACACTTTAGCCAGCATGGCAAACACTTTAGCCAGCATTGCAAACACTTTAGCCAGCATTGCAAACACTTTTGCCAGCATTGCAAACACTTTAGCAGGCATTGCAAACACTTTGGCCAGCATTGCAAACACTTTGGCCAGCATTGCAAACACTTTAGCCAGCATTGCAAACACTTCAGCCAGCTTTGCAAACACTTTAGCCAGCATTGCAAACAATTTAGCCAGCATTGCAAACACTTTGGCCAGCATTGCAAACACTTTGGCCAGCATTGCAAACACTTTCGCCACCATTGCAAACACTTTAGCCAGCGTTGCAAACACTTTAGCCAGCATTGGAAACACTTTAGCCAGTATTTCAAACACTTTAGCCAGCATTGCAAACACTTTAGCCAGCATTGCAAACACTTTGGCCAGCATTGCAAACACTTTGGCCAGCATTGCAAACACTTAAGCCAGCATTGCAAACACTTTCGCCAGCATTGCAAACACTTCAGCCAGCATTACAAACACTTTCGCCAGCATTGCAAACACTTTCCCCAGCATTGCAAACACTTTAGCCAGCATTGGAAACACTTTAGCCAGCATTGCAAACACTTTAGCCAGCATTGCATATACTTTAGCCAGTATTGCAAACACTTTCGCCAGCATTGCATACACTTTCCCCAGCATTGCAAACACTTTAGCCAGCATTGGAAACACTTTAGCCAGCATTGCAAACACTTTAGCCAGCATTGCATATAATTTAACCAGTATTGCAAACACTTTAGCCAGCATTGCAAACACTTTAGCCAGCATTGCATATACTTTAGCCAGTATTGCAAACACTTTCGCCAGCATTGCATACACTTTCCCCAGCATTGCAAACACTTTAGCCAGCATTGGAAACACTTTAGCCAGCATTGCAAACACTTTAGCCAGCATTGCATATAATTTAACCAGTATTGCAAACACTTTAGCCAGCATTGCAAACTCATTGGCCAGCATTGCGAACACTTTGGCCAGCATTGCAAACACTTTGGCCAGCATTGCAAACACTTTTGCCAGCATTTCAAACACTTCAGCCAGCATTGCAAACACTTTAGCCAGCATTGCAAACACTTTAGCCAGCATTGCAAACACTTTAGGCAGCATTGCAAACACTTTAGCCAGCATTGCAAACACTTTTGCCAGCATTGCTAACACTTTAGCCAGCATTGCAACCACTTTCACCAGCATTGCAAACTCGTCAGCCAGCATTGCAAACACTTCTGCCAGCATTGCAAACACATTAGCCAGCATTGCAAACAATTTAGCCAGCATTGCAAACACTTTGACTAGCATTGCAAGCACTTTAGCCAGCATTGCAATCACTTAGGCCAGCATTGCAAACACTTTGGCCAGCATTGCAAACACTTTCGCCAGCGTTGCAAACACTTAAGCCAGCATTGCAAACACTTTAACCAGCATTGCAAACATTTTAGCAGGTATTGCAAACACTTTAGCCAGCATTGCAAACACTTTAGCCAGCATTGCATAACACTTTAGCCAGCATTGCATAACACTTTGGCGAGCATTGCAAACACTTTAGCAGGCATTGCAAACACTTTGGCCAGCATTGCAAACACTTTGGCCAGCATTGCAAACACTTTGGCCAGCATTGCAAACACTTTAGCCAGCATTGCAAACACTTTGGCCAGCATTGCAAATACTTTGGCCAGCATTGCAAACACTTTAGCCAGCATTGCAAACACTTCAGCCAGCATTGCAAACACTTTAGCCAGCATTGCAAACACTTCAGCCAGCATTGCAAACACTTTTGCCAGCATTGCAAACACTTTAGCCAGCATTGCAAACACTTTAGCCAGCATTGCAAACACTTTAGCCAGCATTGCAAACACTTTTGCCAGCATTGCAAACACTTTAGCCAGCATTGCAAACACTTTCACCAGCATTGCAAACACGTCAGCCAGCATTGCAAACACTTTAGCCAGCATTGCAAACACTTCTGCCAGCATTGCAAACACATTAGCCAGCATTGCAAACAATTTAGCCAGCATTGCAAACACTTAAGCCAGCATTGCAAACACTTTAGCCAGCATTGCAAACATTTTAGCAGGTAATGCAAACACTTAAGCCAGCATTGCAAACACTTTAGCCAGCATTGCAAACACTTTCGCCAGCATTGCAAACACTTCAGCCAGCATTACAAACACTTTCGCCACCATTGCAAACACTTTAGCCAGCGTTGCAAACACTTTCACCAGCATTGCAAACACGTTAGCCAGCATTGCAAACACTTTAGCCAGCATTGGAAACACTTTAGCCAGCATTGCAAACACTTTAGCCAGCATTGCATATACTTTAGCCAGTATTGCAAACACTTTAGCCAGCATTGCAAACACTTTGGCCAGCATTGCAAACACTTTTGCCAGCATTGCAAACACTTCAGCCAGCATTGCAAACACTTTTGCCAGCATTGCAAAAACTTTAGCCAGCATTGCAAACACTTTCGCCAGCATTGCAAACACTTTAGCCAGCATTGCATAACACTTTAGCCAGCATTGCATTACACTTTGGCGAGCATTGCAAACACTTTCGCAGGCATTGCAAACATTTTGGCCAGCATTGCAAACACTTTGGCCAGCATTGCAAACACTTTAGCCAGCATTGCAAACACTTTGGCCAGCATTGCAAACACTTTGGCCAGCATTGCAAACACTTTAGCCAGCATTGCAATCACTTAGGCCAGCATTGCAAACACTTTGGCCAGCATTGCAAACACTTTCGCCAGCATTGCAAACACTTTCGCCAGCGTTGCAAACACTTTGGCCAGCATTGCAAACACTTTAGCCAGCATTGCAAACACTTTAGCCAGCATTGCAAAGACCTTAGCCAGCATTGCAAAGACCTGAGCAAGCATTGCAAACACTTTAGCCAGCATTGCAAACACTTTAGCCAGCATTGCAAACACTTTGGCCAGCATTGCAAACACTTTAGCCAGCATTGCAAACACTTTAGCCAGCCAGCATTGCAAACACTTTAGCCAGCATTGCAAACACCTTAGCCAGCATTGCAAACACTTTAGCTAGCATTGCAAACACTTTGGCCAGCATTGCAATCACCTTAGCCAGCATTGCAAACACTTTGGCCAGCATTGCAATCACCTTAGCCAGCATTGCAAACACTTTGGCCAGCATTGCAAACACTTTGGCCAGCATTGCAAACACTTCAACCAGCATTGTAAACACTTTCGCCAGCATTGCAAACACTTTAGCCAGCATTGCAAACACTTTAGCCAGCATTGCAAACACTTTAGCCAGCATTGCAAACACTTTGGCCAGCATTGCAAACACTTTAGCCAGCATTGCAAACACTTTCGCCAGCGTTGCAAACACTTAAGCCAGCATTGCAAACACTTTAGCCAGCTTTGGAAACACTTTAGCCAGCATTGGAAACACTTTAGCCAGCATTGCAAACACTTTAGCCAGCATTGCAAACACATTGGCCAGCATTGCAAACACTTTCGCGAGCATTGCAAACACTTTAGCCAGCATTGCAAACACCTTAGCCAGCATTGCAAACACTTTAGCTAGCATTGCAAACACTTTGGCCAGCATTGCAATCACCTTAGCCAGCATTGCAAACACTTTGGCCAGCATTGCAATCACCTTAGCCAGCATTGCATTACACTTTGGCGAGTATTGCAAACACTTTCGCAGGCATTGCAAACACTTTGGCCAGCATTGCAAACACTTTGGCCAGCATTGCAAACACTTTAGCCAGCATTGCAAACACTTTGGCCAGCATTGCAAACACTTTGGCCAGCATTGCAAACACTTTAGCCAGCATTGCAAACACTTTAGCCAGCATTGCAATCACTGAGGCCAGCATTGCAAACACATTGGCATTGCAAACACTTTCGCCAGCGTTGCAAACACTTTGGCCAGCATAGCAAACACTTTAGCCAGCATTGCAAACACTTTAGCCAGCATTGCAAACACTTTTGCCAGCATTGCAAACACTTTAGCCAGCATTGCAAACACTTTCACCAGCATTGCAAACACGTCAGCCAGCATTGCAAACACTTTAGCCAGCATTGCAAACACTTCCGCCAGCATTGCAAACACATTAGCCAGCATTGCAAACAATTTAGCCAGCATTGCAAACACTTAAGCCAGCATTGCAAACACTTTAGCCAGCATTGCAAACATTTTAGCAGGTAATGCAAACACTTAAGCCAGCATTGCAAACACTTTAGCCAGCATTGCAAACACTTTCGCCAGCATTGCAAACACTTCAGCCAGCATTACAAACACTTTCGCCACCATTGCAAACACTTTAGCCAGCGTTGCAAACACTTTCACCAGCATTGCAAACACGTTAGCCAGCATTGCAAACACTTTAGCCAGCATTGGAAACACTTTAGCCAGCATTGCAAACACTTTAGCCAGCATTGCATATACTTTAGCCAGTATTGCAAACACTTTAGCCAGCATTGCAAACACTTTGGCCAGCATTGCAAACACTTTTGCCAGCATTGCAAACACTTCAGCCAGCATTGCAAACACTTTTGCCAGCATTGCAAAAACTTTAGCCAGCATTGCAAACACTTTCGCCAGCATTGCAAACACTTTAGCCAGCATTGCATAACACTTTAGCCAGCATTGCATTACACTTTGGCGAGCATTGCAAACACTTTCGCAGGCATTGCAAACACTTTGGCCAGCATTGCAAACACTTTGGCCAGCATTGCAAACACTTTAGCCAGCATTGCAAACACTTTGGCCAGCATTGCAAACACTTTGGCCAGCATTGCAAACACTTTAGCCAGCATTGCAATCACTTAGGCCAGCATTGCAAACACTTTGGCCAGCATTGCAAACACTTTCGCCAGCATTGCAAACACTTTCGCCAGCGTTGCAAACACTTTGGCCAGCATTGCAAACACTTTAGCCAGCATTGCAAAGACCTTAGCCAGCATTGCAAAGACCTGAGCAAGCATTGCAAACACTTTAGCCAGCATTGCAAACACTTTAGCCAGCATTGCAAACACTTTGGCCAGCATTGCAAACACTTTAGCCAGCATTGCAAACACTTTAGCCAGCATTGCAACCACTTTAGCCAGCATTGCAAACACCTTAGCCAGCATTGCAAACACTTTAGCTAGCATTGCAAACACTTTAGCCAGCATTGCAAACACTTTGGCCAGCATTGCAATCACCTTAGCCAGCATTGCAAACACTTTGGCCAGCATTGCAAACACTTTGGCCAGCATTGCAAACACTTCAACCAGCATTGTAAACACTTTCGCCAGCATTGCAAACACTTTAGCCAGCATTGCAAACACTTTAGCCAGCATTGCAAACACTTTAGCCAGCATTGCAAACACTTTGGCCAGCATTGCAAACACTTTAGCCAGCATTGCAAACACTTTCGCCAGCGTTGCAAACACTTAAGCCAGCATTGCAAACACTTTAGCCAGCTTTGGAAACACTTTAGCCAGCATTGGAAACACTTTAGCCAGCATTGCAAACACTTTAGCCAGCATTGCAAACACATTGGCCAGCATTGCAAACACTTTCGCGAGCATTGCAAACACTTTCGCCAGCATTGCAAACACTTTAGCCAGCATTGCATAACACTTTAGCCAGCATTGCATTACACTTTGGCGAGCATTGCAAACACTTTGGCCAGCATTGCAAACACTTTGGCCAGCATTGCAAACACTTTAGCCAGCATTGCAAACACTTTGGCCAGCATTGCAAACACTTTGGCCAGCATTGCAAACACTTTAGCCAGCATTGCAATCACTTAGGCCAGCATTGCAAACACATTGGCCAGCATTGCAAACACTTTCGCCAGCATTGCAAACACTTTCGCCAGCGTTGCAAACACTTTGGCCAGCATAGCAAACACTTTAGCCAGCATTGCAAACACTTTAGCCAGCATTGCAAACACTTCCGCCAGCATTGCAAACACATTAGCCAGCATTGCAAACAATTTAGCCAGCATTGCAAACACTTAAGCCAGCATTGCAAACACTTTAGCCAGCATTGCAAACATTTTAGCAGGTACTGCAAACACTTAAGCCAGCATTGCAAACACTTTAGCCAGCATTGCATAACACTTTAGCCAGCATTGCATTACACTTTGGCGAGCATTGCAAACACTTTCGCAGGCATTGCAAACACTTTGGCCAGCATTGCAAACACTTTGGCCAGCATTGCATTACACTTTGGCGAGCATTGCAAACACTTTCGCAGGCATTGCAAACACTTTGGCCAGCATTGCAAACACTTTGGCCAGCATTGCAAACACTTTAGCCAGCATTGCAAACACTTTGGCCAGCATTGCAAACATTTGGCCAGCATTGCAAACACTTTAGCCAGCATTGCAATCACTTAGGCCAGCATTGCAAACACTTTGGCCAGCATTGCAAACACTTTCGCCAGCATTGCAAACACTTTCGCCAGCGTTGCAAACACTTTGGCTAGCATTGCAAACACTTTAGCCAGCATTGCAAACACTTTAGCCAGCATTGCAAAGACCTTAGCCAGCATTGCAAAGACCTGAGCAAGCATTGCAAACACTTTAGCCAGCATTGCAAACACTTTAGCCAGCATTGCAAACACTTTGGCCAGCATTGCAAACACTTTAGCCAGCATTGCAAACACTTTGGCCAGCATTTCAAACAGTTTAGCCAGCATTGCAAACACTTTAGCCAGCATTGCAAACACTTTAGCCAGCATTGCAAACACCTTAGCCAGCATTGCAAACACTTTAGCTAGCATTGCAAACACTTTAGCCAGCATTGCAAACATTTTGGCCAGCATTGCAATCACCTTAGCCAGCATTGCAAACACTTTGGCCAGCATTGCAAACACTTCAACCAGCATTGCAAACACTTTAGCCAGCATTGCAAACACTTTAGCCAGCATTGCAAACACTTTACCCAGCATTGCAAACACTTTAGCCAGCATTGCAAACACTTTAGCCAGCATTGCAAACACTTTAGCCAGCATTGCAAACACTTTGGCCAGCATTGCAAACACTTTAGCCAGCATTGCAAACACTTTCGCCAGCGTTGCAAACACTTAAGCCAGCATTGCAAACACATTAGCCAGCTTTGGAAACACTTTAGCGAGCATTGGAAACACTTTAGCCAGCATTGCAAACACTTTAGCCAGCATTGCAAACACTTTGGCCAGCATTGCAAACACTTTCGCGAGCATTGCAAACACTTTAGCCAGCATTGCATAACACTTTAGGCAGCATTGCATTACACTTTGGCGAGCATTGCAAACACTTTCGCAGGCATTGCAAACACTTTGGCCAGCATTGCAAACACTTTGGCCAGCATTGCAAACACTTTAGCCAGCATTGCAAACACTTTGGCCAGCATTGCAAACACATTGGCCAGCATTGCAAACACTTTCGCCAGCATTGCAAACACTTTCGCCAGCGTTGCAAACACTTTGGCCAGCATAGCAAACACTTTAGCCAGCATTGCAAACACTTTAGCCAGCATTGCAAACACTTCCGCCAGCATTGCAAACACATTAGCCAGCATTGCAAACAATTTAGCCAGCATTGCAAACACTTAAGCCAGCATTGCAAACACTTTAGCCAGCATTGCAAACATTTTAGCAGGTACTGCAAACACTTAAGCCAGCATTGCAAACACTTTAGCCAGCATTGCATAACACTTTAGCCAGCATTGCATTACACTTTGGCGAGCATTGCAAACACTTTCGCAGGCATTGCAAACACTTTGGCCAGCATTGCAAACACTTTGGCCAGCATTGCATTACACTTTGGCGAGCATTGCAAACACTTTCGCAGGCATTGCAAACACTTTGGCCAGCATTGCAAACACTTTGGCCAGCATTGCAAACACTTTAGCCAGCATTGCAAACACTTTGGCCAGCATTGCAAACATTTGGCCAGCATTGCAAACACTTTAGCCAGCATTGCAATCACTTAGGCCAGCATTGCAAACACTTTGGCCAGCATTGCAAACACTTTCGCCAGCATTGCAAACACTTTCGCCAGCGTTGCAAACACTTTGGCTAGCATTGCAAACACTTTAGCCAGCATTGCAAACACTTTAGCCAGCATTGCAAAGACCTTAGCCAGCATTGCAAAGACCTGAGCAAGCATTGCAAACACTTTAGCCAGCATTGCAAACACTTTAGCCAGCATTGCAAACACTTTGGCCAGCATTGCAAACACTTTAGCCAGCATTGCAAACACTTTGGCCAGCATTTCAAACAGTTTAGCCAGCATTGCAAACACTTTAGCCAGCATTGCAAACACTTTAGCCAGCATTGCAAACACCTTAGCCAGCATTGCAAACACTTTAGCTAGCATTGCAAACACTTTAGCCAGCATTGCAAACATTTTGGCCAGCATTGCAATCACCTTAGCCAGCATTGCAAACACTTTGGCCAGCATTGCAAACACTTCAACCAGCATTGCAAACACTTTAGCCAGCATTGCAAACACTTTAGCCAGCATTGCAAACACTTTACCCAGCATTGCAAACACTTTAGCCAGCATTGCAAACACTTTAGCCAGCATTGCAAACACTTTAGCCAGCATTGCAAACACTTTGGCCAGCATTGCAAACACTTTAGCCAGCATTGCAAACACTTTCGCCAGCGTTGCAAACACTTAAGCCAGCATTGCAAACACATTAGCCAGCTTTGGAAACACTTTAGCGAGCATTGGAAACACTTTAGCCAGCATTGCAAACACTTTAGCCAGCATTGCAAACACTTTGGCCAGCATTGCAAACACTTTCGCGAGCATTGCAAACACTTTAGCCAGCATTGCATAACACTTTAGGCAGCATTGCATTACACTTTGGCGAGCATTGCAAACACTTTCGCAGGCATTGCAAACACTTTGGCCAGCATTGCAAACACTTTGGCCAGCATTGCAAACACTTTAGCCAGCATTGCAAACACTTTGGCCAGCATTGCAAACACTTTGGACAGCATTGCAAACACTTTAGCCAGCATTGCAATCACTTAGGCCAGCATTGCAAACACATTGGCCAGCATTGCAAACACTTTCGCCAGCATTGCAAACACTTTGGCCAGCATTGCAAACACTTTGGCCAGCATTGCAAACACTTAAGCCAGCATTGCAAACACTTTAGCCAGCATTGCAAACACTTTCGCCAGCATTGCAAACACTTCAGCCAGCATTACAAACACTTTCGCCAGCATTGCAAACACTTTCCCCAGCATTGCAAACACTTTAGCCAGCATTTGAAACACTTTAGCCAGCATTGCAAACACTTTAGCCAGCATTGCATATACTTTAGCCAGTATTGCAAACACTTTCGCCAGCATTGCATACACTTTCCCCAGCATTGCAAACACCTTAGCCAGCATTGGAAACACTTTAGCCAGCATTGCAAACACTTTCGCCAGCATTGCATATAATTTAGCCAGTATTGCAAACACTTTAGCCAGCATTGCAAACTCATTGGCCAGCATTGCGAACACTTTGGCCAGCATTGCAAACACTTTGGCCAGCATTGCAAACACTTTTGCCAGCATTTCAAACACTTCAGCCAGCATTGCAAACACTTTAGCCAGCATTGCAAACACTTTAGGCAGCATTGCAAACACTTTTGCCAGCATTGCAAACACTTTAGCCAGCATTGCAACCACTTTCACCAGCATTGCAAACTCGTCAGCCAGCATTGCAAACACTTTAGCCAGCATGGCAAACACTTCTGCCAGCATTGCAAACACATTAGCCAACATTGCAAACAATTTAGCCGGCATTGCAAACACTTTAGCCAGCATTGCAATCACTTAGGCCAGCATTGCAAACACTTTGGCCAGCATTGCAAACACTTTAGCCAGCATTGCAAACACTTTCGCCAGCGTTGCAAACACTTAAGCCAGCATTGCAAACACTTTAGCCAGCATTGCAAACATTTTAGCAGGTATTGCAAACACTTTAGCCAGCATTGCAAACACTTTCGCCAGCATTGCAAACACTTTAGCCAGCATTGCAAACACTTCCGCCAGCATTGCAAACACATTAGCCAGCATTGCAAACAATTTAGCCAGCATTGCAAACACTTAAGCCAGCATTGCAAACACTTTAGCCAGCATTGCAAACATTTTAGCAGGTACTGCAAACACTTTTGCCAGCATTGCAAACACTTCAGCCAGCATTGCAAACACTTAAGCCAGCATTGCAAACACTTTAGCCAGCATTGCAAACATTTTAGCAGGTACTGCAAACACTTTTGCCAGCATTGCAAACACTTTCCCCAGCATTGCAAACACTTTAGCCAGCATTGGAAACACTTTAGCCAGCATTGCATATACTTTAGCCAGTATTGCAAACACTTTCGCCAGCATTGCATACACTTTCCCCAGCATTGCAAACACTTTAGCCAGCATTGGAAACACTTTAGCCAGCATTGCAAACACTTTAGCCAGCATTGCATATAATTTAGCCAGTATTGCAAACACTTTAGCCAGCATTGCAAACTCATTGGCCAGCATTGCGAACACTTTGGCCAGCATTGCAAACACTTTGGCCAGCATTGCAAACACTTTTGCCAGCATTGCAACCACTTTCACCAGCATTGCAAACTCGTCAGCCAGCATTGCAAACACTTTAGCCAGCATGGCAAACACTTCTGCCAGCATTGCAAACACATTAGCCAGCATTGCAAACAATTTAGCCAGCATTGCAAACACTTTAGCCAGCATTGCAATCACTTTGGCCAGCATTGCAAACACTTTAGCCAGCATTGCAAACACTTTCGCCAGCGTTGCAAACACTTAAGCCAGCATTGCAAACATTTTAGCAGGTATTGCAATCACTTAGGCCAGCATTGCAAACACTTTGGCCAGCATTGCAAACACTTTGGCCAGCATTGCAAACACTTTTGCCAGCATTGCAACCACTTTCACCAGCATTGCAAACTCGTCAGCCAGCATTGCAAACACTTTAGCCAGCATGGCAAACACTTCTGCCAGCATTGCAAACACATTAGCCAGCATTGCAAACAATTTAGCCAGCATTGCAAACACTTTAGCCAGCATTGCAATCACTTAGGCCAGCATTGCAAACACTTTGGCCAGCATTGCAAACACTTTAGCCAGCATTGCAAACACTTTCGCCAGCGTTGCAAACACTTTCACCAGCATTGCAAACACCTTAGCCAGCATTGCAATCACTTAGGCCAGCATTGCAAACACTTTGGCCAGCATTGCAAACACTTTAGCCAGCATTGCAAACACTTTCGCCAGCATTGCAAACACTTTTGCCAGCATTGCAAACACTTCAGCCAGCATTGCAAACACTTTTGCCAGCATTGCAAACACTTTTGCCAGCATTGCAAACACTTTAGCCAGCATTTCAAACACTTTAGCCAGCATTGCATAACACTTTGGCGAGCATTGCAAACACTTTAGCCAGCATTGCAATCACTTAGGCCAGCATTGCAAACACTTTGGCCAGCATTGCAAACACTTTAGCCAGCATTGCAAACACTTTCGCCAGCGTTGCAAACACTTAAGCCAGCATTGCAAACACTTTAGCCAGCATTGCAAACATTTTAGCAGGTATTGCAAACACTTTAGCCAGCATTGCAAACACTTTCGCCAGCATTGCAAACACTTTAGCCAGCATTGCAAACACTTCCGCCAGCATTGCAAACACATTAGCCAGCATTGCAAACAATTTAGCCAGCATTGCAAACACTTAAGCCAGCATTGCAAACACTTTAGCCAGCATTGCAAACATTTTAGCAGGTACTGCAAACACTTTTGCCAGCATTGCAAACACTTCAGCCAGCATTGCAAACACTTAAGCCAGCATTGCAAACACTTTAGCCAGCATTGCAAACATTTTAGCAGGTACTGCAAACACTTTTGCCAGCATTGCAAACACTTTCCCCAGCATTGCAAACACTTTAGCCAGCATTGGAAACACTTTAGCCAGCATTGCATATACTTTAGCCAGTATTGCAAACACTTTCGCCAGCATTGCATACACTTTCCCCAGCATTGCAAACACTTTAGCCAGCATTGGAAACACTTTAGCCAGCATTGCAAACACTTTAGCCAGCATTGCATATAATTTAGCCAGTATTGCAAACACTTTAGCCAGCATTGCAAACTCATTGGCCAGCATTGCGAACACTTTGGCCAGCATTGCAAACACTTTGGCCAGCATTGCAAACACTTTTGCCAGCATTGCAACCACTTTCACCAGCATTGCAAACTCGTCAGCCAGCATTGCAAACACTTTAGCCAGCATGGCAAACACTTCTGCCAGCATTGCAAACACATTAGCCAGCATTGCAAACAATTTAGCCAGCATTGCAAACACTTTAGCCAGCATTGCAATCACTTTGGCCAGCATTGCAAACACTTTAGCCAGCATTGCAAACACTTTCGCCAGCGTTGCAAACACTTAAGCCAGCATTGCAAACATTTTAGCAGGTATTGCAATCACTTAGGCCAGCATTGCAAACACTTTGGCCAGCATTGCAAACACTTTGGCCAGCATTGCAAACACTTTTGCCAGCATTGCAACCACTTTCACCAGCATTGCAAACTCGTCAGCCAGCATTGCAAACACTTTAGCCAGCATGGCAAACACTTCTGCCAGCATTGCAAACACATTAGCCAGCATTGCAAACAATTTAGCCAGCATTGCAAACACTTTAGCCAGCATTGCAATCACTTAGGCCAGCATTGCAAACACTTTGGCCAGCATTGCAAACACTTTAGCCAGCATTGCAAACACTTTCGCCAGCGTTGCAAACACTTTCACCAGCATTGCAAACACTTTAGCCAGCATTGCAATCACTTAGGCCAGCATTGCAAACACTTTGGCCAGCATTGCAAACACTTTAGCCAGCATTGCAAACACTTTCGCCAGCATTGCAAACACTTTTGCCAGCATTGCAAACACTTCAGCCAGCATTGCAAACACTTTTGCCAGCATTGCAAACACTTTTGCCAGCATTGCAAACACTTTAGCCAGCATTTCAAACACTTTAGCCAGCATTGCATAACACTTTGGCGAGCATTGCAAACACTTTAGCAGGCATTGCAAGCACTTTGGCCAGCATTGCAAACACTTTTGCCAGCATTGCAAACACTTTAGCCAGCATTTCAAACACTTTAGCCAGCATTGCATAACACTTTGGCGAGCATTGCAAACACTTTAGCAGGCATTGCAAGCACTTTGGCCAGCATTGCAAACACTTTGGCCAGCATTGCAAACACTTTAGCCAGCATTGCAAACACTTTGGCCAGCATTGCAAATACTTTGGCCAGCATTGCAAACACTTTAGCCAGCATTGCAAACACTTTCGCCAGCGTTGCAAACACTTAAGCCAGCATTGCAAACACATTAGCCAGCTTTGGAAACACTTTAGCGAGCATTGGAAACACTTTAGCCAGCATTGCAAACACTTTAGCCAGCATTGCAAACACTTTGGCCAGCATTGCAAACACTTTCGCGAGCATTGCAAACACTTTAGCCAGCATTGCATAACACTTTAGGCAGCATTGCATTACACTTTGGCGAGCATTGCAAACACTTTCGCAGGCATTGCAAACACTTTGGCCAGCATTGCAAACACTTTGGCCAGCATTGCAAACACTTTAGCCAGCATTGCAAACACTTTGGCCAGCATTGCAAACACTTTGGACAGCATTGCAAACACTTTAGCCAGCATTGCAATCACTTAGGCCAGCATTGCAAACACATTGGCCAGCATTGCAAACACTTTCGCCAGCATTGCAAACACTTTGGCCAGCATTGCAAACACTTTGGCCAGCATTGCAAACACTTAAGCCAGCATTGCAAACACTTTAGCCAGCATTGCAAACACTTTCGCCAGCATTGCAAACACTTCAGCCAGCATTACAAACACTTTCGCCAGCATTGCAAACACTTTCCCCAGCATTGCCAACACTTTAGCCAGCATTTGAAACACTTTAGCCAGCATTGCAAACACTTTAGCCAGCATTGCATATACTTTAGCCAGTATTGCAAACACTTTCGCCAGCATTGCATACACTTTCCCCAGCATTGCATAACACTTTAGCCAGCATTGCATTACACTTTGGCGAGCATTGCAAACACTTTCGCAGGCATTGCAAACACTTTGGCCAGCATTGCAAACACTTTGGCCAGCATTGCAAACACTTTAGCCAGCATTGCAAACACTTTGGCCAGCATTGCAAACACTTTGGCCAGCATTGCAAACACTTCAGCCAGCATTGCAAACACTTTTGCCAGCATTGCAAAAACTTTAGCCAGCATTGCAAACACTTTCGCCAGCATTGCAAACACTTTAGCCAGCATTGCATAACACTTTAGCCAGCATTGCATTACACTTTGGCGAGCATTGCAAACACTTTCGCAGGCATTGCAAACACTTTGGCCAGCATTGCAAACACTTTGGCCAGCATTGCAAACACTTTAGCCAGCATTGCAAACACTTTGGCCAGCATTGCAAACACTTTGGCCAGCATTGCAAACACTTTAGCCAGCATTGCAATCACTTAGGCCAGCATTGCAAACACTTTGGCCAGCATTGCAAACACTTTCGCCAGCATTGCAAACACTTTCGCCAGCGTTGCAAACACTTTGGCCAGCATTGCAAACACTTTAGCCAGCATTGCAAAGACCTTAGCCAGCATTGCAAAGACCTGAGCAAGCATTGCAAACACTTTAGCCAGCATTGCAAACACTTTAGCCAGCATTGCAAACACTTTGGCCAGCATTGCAAACACTTTAGCCAGCATTGCAAACACTTTAGCCAGCATTGCAACCACTTTAGCCAGCATTGCAAACACCTTAGCCAGCATTGCAAACACTTTAGCTAGCATTGCAAACACTTTAGCCAGCATTGCAAACACTTTGGCCAGCATTGCAATCACCTTAGCCAGCATTGCAAACACTTTGGCCAGCATTGCAAACACTTTGGCCAGCATTGCAAACACTTCAACCAGCATTGTAAACACTTTCGCCAGCATTGCAAACACTTTAGCCAGCATTGCAAACACTTTAGCCAGCATTGCAAACACTTTAGCCAGCATTGCAAACACTTTGGCCAGCATTGCAAACACTTTAGCCAGCATTGCAAACACTTTCGCCAGCGTTGCAAACACTTAAGCCAGCATTGCAAACACTTTAGCCAGCTTTGGAAACACTTTAGCCAGCATTGGAAACACTTTAGCCAGCATTGCAAACACTTTAGCCAGCATTGCAAACACATTGGCCAGCATTGCAAACACTTTCGCGAGCATTGCAAACACTTTCGCCAGCATTGCAAACACTTTAGCCAGCATTGCATAACACTTTAGCCAGCATTGCATTACACTTTGGCGAGCATTGCAAACACTTTGGCCAGCATTGCAAACACTTTGGCCAGCATTGCAAACACTTTAGCCAGCATTGCAAACACTTTGGCCAGCATTGCAAACACTTTGGCCAGCATTGCAAACACTTTAGCCAGCATTGCAATCACTTAGGCCAGCATTGCAAACACATTGGCCAGCATTGCAAACACTTTCGCCAGCATTGCAAACACTTTCGCCAGCGTTGCAAACACTTTGGCCAGCATAGCAAACACTTTAGCCAGCATTGCAAACACTTTAGCCAGCATTGCAAACACTTCCGCCAGCATTGCAAACACATTAGCCAGCATTGCAAACAATTTAGCCAGCATTGCAAACACTTAAGCCAGCATTGCAAACACTTTAGCCAGCATTGCAAACATTTTAGCAGGTACTGCAAACACTTAAGCCAGCATTGCAAACACTTTAGCCAGCATTGCATAACACTTTAGCCAGCATTGCATTACACTTTGGCGAGCATTGCAAACACTTTCGCAGGCATTGCAAACACTTTGGCCAGCATTGCAAACACTTTGGCCAGCATTGCATTACACTTTGGCGAGCATTGCAAACACTTTCGCAGGCATTGCAAACACTTTGGCCAGCATTGCAAACACTTTGGCCAGCATTGCAAACACTTTAGCCAGCATTGCAAACACTTTGGCCAGCATTGCAAACATTTGGCCAGCATTGCAAACACTTTAGCCAGCATTGCAATCACTTAGGCCAGCATTGCAAACACTTTGGCCAGCATTGCAAACACTTTCGCCAGCATTGCAAACACTTTCGCCAGCGTTGCAAACACTTTGGCTAGCATTGCAAACACTTTAGCCAGCATTGCAAACACTTTAGCCAGCATTGCAAAGACCTTAGCCAGCATTGCAAAGACCTGAGCAAGCATTGCAAACACTTTAGCCAGCATTGCAAACACTTTAGCCAGCATTGCAAACACTTTGGCCAGCATTGCAAACACTTTAGCCAGCATTGCAAACACTTTGGCCAGCATTTCAAACAGTTTAGCCAGCATTGCAAACACTTTAGCCAGCATTGCAAACACTTTAGCCAGCATTGCAAACACCTTAGCCAGCATTGCAAACACTTTAGCTAGCATTGCAAACACTTTAGCCAGCATTGCAAACATTTTGGCCAGCATTGCAATCACCTTAGCCAGCATTGCAAACACTTTGGCCAGCATTGCAAACACTTCAACCAGCATTGCAAACACTTTAGCCAGCATTGCAAACACTTTAGCCAGCATTGCAAACACTTTACCCAGCATTGCAAACACTTTAGCCAGCATTGCAAACACTTTAGCCAGCATTGCAAACACTTTAGCCAGCATTGCAAACACTTTGGCCAGCATTGCAAACACTTTAGCCAGCATTGCAAACACTTTCGCCAGCGTTGCAAACACTTAAGCCAGCATTGCAAACACATTAGCCAGCTTTGGAAACACTTTAGCGAGCATTGGAAACACTTTAGCCAGCATTGCAAACACTTTAGCCAGCATTGCAAACACTTTGGCCAGCATTGCAAACACTTTCGCGAGCATTGCAAACACTTTAGCCAGCATTGCATAACACTTTAGGCAGCATTGCATTACACTTTGGCGAGCATTGCAAACACTTTCGCAGGCATTGCAAACACTTTGGCCAGCATTGCAAACACTTTGGCCAGCATTGCAAACACTTTAGCCAGCATTGCAAACACTTTGGCCAGCATTGCAAACACTTTGGACAGCATTGCAAACACTTTAGCCAGCATTGCAATCACTTAGGCCAGCATTGCAAACACATTGGCCAGCATTGCAAACACTTTCGCCAGCATTGCAAACACTTTGGCCAGCATTGCAAACACTTTGGCCAGCATTGCAAACACTTAAGCCAGCATTGCAAACACTTTAGCCAGCATTGCAAACACTTTCGCCAGCATTGCAAACACTTCAGCCAGCATTACAAACACTTTCGCCAGCATTGCAAACACTTTCCCCAGCATTGCAAACACTTTAGCCAGCATTTGAAACACTTTAGCCAGCATTGCAAACACTTTAGCCAGCATTGCATATACTTTAGCCAGTATTGCAAACACTTTCGCCAGCATTGCATACACTTTCCCCAGCATTGCAAACACCTTAGCCAGCATTGGAAACACTTTAGCCAGCATTGCAAACACTTTCGCCAGCATTGCATATAATTTAGCCAGTATTGCAAACACTTTAGCCAGCATTGCAAACTCATTGGCCAGCATTGCGAACACTTTGGCCAGCATTGCAAACACTTTGGCCAGCATTGCAAACACTTTTGCCAGCATTTCAAACACTTCAGCCAGCATTGCAAACACTTTAGCCAGCATTGCAAACACTTTAGGCAGCATTGCAAACACTTTTGCCAGCATTGCAAACACTTTAGCCAGCATTGCAACCACTTTCACCAGCATTGCAAACTCGTCAGCCAGCATTGCAAACACTTTAGCCAGCATGGCAAACACTTCTGCCAGCATTGCAAACACATTAGCCAACATTGCAAACAATTTAGCCGGCATTGCAAACACTTTAGCCAGCATTGCAATCACTTAGGCCAGCATTGCAAACACTTTGGCCAGCATTGCAAACACTTTAGCCAGCATTGCAAACACTTTCGCCAGCGTTGCAAACACTTAAGCCAGCATTGCAAACACTTTAGCCAGCATTGCAAACATTTTAGCAGGTATTGCAAACACTTTAGCCAGCATTGCAAACACTTTCGCCAGCATTGCAAACACTTTAGCCAGCATTGCAAACACTTCCGCCAGCATTGCAAACACATTAGCCAGCATTGCAAACAATTTAGCCAGCATTGCAAACACTTAAGCCAGCATTGCAAACACTTTAGCCAGCATTGCAAACATTTTAGCAGGTACTGCAAACACTTTTGCCAGCATTGCAAACACTTCAGCCAGCATTGCAAACACTTAAGCCAGCATTGCAAACACTTTAGCCAGCATTGCAAACATTTTAGCAGGTACTGCAAACACTTTTGCCAGCATTGCAAACACTTTCCCCAGCATTGCAAACACTTTAGCCAGCATTGGAAACACTTTAGCCAGCATTGCATATACTTTAGCCAGTATTGCAAACACTTTCGCCAGCATTGCATACACTTTCCCCAGCATTGCAAACACTTTAGCCAGCATTGGAAACACTTTAGCCAGCATTGCAAACACTTTAGCCAGCATTGCATATAATTTAGCCAGTATTGCAAACACTTTAGCCAGCATTGCAAACTCATTGGCCAGCATTGCGAACACTTTGGCCAGCATTGCAAACACTTTGGCCAGCATTGCAAACACTTTTGCCAGCATTGCAACCACTTTCACCAGCATTGCAAACTCGTCAGCCAGCATTGCAAACACTTTAGCCAGCATGGCAAACACTTCTGCCAGCATTGCAAACACATTAGCCAGCATTGCAAACAATTTAGCCAGCATTGCAAACACTTTAGCCAGCATTGCAATCACTTTGGCCAGCATTGCAAACACTTTAGCCAGCATTGCAAACACTTTCGCCAGCGTTGCAAACACTTAAGCCAGCATTGCAAACATTTTAGCAGGTATTGCAATCACTTAGGCCAGCATTGCAAACACTTTGGCCAGCATTGCAAACACTTTGGCCAGCATTGCAAACACTTTTGCCAGCATTGCAACCACTTTCACCAGCATTGCAAACTCGTCAGCCAGCATTGCAAACACTTTAGCCAGCATGGCAAACACTTCTGCCAGCATTGCAAACACATTAGCCAGCATTGCAAACAATTTAGCCAGCATTGCAAACACTTTAGCCAGCATTGCAATCACTTAGGCCAGCATTGCAAACACTTTGGCCAGCATTGCAAACACTTTAGCCAGCATTGCAAACACTTTCGCCAGCGTTGCAAACACTTTCACCAGCATTGCAAACACTTTAGCCAGCATTGCAATCACTTAGGCCAGCATTGCAAACACTTTGGCCAGCATTGCAAACACTTTAGCCAGCATTGCAAACACTTTCGCCAGCATTGCAAACACTTTTGCCAGCATTGCAAACACTTCAGCCAGCATTGCAAACACTTTTGCCAGCATTGCAAACACTTTTGCCAGCATTGCAAACACTTTAGCCAGCATTTCAAACACTTTAGCCAGCATTGCATAACACTTTGGCGAGCATTGCAAACACTTTAGCCAGCATTGCAATCACTTAGGCCAGCATTGCAAACACTTTGGCCAGCATTGCAAACACTTTAGCCAGCATTGCAAACACTTTCGCCAGCGTTGCAAACACTTAAGCCAGCATTGCAAACACTTTAGCCAGCATTGCAAACATTTTAGCAGGTATTGCAAACACTTTAGCCAGCATTGCAAACACTTTCGCCAGCATTGCAAACACTTTAGCCAGCATTGCAAACACTTCCGCCAGCATTGCAAACACATTAGCCAGCATTGCAAACAATTTAGCCAGCATTGCAAACACTTAAGCCAGCATTGCAAACACTTTAGCCAGCATTGCAAACATTTTAGCAGGTACTGCAAACACTTTTGCCAGCATTGCAAACACTTCAGCCAGCATTGCAAACACTTAAGCCAGCATTGCAAACACTTTAGCCAGCATTGCAAACATTTTAGCAGGTACTGCAAACACTTTTGCCAGCATTGCAAACACTTTCCCCAGCATTGCAAACACTTTAGCCAGCATTGGAAACACTTTAGCCAGCATTGCATATACTTTAGCCAGTATTGCAAACACTTTCGCCAGCATTGCATACACTTTCCCCAGCATTGCAAACACTTTAGCCAGCATTGGAAACACTTTAGCCAGCATTGCAAACACTTTAGCCAGCATTGCATATAATTTAGCCAGTATTGCAAACACTTTAGCCAGCATTGCAAACTCATTGGCCAGCATTGCGAACACTTTGGCCAGCATTGCAAACACTTTGGCCAGCATTGCAAACACTTTTGCCAGCATTGCAACCACTTTCACCAGCATTGCAAACTCGTCAGCCAGCATTGCAAACACTTTAGCCAGCATGGCAAACACTTCTGCCAGCATTGCAAACACATTAGCCAGCATTGCAAACAATTTAGCCAGCATTGCAAACACTTTAGCCAGCATTGCAATCACTTTGGCCAGCATTGCAAACACTTTAGCCAGCATTGCAAACACTTTCGCCAGCGTTGCAAACACTTTGGCCAGCATTTCAAACAGTTTAGCCAGCATTGCAAACACTTTAGCCAGCATTGCAAACACTTTAGCCAGCATTGCAAACACCTTAGCCAGCATTGCAAACACTTTAGCTAGCATTGCAAACACTTTAGCCAGCATTGCAAACATTTTGGCCAGCATTGCAATCACCTTAGCCAGCATTGCAAACACTTTGGCCAGCATTGCAAACACTTCAACCAGCATTGCAAACACTTTAGCCAGCATTGCAAACACTTTAGCCAGCATTGCAAACACTTTACCCAGCATTGCAAACACTTTAGCCAGCATTGCAAACACTTTAGCCAGCATTGCAAACACTTTAGCCAGCATTGCAAACACTTTGGCCAGCATTGCAAACACTTTAGCCAGCATTGCAAACACTTTCGCCAGCGTTGCAAACACTTAAGCCAGCATTGCAAACACATTAGCCAGCTTTGGAAACACTTTAGCGAGCATTGGAAACACTTTAGCCAGCATTGCAAACACTTTAGCCAGCATTGCAAACACTTTGGCCAGCATTGCAAACACTTTCGCGAGCATTGCAAACACTTTAGCCAGCATTGCATAACACTTTAGGCAGCATTGCATTACACTTTGGCGAGCATTGCAAACACTTTCGCAGGCATTGCAAACACTTTGGCCAGCATTGCAAACACTTTGGCCAGCATTGCAAACACTTTAGCCAGCATTGCAAACACTTTGGCCAGCATTGCAAACACTTTGGACAGCATTGCAAACACTTTAGCCAGCATTGCAATCACTTAGGCCAGCATTGCAAACACATTGGCCAGCATTGCAAACACTTTCGCCAGCATTGCAAACACTTTGGCCAGCATTGCAAACACTTTGGCCAGCATTGCAAACACTTAAGCCAGCATTGCAAACACTTTAGCCAGCATTGCAAACACTTTCGCCAGCATTGCAAACACTTCAGCCAGCATTACAAACACTTTCGCCAGCATTGCAAACACTTTCCCCAGCATTGCAAACACTTTAGCCAGCATTTGAAACACTTTAGCCAGCATTGCAAACACTTTAGCCAGCATTGCATATACTTTAGCCAGTATTGCAAACACTTTCGCCAGCATTGCATACACTTTCCCCAGCATTGCAAACACCTTAGCCAGCATTGGAAACACTTTAGCCAGCATTGCAAACACTTTCGCCAGCATTGCATATAATTTAGCCAGTATTGCAAACACTTTAGCCAGCATTGCAAACTCATTGGCCAGCATTGCGAACACTTTGGCCAGCATTGCAAACACTTTGGCCAGCATTGCAAACACTTTTGCCAGCATTTCAAACACTTCAGCCAGCATTGCAAACACTTTAGCCAGCATTGCAAACACTTTAGGCAGCATTGCAAACACTTTTGCCAGCATTGCAAACACTTTAGCCAGCATTGCAACCACTTTCACCAGCATTGCAAACTCGTCAGCCAGCATTGCAAACACTTTAGCCAGCATGGCAAACACTTCTGCCAGCATTGCAAACACATTAGCCAACATTGCAAACAATTTAGCCGGCATTGCAAACACTTTAGCCAGCATTGCAATCACTTAGGCCAGCATTGCAAACACTTTGGCCAGCATTGCAAACACTTTAGCCAGCATTGCAAACACTTTCGCCAGCGTTGCAAACACTTAAGCCAGCATTGCAAACACTTTAGCCAGCATTGCAAACATTTTAGCAGGTATTGCAAACACTTTAGCCAGCATTGCAAACACTTTCGCCAGCATTGCAAACACTTTAGCCAGCATTGCAAACACTTCCGCCAGCATTGCAAACACATTAGCCAGCATTGCAAACAATTTAGCCAGCATTGCAAACACTTAAGCCAGCATTGCAAACACTTTAGCCAGCATTGCAAACATTTTAGCAGGTACTGCAAACACTTTTGCCAGCATTGCAAACACTTCAGCCAGCATTGCAAACACTTAAGCCAGCATTGCAAACACTTTAGCCAGCATTGCAAACATTTTAGCAGGTACTGCAAACACTTTTGCCAGCATTGCAAACACTTTCCCCAGCATTGCAAACACTTTAGCCAGCATTGGAAACACTTTAGCCAGCATTGCATATACTTTAGCCAGTATTGCAAACACTTTCGCCAGCATTGCATACACTTTCCCCAGCATTGCAAACACTTTAGCCAGCATTGGAAACACTTTAGCCAGCATTGCAAACACTTTAGCCAGCATTGCATATAATTTAGCCAGTATTGCAAACACTTTAGCCAGCATTGCAAACTCATTGGCCAGCATTGCGAACACTTTGGCCAGCATTGCAAACACTTTGGCCAGCATTGCAAACACTTTTGCCAGCATTGCAACCACTTTCACCAGCATTGCAAACTCGTCAGCCAGCATTGCAAACACTTTAGCCAGCATGGCAAACACTTCTGCCAGCATTGCAAACACATTAGCCAGCATTGCAAACAATTTAGCCAGCATTGCAAACACTTTAGCCAGCATTGCAATCACTTTGGCCAGCATTGCAAACACTTTAGCCAGCATTGCAAACACTTTCGCCAGCGTTGCAAACACTTAAGCCAGCATTGCAAACATTTTAGCAGGTATTGCAATCACTTAGGCCAGCATTGCAAACACTTTGGCCAGCATTGCAAACACTTTGGCCAGCATTGCAAACACTTTTGCCAGCATTGCAACCACTTTCACCAGCATTGCAAACTCGTCAGCCAGCATTGCAAACACTTTAGCCAGCATGGCAAACACTTCTGCCAGCATTGCAAACACATTAGCCAGCATTGCAAACAATTTAGCCAGCATTGCAAACACTTTAGCCAGCATTGCAATCACTTAGGCCAGCATTGCAAACACTTTGGCCAGCATTGCAAACACTTTAGCCAGCATTGCAAACACTTTCGCCAGCGTTGCAAACACTTTCACCAGCATTGCAAACACTTTAGCCAGCATTGCAATCACTTAGGCCAGCATTGCAAACACTTTGGCCAGCATTGCAAACACTTTAGCCAGCATTGCAAACACTTTCGCCAGCATTGCAAACACTTTTGCCAGCATTGCAAACACTTCAGCCAGCATTGCAAACACTTTTGCCAGCATTGCAAACACTTTTGCCAGCATTGCAAACACTTTAGCCAGCATTTCAAACACTTTAGCCAGCATTGCATAACACTTTGGCGAGCATTGCAAACACTTTAGCCAGCATTGCAATCACTTAGGCCAGCATTGCAAACACTTTGGCCAGCATTGCAAACACTTTAGCCAGCATTGCAAACACTTTCGCCAGCGTTGCAAACACTTAAGCCAGCATTGCAAACACTTTAGCCAGCATTGCAAACATTTTAGCAGGTATTGCAAACACTTTAGCCAGCATTGCAAACACTTTCGCCAGCATTGCAAACACTTTAGCCAGCATTGCAAACACTTCCGCCAGCATTGCAAACACATTAGCCAGCATTGCAAACAATTTAGCCAGCATTGCAAACACTTAAGCCAGCATTGCAAACACTTTAGCCAGCATTGCAAACATTTTAGCAGGTACTGCAAACACTTTTGCCAGCATTGCAAACACTTCAGCCAGCATTGCAAACACTTAAGCCAGCATTGCAAACACTTTAGCCAGCATTGCAAACATTTTAGCAGGTACTGCAAACACTTTTGCCAGCATTGCAAACACTTTCCCCAGCATTGCAAACACTTTAGCCAGCATTGGAAACACTTTAGCCAGCATTGCATATACTTTAGCCAGTATTGCAAACACTTTCGCCAGCATTGCATACACTTTCCCCAGCATTGCAAACACTTTAGCCAGCATTGGAAACACTTTAGCCAGCATTGCAAACACTTTAGCCAGCATTGCATATAATTTAGCCAGTATTGCAAACACTTTAGCCAGCATTGCAAACTCATTGGCCAGCATTGCGAACACTTTGGCCAGCATTGCAAACACTTTGGCCAGCATTGCAAACACTTTTGCCAGCATTGCAACCACTTTCACCAGCATTGCAAACTCGTCAGCCAGCATTGCAAACACTTTAGCCAGCATGGCAAACACTTCTGCCAGCATTGCAAACACATTAGCCAGCATTGCAAACAATTTAGCCAGCATTGCAAACACTTTAGCCAGCATTGCAATCACTTTGGCCAGCATTGCAAACACTTTAGCCAGCATTGCAAACACTTTCGCCAGCGTTGCAAACACTTAAGCCAGCATTGCAAACATTTTAGCAGGTATTGCAATCACTTAGGCCAGCATTGCAAACACTTTGGCCAGCATTGCAAACACTTTGGCCAGCATTGCAAACACTTTTGCCAGCATTGCAACCACTTTCACCAGCATTGCAAACTCGTCAGCCAGCATTGCAAACACTTTAGCCAGCATGGCAAACACTTCTGCCAGCATTGCAAACACATTAGCCAGCATTGCAAACAATTTAGCCAGCATTGCAAACACTTTAGCCAGCATTGCAATCACTTAGGCCAGCATTGCAAACACTTTGGCCAGCATTGCAAACACTTTAGCCAGCATTGCAAACACTTTCGCCAGCGTTGCAAACACTTTCACCAGCATTGCAAACACTTTAGCCAGCATTGCAATCACTTAGGCCAGCATTGCAAACACTTTGGCCAGCATTGCAAACACTTTAGCCAGCATTGCAAACACTTTCGCCAGCATTGCAAACACTTTTGCCAGCATTGCAAACACTTCAGCCAGCATTGCAAACACTTTTGCCAGCATTGCAAACACTTTTGCCAGCATTGCAAACACTTTAGCCAGCATTTCAAACACTTTAGCCAGCATTGCATAACACTTTGGCGAGCATTGCAAACACTTTAGCAGGCATTGCAAGCACTTTGGCCAGCATTGCAAACACTTTTGCCAGCATTGCAAACACTTTAGCCAGCATTTCAAACACTTTAGCCAGCATTGCATAACACTTTGGCGAGCATTGCAAACACTTTAGCAGGCATTGCAAGCACTTTGGCCAGCATTGCAAACACTTTGGCCAGCATTGCAAACACTTTAGCCAGCATTGCAAACACTTTGGCCAGCATTGCAAATACTTTGGCCAGCATTGCAAACACTTTAGCCAGCATTGCAAACACTTTCGCCAGCGTTGCAAACACTTAAGCCAGCATTGCAAACACATTAGCCAGCTTTGGAAACACTTTAGCGAGCATTGGAAACACTTTAGCCAGCATTGCAAACACTTTAGCCAGCATTGCAAACACTTTGGCCAGCATTGCAAACACTTTCGCGAGCATTGCAAACACTTTAGCCAGCATTGCATAACACTTTAGGCAGCATTGCATTACACTTTGGCGAGCATTGCAAACACTTTCGCAGGCATTGCAAACACTTTGGCCAGCATTGCAAACACTTTGGCCAGCATTGCAAACACTTTAGCCAGCATTGCAAACACTTTGGCCAGCATTGCAAACACTTTGGACAGCATTGCAAACACTTTAGCCAGCATTGCAATCACTTAGGCCAGCATTGCAAACACATTGGCCAGCATTGCAAACACTTTCGCCAGCATTGCAAACACTTTGGCCAGCATTGCAAACACTTTGGCCAGCATTGCAAACACTTAAGCCAGCATTGCAAACACTTTAGCCAGCATTGCAAACACTTTCGCCAGCATTGCAAACACTTCAGCCAGCATTACAAACACTTTCGCCAGCATTGCAAACACTTTCCCCAGCATTGCCAACACTTTAGCCAGCATTTGAAACACTTTAGCCAGCATTGCAAACACTTTAGCCAGCATTGCATATACTTTAGCCAGTATTGCAAACACTTTCGCCAGCATTGCATACACTTTCCCCAGCATTGCAAACACCTTAGCCAGCATTGGAAACACTTTAGCCAGCATTGCAAACACTTTCGCCAGCATTGCATATAATTTAGCCAGTATTGCAAACACTTTAGCCAGCATTGCAAACTCATTGGCCAGCATTGCGAACACTTTGGCCAGCATTGCAAACACTTTGGCCAGCATTGCAAACACTTTTGCCAGCATTTCAAACACTTCAGCCAGCATTGCAAACACTTTAGCCAGCATTGCAAACACTTTAGGCAGCATTGCAAACACTTTTGCCAGCATTGCAAACACTTTAGCCAGCATTGCAACCACTTTCACCAGCATTGCAAACTCGTCAGCCAGCATTGCAAACACTTTAGCCAGCATGGCAAACACTTCTGCCAGCATTGCAAACACATTAGCCAACATTGCAAACAATTTAGCCGGCATTGCAAACACTTTAGCCAGCATTGCAATCACTTAGGCCAGCATTGCAAACACTTTGGCCAGCATTGCAAACACTTTAGCCAGCATTGCAAACACTTTCGCCAGCGTTGCAAACACTTAAGCCAGCATTGCAAACACTTTAGCCAGCATTGCAAACATTTTAGCAGGTATTGCAAACACTTTAGCCAGCATTGCAAACACTTTCGCCAGCATTGCAAACACTTTAGCCAGCATTGCAAACACTTCCGCCAGCATTGCAAACACATTAGCCAGCATTGCAAACAATTTAGCCAGCATTGCAAACACTTAAGCCAGCATTGCAAACACTTTAGCCAGCATTGCAAACATTTTAGCAGGTACTGCAAACACTTTTGCCAGCATTGCAAACACTTCAGCCAGCATTGCAAACACTTAAGCCAGCATTGCAAACACTTTAGCCAGCATTGCAAACATTTTAGCAGGTACTGCAAACACTTTTGCCAGCATTGCAAACACTTTCCCCAGCATTGCAAACACTTTAGCCAGCATTGGAAACACTTTAGCCAGCATTGCATATACTTTAGCCAGTATTGCAAACACTTTCGCCAGCATTGCATACACTTTCCCCAGCATTGCAAACACTTTAGCCAGCATTGGAAACACTTTAGCCAGCATTGCAAACACTTTAGCCAGCATTGCATATAATTTAGCCAGTATTGCAAACACTTTAGCCAGCATTGCAAACTCATTGGCCAGCATTGCGAACACTTTGGCCAGCATTGCAAACACTTTGGCCAGCATTGCAAACACTTTTGCCAGCATTGCAACCACTTTCACCAGCATTGCAAACTCGTCAGCCAGCATTGCAAACACTTTAGCCAGCATGGCAAACACTTCTGCCAGCATTGCAAACACATTAGCCAGCATTGCAAACAATTTAGCCAGCATTGCAAACACTTTAGCCAGCATTGCAATCACTTTGGCCAGCATTGCAAACACTTTAGCCAGCATTGCAAACACTTTCGCCAGCGTTGCAAACACTTAAGCCAGCATTGCAAACATTTTAGCAGGTATTGCAATCACTTAGGCCAGCATTGCAAACACTTTGGCCAGCATTGCAAACACTTTGGCCAGCATTGCAAACACTTTTGCCAGCATTGCAACCACTTTCACCAGCATTGCAAACTCGTCAGCCAGCATTGCAAACACTTTAGCCAGCATGGCAAACACTTCTGCCAGCATTGCAAACACATTAGCCAGCATTGCAAACAATTTAGCCAGCATTGCAAACACTTTAGCCAGCATTGCAATCACTTAGGCCAGCATTGCAAACACTTTGGCCAGCATTGCAAACACTTTAGCCAGCATTGCAAACACTTTCGCCAGCGTTGCAAACACTTTCACCAGCATTGCAAACACTTTAGCCAGCATTGCAATCACTTAGGCCAGCATTGCAAACACTTTGGCCAGCATTGCAAACACTTTAGCCAGCATTGCAAACACTTTCGCCAGCATTGCAAACACTTTTGCCAGCATTGCAAACACTTCAGCCAGCATTGCAAACACTTTTGCCAGCATTGCAAACACTTTTGCCAGCATTGCAAACACTTTAGCCAGCATTTCAAACACTTTAGCCAGCATTGCATAACACTTTGGCGAGCATTGCAAACACTTTAGCAGGCATTGCAAGCACTTTGGCCAGCATTGCAAACACTTTGGCCAGCATTGCAAACACTTTAGCCAGCATTGCAAACACTTTGGCCAGCATTGCAAATACTTTGGCCAGCATTGCAAACACTTTAGCCAGCATTGCAAACACTTCAGCCAGCATTGCAAACACTTTTGCCAGCATTGCAAACACTTTAGCCAGCATTGCAAACACTTTAGCCAGCATTGCAAACACTTTAGCCAGCATTGCAAACACTTTTGCCAGCATTGCAAACACTTTAGCCAGCATTGCAAACACTTTCACCAGCATTGTAAACACGTCAGCCAGCATTGCAAACACTTTAGCCAGCATTGCAAACACTTCCGCCAGCATTGCAAACACATAAGCCAGCATTGCAAACAATTTAGCCAGCATTGCAAACACTTAAGCCAGCATTGCAAACACTTTAGCCAGCATTGCAAACATTTTAGCAGGTAATGCAAACACTTAAGCCAGCATTGCAAACACTTTAGCCAGCATTGCAAACACTTTCGCCAGCATTGCAAACACTTCAGCCAGCATTACAAACACTTTCGCCACCATTGCAAACACTTTAGCCAGCGTTGCAAACACTTTCACCAGCATTGCAAACACGTTAGCCAGCATTGTAAACACTTTAGCCAGCATTGGAAACACTTTAGCCAGCATTGCAAACACTTTAGCCAGCATTGCATATACTTTAGCCAGTATTGCAAACACTTTAGCCAGCATTGCAAACACTTTGGCCAGCATTGCAAACACTTTTGCCAGCATTGCAAACACTTCAGCCAGCATTGCAAACACTTTTGCCAGCATTGCAAAAACTTTAGCCAGCATTGCAAACACTTTCGCCAGCATTGCAAACACTTTAGCCAGCATTGCATAACACTTTAGCCAGCATTGCATTACACTTTGGCGAGCATTGCAAACACTTTCGCAGGCATTGCAAACACTTTGGCCAGCATTGCAAACACTTTGGCCAGCATTGCAAACACTTTAGCCAGCATTGCAAACACTTTGGCCAGCATTGCAAACACTTTGGCCAGCATTGCAAACACTTTAGCCAGCATTGCAATCACTTAGGCCAGCATTGCAAACACTTTGGCCAGCATTGCAAACACTTTCGCCAGCATTGCAAACACTTTCGCCAGCGTTGCAAACACTTTGGCCAGCATTGCAAACACTTTAGCCAGCATTGCAAAGACCTTAGCCAGCATTGCAAAGACCTGAGCAAGCATTGCAAACACTTTAGCCAGCATTGCAAACACTTTAGCCAGCATTGCAAACACTTTGGCCAGCATTGCAAACACTTTAGCCAGCATTGCAAACACTTTAGCCAGCATTGCAACCACTTTAGCCAGCATTGCAAACACCTTAGCCAGCATTGCAAACACTTTAGCTAGCATTGCAAACACTTTAGCCAGCATTGCAAACACTTTGGCCAGCATTGCAATCACCTTAGCCAGCATTGCAAACACTTTGGCCAGCATTGCAAACACTTTGGCCAGCATTGCAAACACTTCAACCAGCATTGCAAACACTTTCGCCAGCATTGCAAACACTTTAGCCAGCATTGCAAACACTTTAGCCAGCATTGCAAACACTTTAGCCAGCATTGCAAACACTTTGGCCAGCATTGCAAACACTTTAGCCAGCATTGCAAACACTTTCGCCAGCGTTGCAAACACTTAAGCCAGCATTGCAAACACTTTAGCCAGCTTTGGAAACACTTTAGCCAGCATTGGAAACACTTTAGCCAGCATTGCAAACACTTTAGCCAGCATTGCAAACACATTGGCCAGCATTGCAAACACTTTCGCGAGCATTGCAAACACTTTCGCCAGCATTGCAAACACTTTAGCCAGCATTGCATAACACTTTAGCCAGCATTGCATTACACTTTGGCGAGCATTGCAAACACTTTCGCAGGCATTGCAAACACTTTGGCCAGCATTGCAAACACTTTGGCCAGCATTGCAAACACTTTAGCCAGCATTGCAAACACTTTGGCCAGCATTGCAAACACTTTGGCCAGCATTGCAAACACTTTAGCCAGCATTGCAATCACTTAGGCCAGCATTGCAAACACATTGGCCAGCATTGCAAACACTTTCGCCAGCATTGCAAACACTTTCGCCAGCGTTGCAAACACTTTGGCCAGCATAGCAAACACTTTAGCCAGCATTGCAAACACTTTAGCCAGCATTGCAAACACTTCCGCCAGCATTGCAAACACATTAGCCAGCATTGCAAACAATTTAGCCAGCATTGCAAACACTTAAGCCAGCATTGCAAACACTTTAGCCAGCATTGCAAACATTTTAGCAGGTACTGCAAACACTTAAGCCAGCATTGCAAACACTTTAGCCAGCATTGCATAACACTTTAGCCAGCATTGCATTACACTTTGGCGAGCATTGCAAACACTTTCGCAGGCATTGCAAACACTTTGGCCAGCATTGCAAACACTTTGGCCAGCATTGCATTACACTTTGGCGAGCATTGCAAACACTTTCGCAGGCATTGCAAACACTTTGGCCAGCATTGCAAACACTTTGGCCAGCATTGCAAACACTTTAGCCAGCATTGCAAACACTTTGGCCAGCATTGCAAACACTTTGGCCAGCATTGCAAACACTTTAGCCAGCATTGCAATCACTTAGGCCAGCATTGCAAACACTTTGGCCAGCATTGCAAACACTTTCGCCAGCATTGCAAACACTTTCGCCAGCGTTGCAAACACTTTGGCTAGCATTGCAAACACTTTAGCCAGCATTGCAAACACTTTAGCCAGCATTGCAAAGACCTTAGCCAGCATTGCAAAGACCTGAGCAAGCATTGCAAACACTTTAGCCAGCATTGCAAACACTTTAGCCAGCATTGCAAACACTTTGGCCAGCATTGCAAACACTTTAGCCAGCATTGCAAACACTTTGGCCAGCATTTCAAACAGTTTAGCCAGCATTGCAAACACTTTAGCCAGCATTGCAAACACTTTAGCCAGCATTGCAAACACCTTAGCCAGCATTGCAAACACTTTAGCTAGCATTGCAAACACTTTAGCCAGCATTGCAAACATTTTGGCCAGCATTGCAATCACCTTAGCCAGCATTGCAAACACTTTGGCCAGCATTGCAAACACTTCAACCAGCATTGCAAACACTTTAGCCAGCATTGCAAACACTTTAGCCAGCATTGCAAACACTTTACCCAGCATTGCAAACACTTTAGCCAGCATTGCAAACACTTTAGCCAGCATTGCAAACACTTTAGCCAGCATTGCAAACACTTTGGCCAGCATTGCAAACACTTTAGCCAGCATTGCAAACACTTTCGCCAGCGTTGCAAACACTTAAGCCAGCATTGCAAACACATTAGCCAGCTTTGGAAACACTTTAGCCAGCATTGGAAACACTTTAGCCAGCATTGCAAACACTTTAGCCAGCATTGCAAACACTTTGGCCAGCATTGCAAACACTTTCGCGAGCATTGCAAACACTTTAGCCAGCATTGCATAACACTTTAGGCAGCATTGCATTACACTTTGGCGAGCATTGCAAACACTTTCGCAGGCATTGCAAACACTTTGGCCAGCATTGCAAACACTTTGGCCAGCATTGCAAACACTTTAGCCAGCATTGCAAACACTTTGGCCAGCATTGCAAACACTTTGGACAGCATTGCAAACACTTTAGCCAGCATTGCAATCACTTAGGCCAGCATTGCAAACACATTGGCCAGCATTGCAAACACTTTCGCCAGCATTGCAAACACTTTGGCCAGCATTGCAAACACTTTGGCCAGCATTGCAAACACTTAAGCCAGAATTGCAAACACTTTAGCCAGCATTGCAAACACTTTCGCCAGCATTGCAAACACTTCAGCCAGCATTACAAACACTTTCGCCAGCATTGCAAACACTTTCCCCAGCATTGCAAACACTTTAGCCAGCATTTGAAACACTTTAGCCAGCATTGCAAACACTTTAGCCAGCATTGCATATACTTTAGCCAGTATTGCAAACACTTTCGCCAGCATTGCATACACTTTCCCCAGCATTGCAAACACCTTAGCCAGCATTGGAAACACTTTAGCTAGCATTGCAAACACTTTAGCCAGCATTGCATATAATTTAGCCAGTATTGCAAACACTTTAGCCAGCATTGCAAACTCATTGGCCAGCATTGCGAACACTTTGGCCAGCATTGCAAACACTTTGGCCAGCATTGCAAACACTTTTGCCAGCATTGCAACCACTTTCACCAGCATTGCAAACTCGTCAGCCAGCATTGCAAACACTTTAGCCAGCATGGCAAACACTTCTGCCAGCATTGCAAACACATTAGCCAGCATTGCAAACAATTTAGCCAGCATTGCAAACACTTTAGCCAGCATTGCAATCACTTAGGCCAGCATTGCAAACACTTTGGCCAGCATTGCAAACACTTTAGCCAGCATTGCAAACACTTTCGCCAGCGTTGCAAACACTTAAGCCAGCATTGCAAACATTTTAGCAGGTATTGCAAACACTTTAGCCAGCATTGCAAACACTTTCGCCAGCATTGCAAACACTTTTGCCAGCATTGCAAACACTTCAGCCAGCATTGCAAACACTTTTGCCAGCATTGCAAACACTTTTGCCAGCATTGCAAACACTTTAGCCAGCATTTCAAACACTTTAGCCAGCATTGCATAACACTTTGGCGAGCATTGCAAACACTTTAGCAGGCATTGCAAGCACTTTGGCCAGCATTGCAAACACTTTGGCCAGCATTGCAAACACTTTAGCCAGCATTGCAAACACTTTGGCCAGCATTGCAAATACTTTGGCCAGCATTGCAAACACTTTAGCCAGCATTGCAAACACTTCAGCCAGCATTGCAAACACTTTTGCCAGCATTGCAAGCACTTTAGCCAGCATTGCAAACACTTTAGCCAGCATTGCAAACACTTTTGCCAGCATTGCAAACACTTTAGCCAGCATTGCAAACACTTTCACCAGCATTGCAAACACGTCAGCCAGCATTGCAAACACTTTAGCCAGCATTGCAAACACTTCCGCCAGCATTGCAAACACATTAGCCAGCATTGCAAACAATTTAGCCAGCATTGCAAACACTTAAGCCAGCATTGCAAACACTTTAGCCAGCATTGCAAACATTTTAGCAGGTAATGCAAACACTTAAGCCAGCATTGCAAACACTTTAGCCAGCATTGCAAACACTTTCGCCAGCATTGCAAACACTTCAGCCAGCATTAAAAACACTTTCGCCACCATTGCAAACACTTTAGCCAGCGTTGCAAACACTTTCACCAGCATTGCAAACACGTTAGCCAGCATTGCAAACACTTTAGCCAGCATTGTAAACACTTTAGCCAGCATTGCAAACACTTTAGCCAGCATTGCATATACTTTAGCCAGTATTGCAAACACTTTAGCCAGCATTGCAAACACTTTGGCCAGCATTGCAAACACTTTTGCCAGCATTGCAAACACTTCAGCCAGCATTGCAAACACTTTTGCCAGCATTGCAAAAACTTTAGCCAGCATTGCAAACACTTTCGCCAGCATTGCAAACACTTTAGCCAGCATTGCATAACACTTTAGCCAGCATTGCATTACACTTTGGCGAGCATTGCAAACACTTTCGCAGGCATTGCAAACACTTTGGCCAGCATTGCAAACACTTTGGCCAGCATTGCAAACACTTTAGCCAGCATTGCAAACACTTTGGCCAGCATTGCAAACACTTTGGCCAGCATTGCAAACACTTTAGCCAGCATTGCAATCACTTAGGCCAGCATTGCAAACACTTTGGCCAGCATTGCAAACACTTTCGCCAGCATTGCAAACACTTTCGCCAGCGTTGCAAACACTTTGGCCAGCATTGCAAACACTTTAGCCAGCATTGCAAAGACCTTAGCCAGCATTGCAAAGACCTGAGCAAGCATTGCAAACACTTTAGCCAGCATTGCAAACACTTTAGCCAGCATTGCAAACACTTTGGCCAGCATTGCAAACACTTTAGCCAGCATTGCAAACACTTTAGCCAGCATTGCAACCACTTTAGCCAGCATTGCAAACACCTTAGCCAGCATTGCAAACACTTTAGCTAGCATTGCAAACACTTTAGCCAGCATTGCAAACACTTTGGCCAGCATTGCAATCACCTTAGCCAGCATTGCAAACACTTTGGCCAGCATTGCAAACACTTTGGCCAGCATTGCAAACACTTCAACCAGCATTGCAAACACTTTCGCCAGCATTGCAAACACTTTAGCCAGCATTGCAAACACTTTAGCCAGCATTGCAAACACTTTAGCCAGCATTGCAAACACTTTGGCCAGCATTGCAAACACTTTAGCCAGCATTGCAAACACTTTCGCCAGCGTTGCAAACACTTAAGCCAGCATTGCAAACACTTTAGCCAGCTTTGGAAACACTTTAGCCTGCATTGGAAACACTTTAGCCAGCATTGCAAACACTTTAGCCAGCATTGCAAACACATTGGCCAGCATTGCAAACACTTTCGCGAGCATTGCAAACACTTTCGCCAGCATTGCAAACACTTTAGCCAGCATTGCATAACACTTTAGCCAGCATTGCATTACACTTTGGCGAGCATTGCAAACACTTTCGCAGGCATTGCAAACACTTTGGCCAGCATTGCAAACACTTTGGCCAGCATTGCAAACACTTTAGCCAGCATTGCAAACACTTTGGCCAGCATTGCAAACACTTTGGCCAGCATTGCAAACACTTTAGCCAGCATTGCAATCACTTAGGCCAGCATTGCAAACACATTGGCCAGCATTGCAAACACTTTCGCCAGCATTGCAAACACTTTCGCCAGCGTTGCAAACACTTTGGCCAGCATAGCAAACACTTTAGCCAGCATTGCAAACACTTTAGCCAGCATTGCAAACACTTCCGCCAGCATTGCAAACACATTAGCCAGCATTGCAAACAATTTAGCCAGCATTGCAAACACTTAAGCCAGCATTGCAAACACTTTAGCCAGCATTGCAAACATTTTAGCAGGTACTGCAAACACTTAAGCCAGCATTGCAAACACTTTAGCCAGCATTGCATAACACTTTAGCCAGCATTGCATTACACTTTGGCGAGCATTGCAAACACTTTCGCAGGCATTGCAAACACTTTGGCCAGCATTGCAAACACTTTGGCCAGCATTGCATTACACTTTGGCGAGCATTGCAAACACTTTCGCAGGCATTGCAAACACTTTGGCCAGCATTGCAAACACTTTGGCCAGCATTGCAAACACTTTAGCCAGCATTGCAAACACTTTGGCCAGCATTGCAAACACTTTGGCCAGCATTGCAAACACTTTAGCCAGCATTGCAATCACTTAGGCCAGCATTGCAAACACTTTGGCCAGCATTGCAAACACTTTCGCCAGCATTGCAAACACTTTCGCCAGCGTTGCAAACACTTTGGCTAGCATTGCAAACACTTTAGCCAGCATTGCAAACACTTTAGCCAGCATTGCAAAGACCTTAGCCAGCATTGCAAAGACCTGAGCAAGCATTGCAAACACTTTAGCCAGCATTGCAAACACTTTAGCCAGCATTGCAAACACTTTGGCCAGCATTGCAAACACTTTAGCCAGCATTGCAAACACTTTGGCCAGCATTTCAAACAGTTTAGCCAGCATTGCAAACACTTTAGCCAGCATTGCAAACACTTTAGCCAGCATTGCAAACACCTTAGCCAGCATTGCAAACACTTTAGCTAGCATTGCAAACACTTTAGCCAGCATTGCAAACATTTTGGCCAGCATTGCAATCACCTTAGCCAGCATTGCAAACACTTTGGCCAGCATTGCAAACACTTCAACCAGCATTGCAAACACTTTAGCCAGCATTGCAAACACTTTAGCCAGCATTGCAAACACTTTACCCAGCATTGCAAACACTTTAGCCAGCATTGCAAACACTTTAGCCAGCATTGCAAACACTTTAGCCAGCATTGCAAACACTTTGGCCAGCATTGCAAACACTTTAGCCAGCATTGCAAACACTTTCGCCAGCGTTGCAAACACTTAAGCCAGCATTGCAAACACATTAGCCAGCTTTGGAAACACTTTAGCCAGCATTGGAAACACTTTAGCCAGCATTGCAAACACTTTAGCCAGCATTGCAAACACTTTGGCCAGCATTGCAAACACTTTCGCGAGCATTGCAAACACTTTAGCCAGCATTGCATAACACTTTAGGCAGCATTGCATTACACTTTGGCGAGCATTGCAAACACTTTCGCAGGCATTGCAAACACTTTGGCCAGCATTGCAAACACTTTGGCCAGCATTGCAAACACTTTCGCCAGCATTGCAAACACTTTGGCCAGCATTGCAAACACTTTGGCCAGCATTGCAAACACTTAAGCCAGCATTGCAAACACTTTAGCCAGCATTGCAAACACTTTCGCCAGCATTGCAAACACTTCAGCCAACATTACAAACACTTTCGCCAGCATTGCAAACACTTTCCCCAGCATTGCAAACACTTTAGCCAGCATTTGAAACACTTTAGCCAGCATTGCAAACACTTTAGCCAGCATTGCATATACTTTAGCCAGTATTGCAAACACTTTCGCCAGCATTGCATACACTTTCCCCAGCATTGCAAACACCTTAGCCAGCATTGGAAACACTTTAGCCAGCATTGCAAACACTTTAGCCAGCATTGCATATAATTTAGCCAGTATTGCAAACACTTTAGCCAGCATTGCAAACTCATTGGCCAGCATTGCGAACACTTTGGCCAGCATTGCAAACACTTTGGCCAGCATTGCAAACACTTTGGCCAGCATTGCAAACACTTTTGCCAGCATTTCAAACACTTCAGCCAGCATTGCAAACACTTTAGCCAGCATTGCAAACACTTTAGCCAGCATTGCAAACACTTTAGGCAGCATTGCAAACACTTTTGCCAGCATTGCAAACACTTTAGCCAGCATTGCAACCACTTTCACCAGCATTGCAAACTCGTCAGCCAGCATTGCAAACACTTTAGCCAGCATGGCAAACACTTCTGCCAGCATTGCAAACACATTAGCCAGCATTGCAAACAATTTAGCCAGCATTGCAAACAATTTAGCCAGCATTGCAAACACTTTAGCCAGCATTGCAATCACTTAGGCCAGCATTGCAAACACTTTGGCCAGCATTGCAAACACTTTAGCCAGCGTTGCAAACACTTTCGCCAGCGTTGCAAACACTTAAGCCAGCATTGCAAACACTTTAGCCAGCATTGCAAACATTTTAGCAGGTATTGCAAACACTTTAGCCAGCATTGCAAACACTTTCGCCAGCATTGCAAACACTTTAGCCAGCATTGCAAACACTTCCGCCAGCATTGCAAACACATTAGCCAGCATTGCAAACAATTTAGCCAGCATTGCAAACACTTAAGCCAGCATTGCAAACATTTTAGCAGGTACTGCAAACACTTAAGCCAGCATTGCAAACACTTTAGCCAGCATTGCATAACACTTTAGCCAGCATTGCATTACACTTTGGCGAGCATTGCAAACACTTTCGCAGGCATTGCAAACACTTTGGCCAGCATTGCAAACACTTTGGCCAGCATTGCAAACACTTTAGCCAGCATTGCAAACACTTTGGCCAGCATTGCAAACACTTTGGCCAGCATTGCAAACACTTTAGCCAGCATTGCAAACACTTTCGCCAGCATTGCAAACACTTCAGCCAGCATTACAAACACTTTCGCCACCATTGCAAACACTTTAGCCAGCGTTGCAAACACTTTCACCAGCATTGCAAACACGTTAGCCAGCATTGCAAACACTTTAGCCAGCATTGGAAACACTTTAGCCAGCATTGCAAATACTTTAGCCAGCATTGCATATACTTTAGCCAGTATTGCAAACACTTTAGCCAGCATTGCAAACACTTTGGCCAGCATTGCAAACACTTTTGCCAGCATTGCAAACACTTCAGCCAGCATTGCAAACACTTTTGCCAGCATTGCAAAAACTTTAGCCAGCATTGCAAACACTTTCGCCAGCATTGCAAACACTTTAGCCAGCATTGCATAACACTTTAGCCAGCATTGCATTACACTTTGGCGAGCATTGCAAACACTTTCGCAGGCATTGCAAACACTTTGGCCAGCATTGCAAACACTTTGGCCAGCATTGCAAACACTTTAGCCAGCATTGCAAACACTTTGGCCAGCATTGCAAACACTTTGGCCAGCATTGCAAACACTTTAGCCAGCATTGCAATCACTTTGGCCAGCATTGCAAACACTTTCGCCAGCATTGCAAACACTTTCGCCAGCGTTGCAAACACTTTGGCCAGCATTGCAAACACTTTAGCCAGCATTGCAAACACTTTAGCCAGCATTGCAAAGACCTTAGCCAGCATTGCAAAGACCTGAGCAAGCATTGCAAACACTTTAGCCAGCATTGCAAACACTTTAGCCAGCATTGCAAACACTTTGGCCAGCATTGCAAACACTTTAGCCAGCATTGCAAACACTTTGGCCAGCATTTCAAACAGTTTAGCCAGCATTGCAAACACTTTAGCCAGCATTGCAAACACTTTAGCCAGCATTGCAAACACCTTAGCCAGCATTGCAAACACTTTAGCTAGCATTGCAAACACTTTAGCCAGCATTGCAAACACTTTGGCCAGCATTGCAATCACCTTAGCCAGCATTGCAAACACTTTGGCCAGCATTGCAAACACTTTGGCCAGCATTGCAAACACTTCAACCAGCATTGTAAACACTTTCGCCAGCATTGCAAACACTTTAGCCAGCATTGCAAACACTTTAGCCAGCATTGCAAACACTTTAGCCAGCATTGCAAACACTTTGGCCAGCATTGCAAACACTTTAGCCAGCATTGCAAACACTTTCGCCAGCGTTGCAAACACTTAAGCCAGCATTGCAAACACTTTAGCCAGCTTTGGAAACACTTTAGCCAGCATTGGAAACACTTTAGCCAGCATTGCAAACACTTTAGCCAGCATTGCATAACACTTTAGCCAGCATTGCATTACACTTTGGCGAGCATTGCAAACACTTTCGCAGGCATTGCAAACACTTTGGCCAGCATTGCAAACACTTTGGCCAGCATTGCAAACACTTTAGCCAGCATTGCAAACACTTTGGCCAGCATTGCAAACACTTTGGCCAGCATTGCAAACACTTTAGCCAGCATTGCAATCACTTAGGCCAGCATTGCAAACACATTGGCCAGCATTGCAAACACTTTCGCCAGCATTGCAAACACTTTCGCCAGCGTTGCAAACACTTTGGCCAGCATAGCAAACACTTTAGCCAGCATTGCAAACACTTTAGCCAGCATTGCAAACACTTCCGCCAGCATTGCAAACACATTAGCCAGCATTGCAAACAATTTAGCCAGCATTGCAAACACTTAAGCCAGCATTGCAAACACTTTAGCCAGCATTGCAAACATTTTAGCAGGTACTGCAAACACTTAAGCCAGCATTGCAAACACTTTAGCCAGCATTGCATAACACTTTAGCCAGCATTGCATTACACTTTGGCGAGCATTGCAAACACTTTCGCAGGCATTGCAAACACTTTGGCCAGCATTGCAAACACTTTGGCCAGCATTGCAAACACTTTAGCCAGCATTGCAAACACTTTGGCCAGCATTGCAAACACTTTGGCCAGCATTGCAAACACTTTAGCCAGCATTGCAATCACTTAGGCCAGCATTGCAAACACTTTGGCCAGCATTGCAAACACTTTCGCCAGCATTGCAAACACTTTCGCCAGCGTTGCAAACACTTTGGCTAGCATTGCAAACACTTTAGCCAGCATTGCAAACACTTTAGCCAGCATTGCAAAGACCTTAGCCAGCATTGCAAAGACCTGAGCAAGCATTGCAAACACTTTAGCCAGCATTGCAAACACTTTAGCCAGCATTGCAAACACTTTGGCCAGCATTGCAAACACTTTAGCCAGCATTGCAAACACTTTGGCCAGCATTTCAAACAGTTTAGCCAGCATTGCAAACACTTTAGCCAGCATTGCAAACACTTTAGCCAGCATTGCAAACACCTTAGCCAGCATTGCAAACACTTTAGCTAGCATTGCAAACACTTTAGCCAGCATTGCAAACACTTTAGCTAGCATTGCAAACACTTTAGCCAGCATTGCAAACATTTTGGCCAGCATTGCAATCACCTTAGCCAGCATTGCAAACACTTTGGCCAGCATTGCAAACACTTTGGCCAGCATTGCAAACACTTCAACCAGCATTGCAAACACTTTAGCCAGCATTGCAAACACTTTAGCCAGCATTGCAAACACTTTAGCCAGCATTGCAAACACTTTAGCCAGCATTGCAAACACTTTAGCCAGCATTGCAAACACTTTGGCCAGCATTGCAAACACTTTGGCCAGCATTGCAAACACTTTAGCCAGCATTGCAAACACTTTCGCCAGCGTTGCAAACACTTAAGCCAGCATTGCAAACACATTAGCCAGCTTTGGAAACACTTTAGCCAGCATTGGAAACACTTTAGCCAGCATTGCAAACACTTTAGCCAGCATTGCAAACACTTTGGCCAGCATTGCAAACACTTTCGCGAGCATTGCAAACACTTTAGCCAGCATTGCATAACACTTTAGGCAGCATTGCATTACACTTTGGCGAGCATTGCAAACACTTTCGCCAGCGTTGCAAACACTTAAGCCAGCATTGCAAACACATTAGCCAGCTTTGGAAACACTTTAGCCAGCATTGGAAACACTTTAGCCAGCATTGCAAACACTTTAGCCAGCATTGCAAACACTTTGGCCAGCATTGCAAACACTTTCGCGAGCATTGCAAACACTTTAGCCAGCATTGCATAACACTTTAGGCAGCATTGCATTACACTTTGGCGAGCATTGCAAACACTTTCGCAGGCATTGCAAACACTTTGGCCAGCATTGCAAACACTTTGGCCAGCATTGCAAACACTTTAGCCAGCATTGCAAACACTTTGGCCAGCATTGCAAACACTTTGGACAGCATTGCAAACACTTTAGCCAGCATTGCAATCACTTAGGCCAGCATTGCAAACACATTGGCCAGCATTGCAAACACTTTCGCCAGCATTGCAAACACTTTGGCCAGCATTGCAAACACTTTGGCCAGCATTGCAAACACTTTAGCCAGCATTGCAAACACTTAAGCCAGCATTGCAAACACTTTAGCCAGCATTGCAAACACTTTCGCCAGCATTGCAAACACTTCAGCCAGCATTACAAACACTTTCGCCAGCATTGCAAACACTTTCCCCAGCATTGCAAACACTTTAGCCAGCATTTGAAACACTTTAGCCAGCATTGCAAACACTTTAGCCAGCATTGCATATACTTTAGCCGGTATTGCAAACACTTTCGCCAGCATTGCATACACTTTCCCCAGCATTGCAAACACCTTAGCCAGCATTGGAAACACTTTAGCCAGCATTGCAAACACTTTAGCCAGCATTGCAAACACTTTGGCCAGCATTGCAAACACTTTAGCCAGCATTGCAATCACTTAGGCCAGCATTGCAAACACTTTGGCCAGCATTGCAAACACTTTCGCCAGCATTGCAAACACTTTCGCCAGCGTTGCAAACACTTTGGCTAGCATTGCAAACACTTTAGCCAGCATTGCAAACACTTTAGCCAGCATTGCAAAGACCTTAGCCAGCATTGCAAAGACCTGAGCAAGCATTGCAAACACTTTAGCCAGCATTGCAAACACTTTAGCCAGCATTGCAAACACTTTGGCCAGCATTGCAAACACTTTAGCCAGCATTGCAAACACTTTGGCCAGCATTTCAAACAGTTTAGCCAGCATTGCAAACACTTTAGCCAGCATTGCAAACACTTTAGCCAGCATTGCAAACACCTTAGCCAGCATTGCAAACACTTTAGCTAGCATTGCAAACACTTTAGCCAGCATTGCAAACATTTTGGCCAGCATTGCAATCACCTTAGCCAGCATTGCAAACACTTTGGCCAGCATTGCAAACACTTTGGCCAGCATTGCAAACACTTCAACCAGCATTGCAAACACTTTAGCCAGCATTGCAAACACTTTGGCCAGCATTTCAAACAGTTTAGCCAGCATTGCAAACACTTTAGCCAGCATTGCAAACACTTTAGCCAGCATTGCAAACACCTTAGCCAGCATTGCAAACACTTTAGCTAGCATTGCAAACACTTTAGCCAGCATTGCAATCACCTTAGCCAGCATTGCAAACACTTTGGCCAGCATTGCAAACACTTTGGCCAGCATTGCAAACACTTCAACCAGCATTGCAAACACTTTAGCCAGCATTGCAAACACTTTAGCCAGCATTGCAAACACTTTACCCAGCATTGCAAACACTTTAGCCAGCATTGCAAACACTTTAGCCAGCATTGCAAACACTTTAGCCAGCATTGCAAACACTTTGGCCAGCATTGCAAACACTTTAGCCAGCATTGCAAACACTTTCGCCAGCGTTGCAAACACTTAAGCCAGCATTGCAAACACATTAGCCAGCTTTGGAAACACTTTAGCCAGCATTGGAAACACTTTAGCCAGCATTGCAAACACTTTAGCCAGCATTGCAAACACTTTGGCCAGCATTGCAAACACTTTCGCGAGCATTGCAAACACTTTAGCCAGCATTGCATAACACTTTAGGCAGCATTGCATTACACTTTGGCGAGCATTGCAAACACTTTCGCAGGCATTGCAAACACTTTGGCCAGCATTGCAAACACTTTGGCCAGCATTGCAAACACTTTGGCCAGCATTGCAAACACTTTAGCCAGCATTGCAAACACTTTGGCCAGCATTGCAAACACTTTGGACAGCATTGCAAACACTTTAGCCAGCATTGCAATCACTTTGGCCAGCATTGCAAACACATTGGCCAGCATTGCAAACACTTTCGCCAGCATTGCAAACACTTTGGCCAGCATTGCAAACACTTTGGCCAGCATTGCAAACACTTAAGCCAGCATTGCAAACACTTTAGCCAGCATTGCAAACACTTTCGCCAGCATTGCAAACACTTCAGCCAGCATTACAAACACTTTCGCCAGCATTGCAAACACTTTCCCCAGCATTGCAAACACTTTAGCCAGCATTTGAAACACTTTAGCCAGCATTGCAAACACTTTAGCCAGCATTGCATATACTTTAGCCAGTATTGCAAACACTTTTGCCAGCATTGCATACACTTTCCCCAGCATTGCAAACACCTTAGCCAGCATTGGAAACACTTTAGCCAGCATTGCAAACACTTTAGCCAGCATTGCATATAATTTAGCCAGTATTGCAAACACTTTAGCCAGCATTGCAAACTCATTGGCCAGCATTGCGAACACTTTGGCCAGCATTGCAAACACTTTGGCCAGCATTGCAAACACTTTTGCCAGCATTTCAAACACTTCAGCCAGCATTGCAAACACTTTAGCCAGCATTGCAAACACTTTAGCCAGCATTGCAAACACTTTAGGCAGCATTGCAAACACTTTTGCCAGCATTGCAAACACTTTAGCCAGCATTGCAACCACTTTCACCAGCATTGCAAACTCGTCAGCCAGCATTGCAAACACTTTAGCCAGCATGGCAAACACTTCTGCCAGCATTGCAAACACATTAGCCAGCATTGCAAACAATTTAGCCAGCATTGCAAACACTTTAGCCAGCATTGCAATCACTTAGGCCAGCATTGCAAACACTTTGGCCAGCATTGCAAACACTTTAGCCAGCATTGCAAACACTTTCGCCAGCGTTGCAAACACTTAAGCCAGCATTGCAAACACTTTAGCCAGCATTGCAAACATTTTAGCAGGTATTGCAAACACTTTAGCCAGCATTGCAAACACTTTCGCCAGCATTGCAAACACTTTAGCCAGCATTGCAAACACTTCCGCCAGCATTGCAAACACATTAGCCAGCATTGCAAACAATTTAGCCAGCATTGCAAACACTTAAGCCAGCATTGCAAACACTTTAGCCAGCATTGCAAACATTTTAGCAGGTACTGCAAACACTTAAGCCAGCATTGCAAACACTTTAGCCAGCATTGCATAACACTTTAGCCAGCATTGCATTACACTTTGGCGAGCATTGCAAACACTTTCGCAGGCATTGCAAACACTTTGGCCAGCATTGCAAACACTTTGGCCAGCATTGCAAACACTTTGGCCAGCATTGCAAACACTTTAGCCAGCATTGCAAACACTTTGGCCAGCATTGCAAACACTTTGGCCAGCATTGCAAACACTTTAGCCAGCATTGCAAACACTTTCGCCAGCATTGCAAACACTTCAGCCAGCATTACAAACACTTTCGCCACCATTGCAAACACTTTAGCCAGCGTTGCAAACACTTTCACCAGCATTGCAAACACGTTAGCCAGCATTGCAAACACTTTAGCCAGCATTGGAAACACTTTAGCCAGCATTGCAAACACTTTAGCCAGCATTGCATATACTTTAGCCAGTATTGCAAACACTTTAGCCAGCATTGCAAACACTTTGGCCAGCATTGCAAACACTTTTGCCAGCATTGCAAACACTTCAGCCAGCATTGCAAACACTTTTGCCAGCATTGCAAAAACTTTAGCCAGCATTGCAAACACTTTCGCAGGCATTGCAAACACTTTGGCCAGCATTGCAAACACTTTAGCCAGCATTGCAATCACTTAGGCCAGCATTGCAAACACTTTGGCCAGCATTGCAAACACTTTCGCCAGCATTGCAAACACTTTCGCCAGCGTTGCAAACACTTTGGCCAGCATTGCAAACACTTTAGCCAGCATTGCAAACACTTTAGCCAGCATTGCAAAGACCTTAGCCAGCATTGCAAAGACCTGAGCAAGCATTGCAAACACTTTAGCCAGCATTGCAAACACTTTAGCCAGCATTGCAAACACTTTGGCCAGCATTGCAAACACTTTAGCCAGCATTGCAAACACTTTGGCCAGCATTGCAAACACTTTCGCCACCATTGCAAACACTTTAGCCAGCGTTGCAAACACTTTCACCAGCATTGCAAACACGTTAGCCAGCATTGCAAACACTTTAGCCAGCATTGGAAACACTTTAGCCAGCATTGCAAACACTTTAGCCAGCATTGCATATACTTTAGCCAGTATTGCAAACACTTTAGCCAGCATTGCAAACACTTTGGCCAGCATTGCAAACACTTTTGCCAGCATTGCAAACACTTCAGCCAGCATTGCAAACACTTTTGCCAGCATTGCAAAAACTTTAGCCAGCATTGCAAACACTTTCGCAGGCATTGCAAACACTTTGGCCAGCATTGCAAACACTTTGGCCAGCATTGCAAACACTTTAGCCAGCATTGCAATCACTTAGGCCAGCATTGCAAACACTTTGGCCAGCATTGCAAACACTTTCGCCAGCATTGCAAACACTTTCGCCAGCGTTGCAAACACTTTGGCCAGCATTGCAAACACTTTAGCCAGCATTGCAAACACTTTAGCCAGCATTGCAAAGACCTTAGCCAGCATTGCAAAGACCTGAGCAAGCATTGCAAACACTTTAGCCAGCATTGCAAACACTTTAGCCAGCATTGCAAACACTTTGGCCAGCATTGCAAACACTTTAGCCAGCATTGCAAACACTTTGGCCAGCATTTCAAACAGTTTAGCCAGCATTGCAAACACTTTAGCCAGCATTGCAAACACTTTAGCCAGCATTGCAAACACCTTAGCCAGCATTGCAAACACTTTAGCTAGCATTGCAAACACTTTAGCCAGCATTGCAAACACTTTGGCCAGCATTGCAATCACCTTAGCCAGCATTGCAAACACTTTGGCCAGCATTGCAAACACTTTGGCCAGCATTGCAAACACTTTGGCCAGCATTGCAAACACTTTGGCCAGCATTGCAAACACTTCAACCAGCATTGTAAACACTTTCGCCAGCATTGCAAACACTTTAGCCAGCATTGCAAACACTTTAGCCAGCATTGCAAACACTTTAGCCAGCATTGCAAACACTTTGGCCAGCATTGCAAACACTTTAGCCAGCATTGCAAACACTTTCGCCAGCGTTGCAAACACTTAAGCCAGCATTGCAAACACTTTAGCCAGCTTTGGAAACACTTTAGCCAGCATTGGAAACACTTTAGCCAGCATTGCAAACACTTTAGCCAGCATTGCAAACACTTTGGCCAGCATTGCAAACACTTTCGCCAGCATTGCAAACACTTTCGCCAGCATTGCAAACACTTTAGCCAGCATTGCATAACACTTTAGCCAGCATTGCATTACACTTTGGCGAGCATTGCAAACACTTTCGCAGGCATTGCAAACACTTTGGCCAGCATTGCAAACACTTTGGCCAGCATTGCAAACACTTTAGCCAGCATTGCAAACACTTTGGCCAGCATTGCAAACACTTTGGCCAGCATTGCAAACACTTTAGCCAGCATTGCAAACACCTTAGCCAGCATTGCAAACACTTTAGCTAGCATTGCAAACACTTTAGCCAGCATTGCAAACATTTTGGCCAGCATTGCAATCACCTTAGCCAGCATTGCAAACACTTTGGCCAGCATTGCAAACACTTTGGCCAGCATTGCAAACACTTCAACCAGCATTGCAAACACTTTAGCCAGCATTGCAAACACTTTAGCCAGCATTGCAAACACTTTAGCCAGCATTGCAAACACTTTAGCCAGCATTGCAAACACTTTAGCCAGCATTGCAAACACTTTGGCCAGCATTGCAAACACTTTGGCCAGCATTGCAAACACTTTAGCCAGCATTGCAAACACTTTCGCCAGCGTTGCAAACACGTAAGCCAGCATTGCAAACACATTAGCCAGCTTTGGAAACACTTTAGCCAGCATTGCAAACACTTTAGCCAGCATTGCAAACACTTTGGCCAGCATTGCAAACACTTTCGCGAGCATTGCAAACACTTTAGCCAGCATTGCATAACACTTTAGGCAGCATTGCATTACACTTTGGCGAGCATTGCAAACACTTTCGCAGGCATTGCAAACACTTTGGCCAGCATTGCAAACACTTTGGCCAGCATTGCAAACACTTTAGCCAGCATTGCAAACACTTTGGCCAGCATTGCAAACACTTTGGACAGCATTGCAAACACTTTAGCCAGCATTGCAATCACTTAGGCCAGCATTGCAAACACATTGGCCAGCATTGCAAACACTTTCACCAGCATTGCAAACACTTTGGCCAGCATTGCAAACACTTTGGCCAGCATTGCAAACACTTTAGCCAGCATTGCAAACACTTAAGCCAGCATTGCAAACACTTTAGCCAGCATTGCAAACACTTTCGCCAGCATTGCAAACACTTCAGCCAGCATTACAAACACTTTCGCCAGCATTGCAAACACTTTCCCCAGCATTGCAAACACTTTAGCCAGCATTTGAAACACTTTAGCCAGCATTGCAAACACTTTAGCCAGCATTGCATATACTTTAGCCAGTATTGCAAACACTTTCGCCAGCATTGCATACACTTTCCCCAGCATTGCAAACACCTTAGCCAGCATTGGAAACACTTTAGCCAGCATTGCAAACACTTTAGCCAGCATTGCATATAATTTAGCCAGTATTGCAAACACTTTAGCCAGCATTGCAAACTCATTGGCCAGCATTGCGAACACTTTGGCCAGCATTGCAAACACTTTGGCCAGCATTGCAAACACTTTTGCCAGCATTTCAAACACTTCAGCCAGCATTGCAAACACTTTAGCCAGCATTGCAAACACTTTAGGCAGCATTGCAAACACTTTAGGCAGCATTGCAAACACTTTTGCCAGCATTGCAAACACTTTAGCCAGCATTGCAACCACTTTCACCAGCATTGCAAACTCGTCAGCCAGCATTGCAAACACTTTAGCCAGCATGCCAAACACTTCTGCCAGCATTGCAAACACATTAGCCAGCATTGCAAACAATTTAGCCAGCATTGCAAACACTTTAGCCAGCATTGCAATCACTTAGGCCAGCATTGCAAACACTTTGGCCAGCATTGCAAACACTTTAGCCAGCATTGCAAACACTTTCGCCAGCGTTGCAAACACTTAAGCCAGCATTGCAAACACTTTAGCCAGCATTGCAAACATTTTAGCAGGTATTGCAAACACTTTAGCCAGCATTGCAAACACTTTCGCCAGCATTGCAAACACTTTTGCCAGCATTGCAAACACTTCAGCCAGCATTGCAAACACTTTTGCCAGCATTGCAAACACTTTTGCCAGCATTGCAAACACTTTAGCCAGCATTTCAAACACTTTCGCCAGCATTGCAAACACTTTAGCCAGCATTGCATAACACTTTGGCGAGCATTGCAAACACTTTAGCAGGCATTGCAAGCACTTTGGCCAGCATTGCAAACACTTTGGCCAGCATTGCAAACACTTTAGCCAGCATTGCAAACACTTTGGCCAGCATTGCAAATACTTTGGCCAGCATTGCAAACACTTTAGCCAGCATTGCAAACACTTCAGCCAGCATTGCAAACACTTTTGCCAGCATTGCAAACACTTTAGCCAGCATTGCAAACACTTTAGCCAGCATTGCAAACACTTTAGCCAGCATTGCAAACACTTTTGCCAGCATTGCAAACACTTTAGCCAGCATTGCAAACACTTTCACCAGCATTGCAAACACGTCAGCCAGCATTGCAAACACTTTAGCCAGCATTGCAAACACTTCCGCCAGCATTGCAAACACATTAGCCAGCATTGCAAACAATTTAGCCAGCATTGCAAACACTTAAGCCAGCATTGCAAACACTTTAGCCAGCATTGCAAACATTTTAGCAGGTACTGCAAACACTTAAGCCAGCATTGCAAACACTTTAGCCAGCATTGCAAACACTTTCGCCAGCATTGCAAACACTTCAGCCAGCATTACAAACACTTTCGCCACCATTGCAAACACTTTAGCCAGCGTTGCAAACACTTTCACCAGCATTGCAAACACGTTAGCCAGCATTGCAAACACTTTAGCCAGCATTGCAAACACTTTAGCCAGCATTGCATATACTTTAGCCAGTATTGCAAACACTTTAGCCAGCATTGCAAACACTTTGGCCAGCATTGCAAACACTTTTGCCAGCATTGCAAACACTTCAGCCAGCATTGCAAACACTTTTGCCAGCATTGCAAAAACTTTAGCCAGCATTGCAAACACTTTCGCCAGCATTGCAAACACTTAAGCCAGCATTGCAAACACTTTAGCCAGCATTGCAAACACTTTAGCCAGCATTGCAAACACTTTAGCCAGCATTGCAAACACCTTAGCCAGCATTGCAAACACTTTAGCTAGCATTGCAAACACTTTGGCCAGCATTGCAATCACCTTAGCCAGCATTGCAAACACTTTGGCCAGCATTGCAAACACTTTAGCCAGCATTGCAAACACTTTAGCCAGCATTGCAAACACTTCAGCCAGCATTGCATATACTTTAGCCAGCATTGCAAACACTTTAGCCAGCATTGCAAACACTTTGGCCAGCATTGCAAACACTTTAGCCAGCATTGCAAACACTTTCGCCAGCGTTGCAAACACTTAAGCCAGCATTGCAAACACTTCAGCCAGCATTGCAAACACTTTTGCCAGCATTGCAAACACTTTAGCCAGCATTGCAAACACTTTTGCCAGCATGGCAAACACTTTAGCCAGCATTACAAAAACTTTAGCCAGCATTGCATAACACTTTAGCCAGCATTGCATAACTCTTTGGCGCGCATTGCAAACACTTTAGCAGGCATTGCAAACACTTTGTCCAGCATTTCAAACACTTTGGCCAGCATTGCAAACACTTTGGCCAGCATTGCAAACACTTTAGCCAGCATTGCAAAAACTTTGGCCAGCATTGCAAACACTTTGGCCAGCATTGCAAACACTTTAGCCAGCATTGCAAACACTTTAGCCGGCATTGCAAACACTTTGTCCAGCATTGCAAACACTTTAGCCAGCATTGCAAACACTTTAGCCAGCATTGCAAACACTTTAGCAGGCATTGCAAACACTTTGGCCAGCATTGCAAACACTTTGGCCAGCATTGCAAACACTTTGGCCAGCATTGCAAACACTTTAGCCAGCATTGCAAACACTTTGGCCAGCATTGCAAACACTTTGTCCAGCATTGCAAACACTTTAGCCAGCATTGCAAAGACCTTAGCCAGCATTGCAAAGACCTGAGCAAGCATTGCAAACACTTTAGCCAGCATTGCAAACACTTTAGCCAGCATTGCAAACACTTTGGCCAGCATTGCAAACACTTTAGCCAGCATTGCAAACACTTTGGCCAGCATTTCAAACAGTTTAGCCAGCTTTGCAAACACTTTAGCCAGCATTGCAAACACTTTGGCCAGCATTGCAAACACCTTAGCCAGCATTGCAAACACTTTAGCTAGCATTGCAAACACTTTGGCCAGCATTGCAATTACCTTAGCCAGCATTGCAATTACCTTAGCCAGCATTGCAAACACTTTAACCAGCATTGCAAACACTTTGGCCAGCATTGCAAACACTTTGGCCAGCATTGCAAACACTTTGGCCAGCATTGCAAACACTTCAACCAGCATTGCAAACACTTTAGCCAGCATTGCAAACACTTTAGCCAGCATTGCAAACACTTCTGCCAGCATTGCAAACACTTTGGCCAGCATTGCAAACACTTTAGCCAGCATTGCAAACACTTTCGCCAGCGTTGCAAACACTTAAGCCAGCATTGCAAACACTTTAGCCAGCATTGCAAACATTTTAGCAGGTACTGCAAACACTTTAGACAGCATTGCAAACACTTTAGCCAGCATTGCTAACACTTTCGCCAGCATTGCAAACACTGTAGCCAGCATTGCAAACACTGTAGCCAGCATTGCAAACACTTTAGCCAGCATTGCAAACACTTTCACCAGCATTGCAAACACGGTAGCCAGCATTGCAAACACGGTAGCCAGCATTGCAAACACGGTAGCCAGCATTGCAAACACTGTAGCCAGCATTGCAAACACTTTAGCCAGCATTGCAAACACTTTAGCCAGCATTGCAAACACTTTAGGCAGCATTGCAAACACTTTAGGCAGCATTGCAAACACTTTAGCCAGCATTGCAAACACTTTCGCCAGCATTGCAAACACTGTAGCCAGCATTGCAAACACTTTCGCCAGCATTGCAAACACTTTAGCCAGCATTGCAAACACTTTAGGCAGCATTGCAAACACTTTATCCAGCATTGCAAACACTTTCGCCAGCATTGCAAACACTTTAGCCAGCATTGCAAACACTTTGGCCAGCATTGCAAACACTTTAGCCAGTATTGGAAACACTTTAGCCAGTATTGGAAACACTTTAGCCAGTATTGGAAACACTTTAGCCAGCATTGCAAACACTTTAGCCAGCATTGCAAACACTTCAGCCAGCATTGCAAACACTTTAGCCAGCATTGCAAACACTTTAGCCAGCATTGCAAACACTTTAGCCAGCATTGCAAACATTTTAGCAGGTACTGCAAACACTTTAGACAGCATTGCAAACACTTTAGCCAGCATTGCTAACACTTTCGCCAGCATTGCAAACACTGTAGCCAGCATTGCAAACACTGTAGCCAGCATTGCAAACACTGTAGCCAGCATTGCAAACACTTTAGCCAGCATTGCAAACACTTTAGCCAGCATTGCAAACACTTTAGGCAGCATTGCATACACTTTAGCCAGCATTGCAAACACTTTCACCAGCATTGCAAACACGTCAGCCAGCATTGTAAACACTTTATCCAGCATGGCAAACACTTTCGCCAGCATTGCAAACACTGTAGCCAGCATTGCAAACACTGTAGCCAGCATTGCAAACACTGTAGCCAGCATTGCAAACACTTTAGCCAGCATTGCAAACACTTTAGCCAGCATTGCAAATACTTTAGGCAGCATTGCATACACTTTAGCCAGCATTGCAAACACTTTCACCAGCATTGCAAACACGTCAGCCAGCATTGCAAACACTTTATCCAGCATGGCAAACACTTTAGCCAGCATTGCAAACACTTCAGCCAGCATTGCAAACACTTTAGCCAGCATTGCAAACATTTTAGCAGGTACTGCAAACACTTTAGACAGCATTGCAAACACTTTCGCCAGCATTGCAAACACTGTAGCCAGCATTGCAAACACTGTAGCCAGCATTGCAAACACTGTAGCCAGCATTGCAAACACTTTAGCCAGCATTGCAAACACTTTAGCCAGCATTGCAAACACTTTAGCCAGCATTGCAAACACTTTCGCCAGCATTGCAAACACTTCAGCCAGCATTGCATATACTTTATCCAGTATTGCATACACTTTAACCAGCATTGCAAACTCATTGGCCAGCATTGCGAACACTTTGGCCAGCATTGCAAACACTTTGGCCAGCATTGCAAACACTTTAGCCAGCATTGCAAACACTTTCGCCAGCATTGCAAACACTTCAGCCAGCATTGCATATACTTTATCCAGTATTGCAAACACTTTAGCCAGCATTGCAAACACTTTAGCCAGCATTGAATAACACTTTAGCCAGCATTGCATAACACTTTAGCCAGCATTGCAAACACTTTGTCCAGCATTGCAAACACTTTGGCCAGCATTGCAAACACTTTGGCCAGCATTGCAAACACTTTAGCCAGCATTGCAAACACTTTGTCCAGCATTGCAAACACTTTGGCCAGCATTGCAAACACTTTAGCCAGCTTTGGAAGCACTTTAGCCAGCATTGGAAACACTTTAGCCAGCATTGCAAACACTTTAGCCAGCATTGCAAACACTGTAGCCAGCATTGCAAACACTGTAGCCAGCATTGCAAACACTGTAGCCAGCATTGCAAACACTTTAGCCAGCATTGCAAACACTTTAGCCAGCATTGCAAACACTTTAGGCAGCATTGCAAACACTTTAGCCAGCATTGCAAACACTTTCACCAGCATTGCAAACACGTCAGCCAGCATTGCAAACACTTTAGCCAGTATTTCAAACACTTTAGCCAGCATTGCAAACACTTTGGCCAGCATTGCAAACACTTTGGCCAGCATTGCAAACACTTTAGCCAGCATTGCAAACACTTAAGCCAGCATTGCAAACACTTTAGCCAGCATTGCAAACACTTTAGCCAGCATTGCAAACACTTTCGCCAGCATTGCAAACACTTCAGCCAGCATTGCATATACTTTATCCAGTATTGCAAACACTTTAGCCAGCATTGCAAACTCATTGGCCAGCATTGCGAACACTTTGGCCAGCATTGCAAACACTTTGGCCAGCATTGCAAACACTTTTGCCAGCATTTCAAACACTGCAGCCAGCATTGCAAACACGTTTGCCAGCATTGCAAAAACTTTAGCCAGCATTGCAAACACTTTCGCCAGCATTGCAAACACTTTAGCCAGCATTGCATAACACTTTAGCCAGCATTGCAAACACTTTGTCCAGCATTGCAAACACTTTGGCCAGCATTGCAAACACTTTGGCCAGCATTGCAAACACTTTAGCCAGCATTGCAAACACTTTGTCCAGCATTGCAAACACTTTGGCCAGCATTGCAAACACTTTAGCCAGCTTTGGAAACACTTTAGCCAGCATTGGAAACACTTTAGCCAGCATTGCAAACACTTTAGCCAGCATTGCAAACACTTTGGCCAGCATTGCAAACACTTTCGCCAGCATTGCAAACACTTTAGCCAGCATTGCATAACACTTTAGCCAGCATTGCATTACACTTTGGCGAGCATTGCAAACACTTTCGCAGGTATTGCAAACACTTTGGCCAGCATTGCAAACACTTTGGCCAGCATTGCAAACACTTTAGCCAGCATTGCAAACACTTTGGCCAGCATTGCAAACACTTTGGCCAGCATTGCAAACACTTTAGCCAGCATTGCAATCACTTAGGCCAGCATTGCAAACACATTGGCCAGCATTGCAAACACTTTCGCCAGCATTGCAAACACTTTCGCCAGCGTTGCAAACACTTTGGCCAGCATTGCAAACACTTTAGCCAGCATTGCAAACACTTTAGCCAGCATTGCAAAGACCTTAGCCAGCATTGCAAAGACCTGAGCAAGCATTGCAAACACTTTAGCCAGCATTGCAAACACTTTAGCCAGCATTGCAAACACTTTAGCCAGCATTGCAAACACTTTGGCCAGCATTTCAAACAGTTTAGACAGCATTGCAAACACTTTAGCCAGCATTGCAAACACCTTAGCCAGCATTGCAAACACTTTAGCTAGCATTGCAAACACTTTAGCCAGCATTGCAAACACTTTAGCCAGCATTGCAAACACTTTAGCCAGCATTGCAAACACTTTGGCCAGCATTGCAAACACTTTAGCCAGCATTGCAAACACTTTGGCCAGCATTTCAAACAGTTTAGCCAGCATTGCAAACACTTTAGCCAGCATTGCAAACACTTTAGCCAGCATTGCAAACACCTTAGCCAGCATTGCAAACACTTTAGCTAGCATTGCAAACACTTTAGCCAGCATTGCAAACACTTTAGCTAGCATTGCAAACACTTTAGCCAGCATTGCAAACACTTTGGCCAGCATTGCAATCATATTAGCCAGCATTGCAAACACCTTGGCCAGCATTGCAAACACTTTGGCCAGCATTGCAAACACTTTAGCCAGCATTGCAAACACTTTCGCCAGCATTGCAAACAATTTAGCCAGCATTGCAAACACTTTGGCCAGCATTTCAAACAGTTTAGCCAGCATTGCAAACACTTTAGCCAGCATTGCAAACACTTTAGCCAGCATTGCAAACACCTTAGCCAGCATTGCAAACACTTTAGCTAGCATTGCAAACACTTTAGCCAGCATTGCAAACACTTTGGCCAGCATTGCAATCATATTAGCCAGCATTGCAAACACCTTGGCCAGCATTGCAAACACTTTGGCCAGCATTGCAAACACTTCAACCAGCATTGCAAACACTTTAGCCAGCATTGCAAACACTTTAGCCAGCATTGCAAACACTTTAGCCAGCATTGCAAACACTTTAGCCAGCATTGCAAACACTTTGGCCAGCATTGCAAACACTTTAGCCAGCATTGCAAACACTTTCGCCAGCGTTGCAAACACTTAAGCCAGCATTGCAAACACTTTAGCCAGCTTTGGAAACACTTTAGCCAGCATTGCAAACATCTTAGCCAGCATTGCAAACATCTTAGCCAGCATTGCAAACACTTTAGCCAGCATTGCAAACACTTTAGCCAGCATTGCAAACACTTCAGCCAGCATTGCATATACTTTAGCCAGTATTGCAAACACTTTAGCCAGCATTGCAAACACATTGGCCAGCATTGTGAACACTTTAACCAGCATTGCAAAGACCTTAGCCAGCATTGCAAAGACCTGAGCAAGCATTGCAAACACTTTAGCCCGCATTGCAAACACTTTAGCCAGCATTGCAAACACTTTGACCATCATTGCAAACACTTTAGCCAGCATTGCAAACACTTTGGCCAGCATTTCAAACAGTTTAGCCAGCATTGCAAACACTTTGGCCAGCATTTCAAACACTTTGGCCAGCATTGCAAACACTTTGGCCAGCATTGCAAACACTTTGGCCAGCATTGCAAACACTTTTGCCAGCATTGCAAACACTTCAGCCAGCATTGCAAACACTTTTGCCAGCATTGCAAACACTTTAGCCAGCATTGCAAACACTTTTGCCAGCATGGCAAACACTTTAGCCAGCATTACAAAAACTTTAGCCAGCATTGCATAACACTTTAGCCAGCATTGCATAACTCTTTGGCGCGCATTGCAAACACTTTTGCAGGCATTGCAAACACTTTGTCCAGCATTTCAAACACTTTGGCCAGCATTGCAAACACTTTGGCCAGCATTGCAAACACTTTGGCCAGCATTGCAAACACTTTAGCCAGCATTGCAAACACTTTAGCCGGCATTGCAAACACTTTGTCCAGCATTGCAAACACTTTAGCCAGCATTGCAAACACTTTAGCCAGCATTGAAAACACTTTGGCCAGCATTGCAAACACTTTGGCCAGCATTGCAAACACTTTGGCCAGCATTGCAAACACTTTAGCCAGCATTGCAAACACTTTGGCCAGCATTGCAAACACTTTGTCCAGCATTGCAAACACTTTAGCCAGCATTGCAAAGACCTTAGCCAGCATTGCAAACACTTTAGGCAGCATTGCAAACACTGTAGCCAGCATTGCAAACACTGTAGCCAGCATTGCAAACACTTTAGCCAGCATTGCAAACACTTTAGCCAGCATTGCAAACACTTTAGCCAGCATTGCAAACACTTTAGCCAGCATTGGAAACACTTTAGCCAGCATTGCAAACACTTTAGCCAGCATTGCAAACACTGTAGCCAGCATTGCAAACACTGTAGCCAGCATTGCAAACACTGTAGCCAGCATTGCAAACACTTTAGCCAGCATTGCAAACACTTTAGCCAGCATTGCAAACACTTTAGGCAGCATTGCAAACACTTTAGCCAGCATTGCAAACACTTTCACCAGCATTGCAAACACGTCAGCCAGCATTGCAAACACTTTATCCAGCATGGCAAACACTTCTGCCAGCATTGCAAACACATTAGCCAGCATTGCAAACAATTTAGCCAGCATCGCAAACACTTTGACTAGCATTGCAAACACTTTAGCCAGCATTGCAAACACTTTAGCCAGTATTTCAAACACTTTAGCCAGCATTGCAAACACTTTGGCCAGCATTGCAAACACTTTGGCCAGCATTGCAAACACTTTAGCCAGCATTGCAAACACTTAAGCCAGCATTGCAAACACTTTAGCCAGCATTGCAAACACTTTAGCCAGCATTGCAAACACTTTCGCCAGCATTGCAAACATTTCAGCCAGCATTGCATATACTTTATCCAGTATTGCAAACACTTTAGCCAGCATTGCAAACTCATTGGCCAGCATTGCGAACACTTTGGCCAGCATTGCAAACATTTTAGCAGGTATTGCAAACACTTTAGCCAGCATTGCAAACACTTTCGCCAGCATTGCAAACACTTTTGCCAGCATTGCAAACACTTCAGCCAGCATTGCAAACACTTTTGCCAGCATTGCAAACACTTTTGCCAGCATTGCAAACACTTTAGCCAGCATTTCAAACACTTTCGCCAGCATTGCAAACACTTTAGCCAGCATTGCATAACACTTTGGCGAGCATTGCAAACACTTTAGCAGGCATTGCAAGCACTTTGGCCAGCATTGCAAACACTTTGGCCAGCATTGCAAACACTTTAGCCAGCATTGCAAACACTTTGGCCAGCATTGCAAATACTTTGGCCAGCATTGCAAACACTTTAGCCAGCATTGCAAACACTTCAGCCAGCATTGCAAACACTTTTGCCAGCATTGCAAACACTTTAGCCAGCATTGCAAACACTTTAGCCAGCATTGCAAACACTTTAGCCAGCATTGCAAACACTTTTGCCAGCATTGCAAACACTTTAGCCAGCATTGCAAACACTTTCACCAGCATTGCAAACACGTCAGCCAGCATTGCAAACACTTTAGCCAGCATTGCAAACACTTCCGCCAGCATTGCAAACACATTAGCCAGCATTGCAAACAATTTAGCCAGCATTGCAAACACTTAAGCCAGCATTGCAAACACTTTAGCCAGCATTGCAAACATTTTAGCAGGTACTGCAAACACTTAAGCCAGCATTGCAAACACTTTAGCCAGCATTGCAAACACTTTCGCCAGCATTGCAAACACTTCAGCCAGCATTACAAACACTTTCGCCACCATTGCAAACACTTTAGCCAGCGTTGCAAACACTTTCACCAGCATTGCAAACACGTTAGCCAGCATTGCAAACACTTTAGCCAGCATTGCAAACACTTTAGCCAGCATTGCATATACTTTAGCCAGTATTGCAAACACTTTAGCCAGCATTGCAAACACTTTGGCCAGCATTGCAAACACTTTTGCCAGCATTGCAAACACTTCAGCCAGCATTGCAAACACTTTTGCCAGCATTGCAAAAACTTTAGCCAGCATTGCAAACACTTTCGCCAGCATTGCAAACACTTAAGCCAGCATTGCAAACACTTTAGCCAGCATTGCAAACACTTTAGCCAGCATTGCAAACACTTTAGCCAGCATTGCAAACACCTTAGCCAGCATTGCAAACACTTTAGCTAGCATTGCAAACACTTTGGCCAGCATTGCAATCACCTTAGCCAGCATTGCAAACACTTTGGCCAGCATTGCAAACACTTTAGCCAGCATTGCAAACACTTTAGCCAGCATTGCAAACACTTCAGCCAGCATTGCATATACTTTAGCCAGCATTGCAAACACTTTAGCCAGCATTGCAAACACTTTGGCCAGCATTGCAAACACTTTAGCCAGCATTGCAAACACTTTCGCCAGCGTTGCAAACACTTAAGCCAGCATTGCAAACACTTCAGCCAGCATTGCAAACACTTTTGCCAGCATTGCAAACACTTTAGCCAGCATTGCAAACACTTTTGCCAGCATGGCAAACACTTTAGCCAGCATTACAAAAACTTTAGCCAGCATTGCATAACACTTTAGCCAGCATTGCATAACTCTTTGGCGCGCATTGCAAACACTTTAGCAGGCATTGCAAACACTTTGTCCAGCATTTCAAACACTTTGGCCAGCATTGCAAACACTTTGGCCAGCATTGCAAACACTTTAGCCAGCATTGCAAAAACTTTGGCCAGCATTGCAAACACTTTGGCCAGCATTGCAAACACTTTAGCCAGCATTGCAAACACTTTAGCCGGCATTGCAAACACTTTGTCCAGCATTGCAAACACTTTAGCCAGCATTGCAAACACTTTAGCCAGCATTGCAAACACTTTAGCAGGCATTGCAAACACTTTGGCCAGCATTGCAAACACTTTGGCCAGCATTGCAAACACTTTGGCCAGCATTGCAAACACTTTAGCCAGCATTGCAAACACTTTGGCCAGCATTGCAAACACTTTGTCCAGCATTGCAAACACTTTAGCCAGCATTGCAAAGACCTTAGCCAGCATTGCAAAGACCTGAGCAAGCATTGCAAACACTTTAGCCAGCATTGCAAACACTTTAGCCAGCATTGCAAACACTTTGGCCAGCATTGCAAACACTTTAGCCAGCATTGCAAACACTTTGGCCAGCATTTCAAACAGTTTAGCCAGCTTTGCAAACACTTTAGCCAGCATTGCAAACACTTTGGCCAGCATTGCAAACACCTTAGCCAGCATTGCAAACACTTTAGCTAGCATTGCAAACACTTTGGCCAGCATTGCAATTACCTTAGCCAGCATTGCAATTACCTTAGCCAGCATTGCAAACACTTTAACCAGCATTGCAAACACTTTGGCCAGCATTGCAAACACTTTGGCCAGCATTGCAAACACTTTGGCCAGCATTGCAAACACTTCAACCAGCATTGCAAACACTTTAGCCAGCATTGCAAACACTTTAGCCAGCATTGCAAACACTTCTGCCAGCATTGCAAACACTTTGGCCAGCATTGCAAACACTTTAGCCAGCATTGCAAACACTTTCGCCAGCGTTGCAAACACTTAAGCCAGCATTGCAAACACTTTAGCCAGCATTGCAAACATTTTAGCAGGTACTGCAAACACTTTAGACAGCATTGCAAACACTTTAGCCAGCATTGCTAACACTTTCGCCAGCATTGCAAACACTGTAGCCAGCATTGCAAACACTGTAGCCAGCATTGCAAACACTTTAGCCAGCATTGCAAACACTTTCACCAGCATTGCAAACACGGTAGCCAGCATTGCAAACACGGTAGCCAGCATTGCAAACACGGTAGCCAGCATTGCAAACACTGTAGCCAGCATTGCAAACACTTTAGCCAGCATTGCAAACACTTTAGCCAGCATTGCAAACACTTTAGGCAGCATTGCAAACACTTTAGGCAGCATTGCAAACACTTTAGCCAGCATTGCAAACACTTTCGCCAGCATTGCAAACACTGTAGCCAGCATTGCAAACACTTTCGCCAGCATTGCAAACACTTTAGCCAGCATTGCAAACACTTTAGGCAGCATTGCAAACACTTTATCCAGCATTGCAAACACTTTCGCCAGCATTGCAAACACTTTAGCCAGCATTGCAAACACTTTGGCCAGCATTGCAAACACTTTAGCCAGTATTGGAAACACTTTAGCCAGTATTGGAAACACTTTAGCCAGTATTGGAAACACTTTAGCCAGCATTGCAAACACTTTAGCCAGCATTGCAAACACTTCAGCCAGCATTGCAAACACTTTAGCCAGCATTGCAAACACTTTAGCCAGCATTGCAAACACTTTAGCCAGCATTGCAAACATTTTAGCAGGTACTGCAAACACTTTAGACAGCATTGCAAACACTTTAGCCAGCATTGCTAACACTTTCGCCAGCATTGCAAACACTGTAGCCAGCATTGCAAACACTGTAGCCAGCATTGCAAACACTGTAGCCAGCATTGCAAACACTTTAGCCAGCATTGCAAACACTTTAGCCAGCATTGCAAACACTTTAGGCAGCATTGCATACACTTTAGCCAGCATTGCAAACACTTTCACCAGCATTGCAAACACGTCAGCCAGCATTGTAAACACTTTATCCAGCATGGCAAACACTTTCGCCAGCATTGCAAACACTGTAGCCAGCATTGCAAACACTGTAGCCAGCATTGCAAACACTGTAGCCAGCATTGCAAACACTTTAGCCAGCATTGCAAACACTTTAGCCAGCATTGCAAATACTTTAGGCAGCATTGCATACACTTTAGCCAGCATTGCAAACACTTTCACCAGCATTGCAAACACGTCAGCCAGCATTGCAAACACTTTATCCAGCATGGCAAACACTTTAGCCAGCATTGCAAACACTTCAGCCAGCATTGCAAACACTTTAGCCAGCATTGCAAACATTTTAGCAGGTACTGCAAACACTTTAGACAGCATTGCAAACACTTTCGCCAGCATTGCAAACACTGTAGCCAGCATTGCAAACACTGTAGCCAGCATTGCAAACACTGTAGCCAGCATTGCAAACACTTTAGCCAGCATTGCAAACACTTTAGCCAGCATTGCAAACACTTTAGCCAGCATTGCAAACACTTTCGCCAGCATTGCAAACACTTCAGCCAGCATTGCATATACTTTATCCAGTATTGCATACACTTTAACCAGCATTGCAAACTCATTGGCCAGCATTGCGAACACTTTGGCCAGCATTACAAACACTTTGGCCAGCATTGCAAACACTTTAGCCAGCATTGCAAACACTTTCGCCAGCATTGCAAACACTTCAGCCAGCATTGCATATACTTTATCCAGTATTGCAAACACTTTAGCCAGCATTGCAAACACTTTAGCCAGCATTGAATAACACTTTAGCCAGCATTGCATAACACTTTAGCCAGCATTGCAAACACTTTGTCCAGCATTGCAAACACTTTGGCCAGCATTGCAAACACTTTGGCCAGCATTGCAAACACTTTAGCCAGCATTGCAAACACTTTGTCCAGCATTGCAAACACTTTGGCCAGCATTGCAAACACTTTAGCCAGCTTTGGAAGCACTTTAGCCAGCATTGGAAACACTTTAGCCAGCATTGCAAACACTTTAGCCAGCATTGCAAACACTGTAGCCAGCATTGCAAACACTGTAGCCAGCATTGCAAACACTGTAGCCAGCATTGCAAACACTTTAGCCAGCATTGCAAACACTTTAGCCAGCATTGCAAACACTTTAGGCAGCATTGCAAACACTTTAGCCAGCATTGCAAACACTTTCACCAGCATTGCAAACACGTCAGCCAGCATTGCAAACACTTTAGCCAGTATTTCAAACACTTTAGCCAGCATTGCAAACACTTTGGCCAGCATTGCAAACACTTTGGCCAGCATTGCAAACACTTTAGCCAGCATTGCAAACACTTAAGCCAGCATTGCAAACACTTTAGCCAGCATTGCAAACACTTTAGCCAGCATTGCAAACACTTTCGCCAGCATTGCAAACACTTCAGCCAGCATTGCATATACTTTATCCAGTATTGCAAACACTTTAGCCAGCATTGCAAACTCATTGGCCAGCATTGCGAACACTTTGGCCAGCATTGCAAACACTTTGGCCAGCATTGCAAACACTTTTGCCAGCATTTCAAACACTGCAGCCAGCATTGCAAACACGTTTGCCAGCATTGCAAAAACTTTAGCCAGCATTGCAAACACTTTCGCCAGCATTGCAAACACTTTAGCCAGCATTGCATAACACTTTAGCCAGCATTGCAAACACTTTGTCCAGCATTGCAAACACTTTGGCCAGCATTGCAAACACTTTGGCCAGCATTGCAAACACTTTAGCCAGCATTGCAAACACTTTGTCCAGCATTGCAAACACTTTGGCCAGCATTGCAAACACTTTAGCCAGCTTTGGAAACACTTTAGCCAGCATTGGAAACACTTTAGCCAGCATTGCAAACACTTTAGCCAGCATTGCAAACACTTTGGCCAGCATTGCAAACACTTTCGCCAGCATTGCAAACACTTTAGCCAGCATTGCATAACACTTTAGCCAGCATTGCATTACACTTTGGCGAGCATTGCAAACACTTTCGCAGGTATTGCAAACACTTTGGCCAGCATTGCAAACACTTTGGCCAGCATTGCAAACACTTTAGCCAGCATTGCAAACACTTTGGCCAGCATTGCAAACACTTTGGCCAGCATTGCAAACACTTTAGCCAGCATTGCAATCACTTAGGCCAGCATTGCAAACACATTGGCCAGCATTGCAAACACTTTCGCCAGCATTGCAAACACTTTCGCCAGCGTTGCAAACACTTTGGCCAGCATTGCAAACACTTTAGCCAGCATTGCAAACACTTTAGCCAGCATTGCAAAGACCTTAGCCAGCATTGCAAAGACCTGAGCAAGCATTGCAAACACTTTAGCCAGCATTGCAAACACTTTAGCCAGCATTGCAAACACTTTAGCCAGCATTGCAAACACTGTAGCCAGCATTGCAAACACTGTAGCCAGCATTGCAAACACTGTAGCCAGCATTGCAAACACTTTAGCCAGCATTGCAAACACTTTAGCCAGCATTGCAAACACTTTAGGCAGCATTGCAAACACTTTAGCCAGCATTGCAAACACTTTCACCAGCATTGCAAACACGTCAGCCAGCATTGCAAACACTTTAGCCAGTATTTCAAACACTTTAGCCAGCATTGCAAACACTTTGGCCAGCATTGCAAACACTTTGGCCAGCATTGCAAACACTTTAGCCAGCATTGCAAACACTTAAGCCAGCATTGCAAACACTTTAGCCAGCATTGCAAACACTTTAGCCAGCATTGCAAACACTTTCGCCAGCATTGCAAACACTTCAGCCAGCATTGCATATACTTTATCCAGTATTGCAAACACTTTAGCCAGCATTGCAAACTCATTGGCCAGCATTGCGAACACTTTGGCCAGCATTGCAAACACTTTGGCCAGCATTGCAAACACTTTTGCCAGCATTTCAAACACTGCAGCCAGCATTGCAAACACGTTTGCCAGCATTGCAAAAACTTTAGCCAGCATTGCAAACACTTTCGCCAGCATTGCAAACACTTTAGCCAGCATTGCATAACACTTTAGCCAGCATTGCAAACACTTTGTCCAGCATTGCAAACACTTTGGCCAGCATTGCAAACACTTTGGCCAGCATTGCAAACACTTTAGCCAGCATTGCAAACACTTTGTCCAGCATTGCAAACACTTTGGCCAGCATTGCAAACACTTTAGCCAGCTTTGGAAACACTTTAGCCAGCATTGGAAACACTTTAGCCAGCATTGCAAACACTTTAGCCAGCATTGCAAACACTTTGGCCAGCATTGCAAACACTTTCGCCAGCATTGCAAACACTTTAGCCAGCATTGCATAACACTTTAGCCAGCATTGCATTACACTTTGGCGAGCATTGCAAACACTTTCGCAGGTATTGCAAACACTTTGGCCAGCATTGCAAACACTTTGGCCAGCATTGCAAACACTTTAGCCAGCATTGCAAACACTTTGGCCAGCATTGCAAACACTTTGGCCAGCATTGCAAACACTTTAGCCAGCATTGCAATCACTTAGGCCAGCATTGCAAACACATTGGCCAGCATTGCAAACACTTTCGCCAGCATTGCAAACACTTTCGCCAGCGTTGCAAACACTTTGGCCAGCATTGCAAACACTTTAGCCAGCATTGCAAACACTTTAGCCAGCATTGCAAAGACCTTAGCCAGCATTGCAAAGACCTGAGCAAGCATTGCAAACACTTTAGCCAGCATTGCAAACACTTTAGCCAGCATTGCAAACACTTTAGCCAGCATTGCAAACACTTTGGCCAGCATTTCAAACAGTTTAGACAGCATTGCAAACACTTTAGCCAGCATTGCAAACACCTTAGCCAGCATTGCAAACACTTTAGCTAGCATTGCAAACACTTTAGCCAGCATTGCAAACACTTTAGCCAGCATTGCAAACACTTTAGCCAGCATTGCAAACACTTTGGCCAGCATTGCAAACACTTTAGCCAGCATTGCAAACACTTTGGCCAGCATTTCAAACAGTTTAGCCAGCATTGCAAACACTTTAGCCAGCATTGCAAACACTTTAGCCAGCATTGCAAACACCTTAGCCAGCATTGCAAACACTTTAGCTAGCATTGCAAACACTTTAGCCAGCATTGCAAACACTTTAGCTAGCATTGCAAACACTTTAGCCAGCATTGCAAACACTTTGGCCAGCATTGCAATCATATTAGCCAGCATTGCAAACACCTTGGCCAGCATTGCAAACACTTTGGCCAGCATTGCAAACACTTTAGCCAGCATTGCAAACACTTTCGCCAGCATTGCAAACAATTTAGCCAGCATTGCAAACACTTTGGCCAGCATTTCAAACAGTTTAGCCAGCATTGCAAACACTTTAGCCAGCATTGCAAACACTTTAGCCAGCATTGCAAACACCTTAGCCAGCATTGCAAACACTTTAGCTAGCATTGCAAACACTTTAGCCAGCATTGCAAACACTTTGGCCAGCATTGCAATCATATTAGCCAGCATTGCAAACACCTTGGCCAGCATTGCAAACACTTTGGCCAGCATTGCAAACACTTCAACCAGCATTGCAAACACTTTAGCCAGCATTGCAAACACTTTAGCCAGCATTGCAAACACTTTAGCCAGCATTGCAAACACTTTAGCCAGCATTGCAAACACTTTGGCCAGCATTGCAAACACTTTAGCCAGCATTGCAAACACTTTCGCCAGCGTTGCAAACACTTAAGCCAGCATTGCAAACACTTTAGCCAGCTTTGGAAACACTTTAGCCAGCATTGCAAACATCTTAGCCAGCATTGCAAACATCTTAGCCAGCATTGCAAACACTTTAGCCAGCATTGCAAACACTTTAGCCAGCATTGCAAACACTTCAGCCAGCATTGCATATACTTTAGCCAGTATTGCAAACACTTTAGCCAGCATTGCAAACACATTGGCCAGCATTGTGAACACTTTAACCAGCATTGCAAAGACCTTAGCCAGCATTGCAAAGACCTGAGCAAGCATTGCAAACACTTTAGCCCGCATTGCAAACACTTTAGCCAGCATTGCAAACACTTTGACCATCATTGCAAACACTTTAGCCAGCATTGCAAACACTTTGGCCAGCATTTCAAACAGTTTAGCCAGCATAGCAAACACTTTGGCCAGCATTTCAAACACTTTGGCCAGCATTGCAAACACTTTGGCCAGCATTGCAAACACTTTGGCCAGCATTGCAAACACTTTTGCCAGCATTGCAAACACTTCAGCCAGCATTGCAAACACTTTTGCCAGCATTGCAAACACTTTAGCCAGCATTGCAAACACTTTTGCCAGCATGGCAAACACTTTAGCCAGCATTACAAAAACTTTAGCCAGCATTGCATAACACTTTAGCCAGCATTGCATAACTCTTTGGCGCGCATTGCAAACACTTTTGCAGGCATTGCAAACACTTTGTCCAGCATTTCAAACACTTTGGCCAGCATTGCAAACACTTTGGCCAGCATTGCAAACACTTTGGCCAGCATTGCAAACACTTTAGCCAGCATTGCAAACACTTTAGCCGGCATTGCAAACACTTTGTCCAGCATTGCAAACACTTTAGCCAGCATTGCAAACACTTTAGCCAGCATTGAAAACACTTTGGCCAGCATTGCAAACACTTTGGCCAGCATTGCAAACACTTTGGCCAGCATTGCAAACACTTTAGCCAGCATTGCAAACACTTTGGCCAGCATTGCAAACACTTTGTCCAGCATTGCAAACACTTTAGCCAGCATTGCAAAGACCTTAGCCAGCATTGCAAACACTTTAGGCAGCATTGCAAACACTGTAGCCAGCATTGCAAACACTGTAGCCAGCATTGCAAACACTTTAGCCAGCATTGCAAACACTTTAGCCAGCATTGCAAACACTTTAGCCAGCATTGCAAACACTTTAGCCAGCATTGGAAACACTTTAGCCAGCATTGCAAACACTTTAGCCAGCATTGCAAACACTGTAGCCAGCATTGCAAACACTGTAGCCAGCATTGCAAACACTGTAGCCAGCATTGCAAACACTTTAGCCAGCATTGCAAACACTTTAGCCAGCATTGCAAACACTTTAGGCAGCATTGCAAACACTTTAGCCAGCATTGCAAACACTTTCACCAGCATTGCAAACACGTCAGCCAGCATTGCAAACACTTTATCCAGCATGGCAAACACTTCTGCCAGCATTGCAAACACATTAGCCAGCATTGCAAACAATTTAGCCAGCATCGCAAACACTTTGACTAGCATTGCAAACACTTTAGCCAGCATTGCAAACACTTTAGCCAGTATTTCAAACACTTTAGCCAGCATTGCAAACACTTTGGCCAGCATTGCAAACACTTTGGCCAGCATTGCAAACACTTTAGCCAGCATTGCAAACACTTAAGCCAGCATTGCAAACACTTTAGCCAGCATTGCAAACACTTTAGCCAGCATTGCAAACACTTTCGCCAGCATTGCAAACATTTCAGCCAGCATTGCATATACTTTATCCAGTATTGCAAACACTTTAGCCAGCATTGCAAACTCATTGGCCAGCATTGCGAACACTTTGGCCAGCATTGCAAACACTTTGGCCAGCATTGCAAACACTTTTGCCAGCATTTCAAACACTGCAGCCAGCATTGCAAACACGTTTGCCAGCATTGCAAAAACTTTAGCCAGCATTGCAAACACTTTCGCCAGCATTGCAAACACTTTAGCCAGCATTGCATAACACTTTCGCCAGCATTGCAAACACTTTGTCCAGCATTGCAAACACTTTGGCCAGCATTGCAAACACTTTAGCCAGCATTGCAAACACTTTGTCCAGCATTGCAAACACTTTGGCCAGCATTGCAAACACTTTAGCCAGCTTTGGAAACACTTTAGCCAGCATTGGAAACACTTTAGCCAGCATTGCAAACACTTTAGCCAGCATTGCAAACACTTTGGCCAGCATTGCAAACACTTTAGCCAGCATTGCAATCACTTAGGCCAGCATTGCAAACACATTGGCCAGCATTGCAAACACTTTCGCCAGCATTGCAAACACTTTCGCCAGCGTTGCAAACACTTTGGCCAGCATTGCAAACACTTTAGCCAGCATTGCAAAGACTTTAGCCAGCATTGCAAAGACCTTAGCCAGCATTGCAAAGACCTGAGCAAGCATTGCAAACACTTTAGCCAGCATTGCAAACACTTTAGCCAGCATTGCAAACACTTTAGCCAGCATTGCAAACACTTTGGCCAGCATTTCAAACAGTTTAGACAGCATTGCAAACACTTTAGCCAGCATTGCAAACACTTTAGCCAGCATTGCAAACACCTTAGCCAGTATTGCAAACACTTTAGCTAGCATTGCAAACACTTTAGCCAGCATTGCAAACACTTTAGCCAGCATTGCAAACACTTTAGCCAGCATTGCAAACACTTTGGCCAGCATTGCAAACACTTTAGCCAGCATTGCAAACACTTTGGCCAGCATTTCAAACAGTTTAGCCAGCATTGCAAACACTTTAGCCAGCATTGCAAACACTTTAGCCAGCATTGCAAACACCTTAGCCAGCATTGCAAACACTTTAGCTAGCATTGCAAACACTTTAGCCAGCATTGCAAACACTTTGGCCAGCATTGCAATCATATTAGCCAGCATTGCAAACACCTTGGCCAGCATTGCAAACACTTTGGCCAGCATTGCAAACACTTTAGCCAGCATTGCAAACACTTTGGCCAGCATTGCAAACAATTTAGCCAGCATTGCAAACACTTTGGCCAGCATTTCAAACAGTTTAGCCAGCATTGCAAACACTTTAGCCAGCATTGCAAACACTTTAGCCAGCATTGCAAACACCTTAGCCAGCATTGCAAACACTTTAGCTAGCATTGCAAACACTTTAGCCAGCATTGCAAACACTTTGGCCAGCATTGCAATCATATTAGCCAGCATTGCAAACACCTTGGCCAGCATTGCAAACACTTTGGCCAGCATTGCAAACACTTCAACCAGCATTGCAAACACTTTAGCCAGCATTGCAAACACTTTAGCCAGCATTGCAAACACTTTAGCCAGCATTGCAAACACTTTGGCCAGCATTGCAAACACTTTAGCCAGCATTGCAAACACTTTCGCCAGCGTTGCAAACACTTAAGCCAGCATTGCAAACACTTTAGCCAGCTTTGGAAACACTTTAGCCAGCATTGCAAACATCTTAGCCAGCATTGCAAACATCTTAGCCATCATTGCAAACACTTTAGCCAGCATTGCAAACACTTTAGCCAGCATTGCAAACACTTCAGCCAGCATTGCATATACTTTAGCCAGGATTGCAAACACTTTAGCCAGCATTGCAAACACATTGGCCAGCATTGTGAACACTTTGGCCAGCATTGCAAACACTTTGGCCAGCATTGCAAACACTTTGGCCAGCATTGCAAACACTTTTGCCAGCATTGCAAACACTTCAGCCAGCATTGCAAACACTTTAGCCAGCATTGCAAACACTTTTGCCAGCATGGCAAACACTTTAGCCAGCATTACAAAAACTTTAGCCAGCATTGCATAACACTTTAGCCAGCATTGCATAACTCTTTGGCACGCATTGCAAACACTTTTGCAGGCATTGCAAACACTTTGGCCAGCATTTCAAACACTTTGGCCAGCATTGCAAACACTTTGGCCAGCATTGCAAACACTTTAGCCAGCATTGCAAAAACTTTGGCCAGCATTGCAAACACTTTGGCCAGCATTGCAAACACTTTAGCCAGCATTGCAAACACTTTAGCCGGCATTGCAAACACTTTGTCCAGCATTGCAAACACTTTAGCCAGCATTGCAAACACTTTAGCCAGCATTGCAAACACTTTGGCCAGCATTGCAAACACTTTGGCCAGCATTGCAAACACTTTGGCCAGCATTGCAAACACTTTAGGCAGCATTGCAAACACTTTGGCCAGCATTGCAAACACTTTGTCCAGCATTGCAAACACTTTAGCCAGCATTGCAAAGACCTTAGCCAGCATTGCAAAGACCTGAGCAAGCATTGCAAACACTTTAGCCAGCATTGCAAACACTTTAGCCAGCATTGCAAACACTTTGGCCAGCATTGCAAACAGTTTAGCCAGCTTTGCAAACACTTTAGCCAGCATTGCAAACATTTTGGCCAGCATTGCAAACACCTTAGCCAGCATTGCAAACACTTTAGCTAGCATTGCAAACACTTTGGCCACCATTGCAATTACCTTAGCCAGCATTGCAAACACTTTAACCAGCATTGCAAACACTTTGGCCAGCATTGCAAACACATTGGCCAGCATTGCAAACACTTTAGCCAGCATTGCAAACATTTTAGCAGGTACTGCAAACACTTTAGACAGCATTGCAAACACTTTAGCCAGCATTGCAAACACTTTAGCCAGCATTGCAAACACTTTAGGCAGCATTGCATACACTTTAGCCAGCATTGCAAACACTTTCACCAGCATTGCAAACACGTCAGCCAGCATTGCAAACACTTTATCCAGCATGGCAAACACTTTAGCCAGCATTGCAAACACTTCAGCCAGCATTGCAAACACTTTAGCCAGCATTGCAAACATTTTAGCAGGTACTGCAAACACTTTAGACAGCATTGCAAACACTTTCGCCAGCATTGCAAACACTGTAGCCAGCATTGCAAACACTGTAGCCAGCATTGCAAACACTGTAGCCAGCATTGCAAACACTTTAGCCAGCATTGCAAACACTTTAGCCAGCATTGCAAACACTTTAGCCAGCATTGCAAACACTTCAGCCAGCATTGCATATACTTTATCCAGTATTGCATACACTTTAGCCAGCATTGCAAACTCATTGGCCAGCATTGCGAACACTTTGGCCAGCATTGCAAACACTTTGGCCAGCATTGCAAACACTTTAGCCAGCATTGCAAACACTTTCGCCAGCATTGCAAACACTTCAGCCAGCATTGCATATACTTTATCCAGTATTGCAAACACTTTAGCCAGCATTGCAAACTCATTGGCCAGCATTGCGAACACTTTGGCCAGCATTGCAAACATTTTGGCCAGCATTGCAAACACTTTGGCCAGCATTGCAAACACTTTTGCCAGCATTTCAAACACGTTTGCCAGCATTGCAAAAACTTTAGCCAGCATTGCAAACACTTTCGCCAGCATTGCAAACACTTTAGCCAGCATTGCATAACACTTTAGCCAGCATTGCAAACACTTTGTCCAGCATTGCAAACACTTTGGCCAGCATTGCAAACACTTTAGCCAGCATTGCAAACACTTTGTCCAGCATTGCAAACACTTTGGCCAGCATTGCAAACACTTTAGCCAGCTTTGGAAGCACTTTAGCCAGCATTGGAAACACTTTAGCCAGCATTGCAAACACTTTAGCCAGCATTGCAAACACTGTAGCCAGCATTGCAAACACTGTAGCCAGCATTGCAAACACTGTAGCCAGCATTGCAAACACTTTAGCCAGCATTGCAAACACTTTAGCCAGCATTGCAAACACTTTAGGCAGCATTGCAAACACTTTAGCCAGCATTGCAAACACTTTCACCAGCATTGCAAACACGTCAGCCAGCATTGCAAACACTTTATCCAGCATGGCAAACACTTCTGCCAGCATTGCAAACACATTAGCCAGCATTGCAAACAATTTAGCCAGCATTGCAAACACTTTGACTAGCATTGCAAACACTTTAGCCAGCATTGCAAACACTTTAGCCAGTATTTCAAACACTTTAGCCAGCATTGCAAACACTTTGGCCAGCATTGCAAACACTTTGGCCAGCATTGCAAACACTTTAGCCAGCATTGCAAACACTTAAGCCAGCATTGCAAACACTTTAGCCAGCATTGCAAACACTTTAGCCAGCATTGCAAACACTTTCGTCAGCATTGCAAACACTTTGGCCAGCATTGCAAACACATTGGCCAGCATTGCAAACACTTTGGCCAGCATTGCAAACACTTCAACCAGCATTGCAAACACTTTAGCCAGCATTGCAAACACTTTAGCCAGCATTGCAAACACTTCAGCCAGCATTGCAAACACTTCAACCAGCATTGCAAACACTTCAACCAGCATTGCAAACACTTTAGCCAGCATTGCAAACACATTCGCAAGCGTTGCAAACACTTAAGCCAGCATTGCAAACACTTTAGCCAGCATTGCAAACATTTTAGCAGGTACTGCAAACACTTTAGACAGCATTGCAAACACTTTAGCCAGCATTGCGAACACTTTAGCCAGCATTGCTGACACTTTCGCCAGCATTGCAAACACTGTAGCCAGCATTGCAAACACTGTAGCCAGCATTGCAAACACTTTAGCCAGCATTGCAAACACTTTCACCAGCATTGCAAACACGGTAGCCAGCATTGCAAACACGGTAGCCAGCATTGCAAACACGGTAGCCAGCATCGCAAACACTGTAGCCAGCATTGCAAACACTTTAGCCAGCATTTCAAACACTTCAACCAGCATTGCAAACACTTTAGCCAGCATTGCAAACACATTCGCAAGCGTTGCAAACACTTAAGCCAGCATTGCAAACACTTTAGCCAGCATTGCAAACATTTTAGCAGGTACTGCAAACACTTTAGACAGCATTGCAAACACTTTAGCCAGCATTGCAAACACTTTAGCCGGCATTGCAAACACTTTGTCCAGCATTGCAAACACTTTAGCCAGCATTGCAAACACTTTAGCCAGCATTGCAAACACTTTAGCAGGCATTGCAAACACTTTGGCCAGCATTGCAAACACTTTGGCCAGCATTGCAAACACTTTGGCCAGCATTGCAAACACTTTAGCCAGCATTGCAAACACTTTGGCCAGCATTGCAAACACTTTGTCCAGCATTGCAAACACTTTAGCCAGCATTGCAAAGACCTTAGCCAGCATTGCAAAGACCTGAGCAAGCATTGCAAACACTTTAGCCAGCATTGCAAACACTTTAGCCAGCATTGCAAACACTTTGGCCAGCATTGCAAACACTTTAGCCAGCATTGCAAACACTTTGGCCAGCATTTCAAACAGTTTAGCCAGCTTTGCAAACACTTTAGCCAGCATTGCAAACACTTTGGCCAGCATTGCAAACACCTTAGCCAGCATTGCAAACACTTTAGCTAGCATTGCAAACACTTTGGCCAGCATTGCAATTACCTTAGCCAGCATTGCAATTACCTTAGCCAGCATTGCAAACACTTTAACCAGCATTGCAAACACTTTGGCCAGCATTGCAAACACATTGGCCAGCATTGCAAACACTTTGGCCAGCATTGCAAACACTTCAACCAGCATTGCAAACACTTTAGCCAGCATTGCAAACACTTTAGCCAGCATTGCAAACACTTCTGCCAGCATTGCAAACACTTTGGCCAGCATTGCAAACACTTTAGCCAGCATTGCAAACACTTTCGCCAGCGTTGCAAACACTTAAGCCAGCATTGCAAACACTTTAGCCAGCATTGCAAACATTTTAGCAGGTACTGCAAACACTTTAGACAGCATTGCAAACACTTTAGCCAGCATTGCTAACACTTTCGCCAGCATTGCAAACACTGTAGCCAGCATTGCAAACACTGTAGCCAGCATTGCAAACACTTTAGCCAGCATTGCAAACACTTTCACCAGCATTGCAAACACGGTAGCCAGCATTGCAAACACGGTAGCCAGCATTGCAAACACGGTAGCCAGCATTGCAAACACTGTAGCCAGCATTGCAAACACTTTAGCCAGCATTGCAAACACTTTAGCCAGCATTGCAAACACTTTAGGCAGCATTGCAAACACTTTAGGCAGCATTGCAAACACTTTAGCCAGCATTGCAAACACTTTCGCCAGCATTGCAAACACTGTAGCCAGCATTGCAAACACTTTCGCCAGCATTGCAAACACTTTAGCCAGCATTGCAAACACTTTAGGCAGCATTGCAAACACTTTATCCAGCATTGCAAACACTTTCGCCAGCATTGCAAACACTTTAGCCAGCATTGCAAACACTTTGGCCAGCATTGCAAACACTTTAGCCAGTATTGGAAACACTTTAGCCAGTATTGGAAACACTTTAGCCAGTATTGGAAACACTTTAGCCAGCATTGCAAACACTTTAGCCAGCATTGCAAACACTTCAGCCAGCATTGCAAACACTTTAGCCAGCATTGCAAACACTTTAGCCAGCATTGCAAACACTTTAGCCAGCATTGCAAACATTTTAGCAGGTACTGCAAACACTTTAGACAGCATTGCAAACACTTTAGCCAGCATTGCTAACACTTTCGCCAGCATTGCAAACACTGTAGCCAGCATTGCAAACACTGTAGCCAGCATTGCAAACACTGTAGCCAGCATTGCAAACACTTTAGCCAGCATTGCAAACACTTTAGCCAGCATTGCAAACACTTTAGGCAGCATTGCATACACTTTAGCCAGCATTGCAAACACTTTCACCAGCATTGCAAACACGTCAGCCAGCATTGTAAACACTTTATCCAGCATGGCAAACACTTTCGCCAGCATTGCAAACACTGTAGCCAGCATTGCAAACACTGTAGCCAGCATTGCAAACACTGTAGCCAGCATTGCAAACACTTTAGCCAGCATTGCAAACACTTTAGCCAGCATTGCAAATACTTTAGGCAGCATTGCATACACTTTAGCCAGCATTGCAAACACTTTCACCAGCATTGCAAACACGTCAGCCAGCATTGCAAACACTTTATCCAGCATGGCAAACACTTTAGCCAGCATTGCAAACACTTCAGCCAGCATTGCAAACACTTTAGCCAGCATTGCAAACATTTTAGCAGGTACTGCAAACACTTTAGACAGCATTGCAAACACTTTCGCCAGCATTGCAAACACTGTAGCCAGCATTGCAAACACTGTAGCCAGCATTGCAAACACTGTAGCCAGCATTGCAAACACTTTAGCCAGCATTGCAAACACTTTAGCCAGCATTGCAAACACTTTAGCCAGCATTGCAAACACTTTCGCCAGCATTGCAAACACTTCAGCCAGCATTGCATATACTTTATCCAGTATTGCATACACTTTAACCAGCATTGCAAACTCATTGGCCAGCATTGCGAACACTTTGGCCAGCATTGCAAACACTTTGGCCAGCATTGCAAACACTTTAGCCAGCATTGCAAACACTTTCGCCAGCATTGCAAACACTTCAGCCAGCATTGCATATACTTTATCCAGTATTGCAAACACTTTAGCCAGCATTGCAAACACTTTAGCCAGCATTGAATAACACTTTAGCCAGCATTGCATAACACTTTAGCCAGCATTGCAAACACTTTGTCCAGCATTGCAAACACTTTGGCCAGCATTGCAAACACTTTGGCCAGCATTGCAAACACTTTAGCCAGCATTGCAAACACTTTGTCCAGCATTGCAAACACTTTGGCCAGCATTGCAAACACTTTAGCCAGCTTTGGAAGCACTTTAGCCAGCATTGGAAACACTTTAGCCAGCATTGCAAACACTTTAGCCAGCATTGCAAACACTGTAGCCAGCATTGCAAACACTGTAGCCAGCATTGCAAACACTGTAGCCAGCATTGCAAACACTTTAGCCAGCATTGCAAACACTTTAGCCAGCATTGCAAACACTTTAGGCAGCATTGCAAACACTTTAGCCAGCATTGCAAACACTTTCACCAGCATTGCAAACACGTCAGCCAGCATTGCAAACACTTTAGCCAGTATTTCAAACACTTTAGCCAGCATTGCAAACACTTTGGCCAGCATTGCAAACACTTTGGCCAGCATTGCAAACACTTTAGCCAGCATTGCAAACACTTAAGCCAGCATTGCAAACACTTTAGCCAGCATTGCAAACACTTTAGCCAGCATTGCAAACACTTTCGCCAGCATTGCAAACACTTCAGCCAGCATTGCATATACTTTATCCAGTATTGCAAACACTTTAGCCAGCATTGCAAACTCATTGGCCAGCATTGCGAACACTTTGGCCAGCATTGCAAACACTTTGGCCAGCATTGCAAACACTTTTGCCAGCATTTCAAACACTGCAGCCAGCATTGCAAACACGTTTGCCAGCATTGCAAAAACTTTAGCCAGCATTGCAAACACTTTCGCCAGCATTGCAAACACTTTAGCCAGCATTGCATAACACTTTAGCCAGCATTGCAAACACTTTGTCCAGCATTGCAAACACTTTGGCCAGCATTGCAAACACTTTGGCCAGCATTGCAAACACTTTAGCCAGCATTGCAAACACTTTGTCCAGCATTGCAAACACTTTGGCCAGCATTGCAAACACTTTAGCCAGCTTTGGAAACACTTTAGCCAGCATTGGAAACACTTTAGCCAGCATTGCAAACACTTTAGCCAGCATTGCAAACACTTTGGCCAGCATTGCAAACACTTTCGCCAGCATTGCAAACACTTTAGCCAGCATTGCATAACACTTTAGCCAGCATTGCATTACACTTTGGCGAGCATTGCAAACACTTTCGCAGGTATTGCAAACACTTTGGCCAGCATTGCAAACACTTTGGCCAGCATTGCAAACACTTTAGCCAGCATTGCAAACACTTTGGCCAGCATTGCAAACACTTTGGCCAGCATTGCAAACACTTTAGCCAGCATTGCAATCACTTAGGCCAGCATTGCAAACACATTGGCCAGCATTGCAAACACTTTCGCCAGCATTGCAAACACTTTCGCCAGCGTTGCAAACACTTTGGCCAGCATTGCAAACACTTTAGCCAGCATTGCAAACACTTTAGCCAGCATTGCAAAGACCTTAGCCAGCATTGCAAAGACCTGAGCAAGCATTGCAAACACTTTAGCCAGCATTGCAAACACTTTAGCCAGCATTGCAAACACTTTAGCCAGCATTGCAAACACTTTGGCCAGCATTTCAAACAGTTTAGACAGCATTGCAAACACTTTAGCCAGCATTGCAAACACCTTAGCCAGCATTGCAAACACTTTAGCTAGCATTGCAAACACTTTAGCCAGCATTGCAAACACTTTAGCCAGCATTGCAAACACTTTAGCCAGCATTGCAAACACTTTGGCCAGCATTGCAAACACTTTAGCCAGCATTGCAAACACTTTGGCCAGCATTTCAAACAGTTTAGCCAGCATTGCAAACACTTTAGCCAGCATTGCAAACACTTTAGCCAGCATTGCAAACACCTTAGCCAGCATTGCAAACACTTTAGCTAGCATTGCAAACACTTTAGCCAGCATTGCAAACACTTTAGCTAGCATTGCAAACACTTTAGCCAGCATTGCAAACACTTTGGCCAGCATTGCAATCATATTAGCCAGCATTGCAAACACCTTGGCCAGCATTGCAAACACTTTGGCCAGCATTGCAAACACTTTAGCCAGCATTGCAAACACTTTCGCCAGCATTGCAAACAATTTAGCCAGCATTGCAAACACTTTGGCCAGCATTTCAAACAGTTTAGCCAGCATTGCAAACACTTTAGCCAGCATTGCAAACACTTTAGCCAGCATTGCAAACACCTTAGCCAGCATTGCAAACACTTTAGCTAGCATTGCAAACACTTTAGCCAGCATTGCAAACACTTTGGCCAGCATTGCAATCATATTAGCCAGCATTGCAAACACCTTGGCCAGCATTGCAAACACTTTGGCCAGCATTGCAAACACTTCAACCAGCATTGCAAACACTTTAGCCAGCATTGCAAACACTTTAGCCAGCATTGCAAACACTTTAGCCAGCATTGCAAACACTTTAGCCAGCATTGCAAACACTTTGGCCAGCATTGCAAACACTTTAGCCAGCATTGCAAACACTTTCGCCAGCGTTGCAAACACTTAAGCCAGCATTGCAAACACTTTAGCCAGCTTTGGAAACACTTTAGCCAGCATTGCAAACATCTTAGCCAGCATTGCAAACATCTTAGCCAGCATTGCAAACACTTTAGCCAGCATTGCAAACACTTTAGCCAGCATTGCAAACACTTCAGCCAGCATTGCATATACTTTAGCCAGTATTGCAAACACTTTAGCCAGCATTGCAAACACATTGGCCAGCATTGTGAACACTTTAACCAGCATTGCAAAGACCTTAGCCAGCATTGCAAAGACCTGAGCAAGCATTGCAAACACTTTAGCCCGCATTGCAAACACTTTAGCCAGCATTGCAAACACTTTGACCATCATTGCAAACACTTTAGCCAGCATTGCAAACACTTTGGCCAGCATTTCAAACAGTTTAGCCAGCATTGCAAACACTTTGGCCAGCATTTCAAACACTTTGGCCAGCATTGCAAACACTTTGGCCAGCATTGCAAACACTTTGGCCAGCATTGCAAACACTTTTGCCAGCATTGCAAACACTTCAGCCAGCATTGCAAACACTTTTGCCAGCATTGCAAACACTTTAGCCAGCATTGCAAACACTTTTGCCAGCATGGCAAACACTTTAGCCAGCATTACAAAAACTTTAGCCAGCATTGCATAACACTTTAGCCAGCATTGCATAACTCTTTGGCGCGCATTGCAAACACTTTTGCAGGCATTGCAAACACTTTGTCCAGCATTTCAAACACTTTGGCCAGCATTGCAAACACTTTGGCCAGCATTGCAAACACTTTGGCCAGCATTGCAAACACTTTAGCCAGCATTGCAAACACTTTAGCCGGCATTGCAAACACTTTGTCCAGCATTGCAAACACTTTAGCCAGCATTGCAAACACTTTAGCCAGCATTGAAAACACTTTGGCCAGCATTGCAAACACTTTGGCCAGCATTGCAAACACTTTGGCCAGCATTGCAAACACTTTAGCCAGCATTGCAAACACTTTGGCCAGCATTGCAAACACTTTGTCCAGCATTGCAAACACTTTAGCCAGCATTGCAAAGACCTTAGCCAGCATTGCAAACACTTTAGGCAGCATTGCAAACACTGTAGCCAGCATTGCAAACACTGTAGCCAGCATTGCAAACACTTTAGCCAGCATTGCAAACACTTTAGCCAGCATTGCAAACACTTTAGCCAGCATTGCAAACACTTTAGCCAGCATTGGAAACACTTTAGCCAGCATTGCAAACACTTTAGCCAGCATTGCAAACACTGTAGCCAGCATTGCAAACACTGTAGCCAGCATTGCAAACACTGTAGCCAGCATTGCAAACACTTTAGCCAGCATTGCAAACACTTTAGCCAGCATTGCAAACACTTTAGGCAGCATTGCAAACACTTTAGCCAGCATTGCAAACACTTTCACCAGCATTGCAAACACGTCAGCCAGCATTGCAAACACTTTATCCAGCATGGCAAACACTTCTGCCAGCATTGCAAACACATTAGCCAGCATTGCAAACAATTTAGCCAGCATCGCAAACACTTTGACTAGCATTGCAAACACTTTAGCCAGCATTGCAAACACTTTAGCCAGTATTTCAAACACTTTAGCCAGCATTGCAAACACTTTGGCCAGCATTGCAAACACTTTGGCCAGCATTGCAAACACTTTAGCCAGCATTGCAAACACTTAAGCCAGCATTGCAAACACTTTAGCCAGCATTGCAAACACTTTAGCCAGCATTGCAAACACTTTCGCCAGCATTGCAAACATTTCAGCCAGCATTGCATATACTTTATCCAGTATTGCAAACACTTTAGCCAGCATTGCAAACTCATTGGCCAGCATTGCGAACACTTTGGCCAGCATTGCAAACACTTTGGCCAGCATTGCAAACACTTTTGCCAGCATTTCAAACACTGCAGCCAGCATTGCAAACACGTTTGCCAGCATTGCAAAAACTTTAGCCAGCATTGCAAACACTTTCGCCAGCATTGCAAACACTTTAGCCAGCATTGCATAACACTTTCGCCAGCATTGCAAACACTTTGTCCAGCATTGCAAACACTTTGGCCAGCATTGCAAACACTTTAGCCAGCATTGCAAACACTTTGTCCAGCATTGCAAACACTTTGGCCAGCATTGCAAACACTTTAGCCAGCTTTGGAAACACTTTAGCCAGCATTGGAAACACTTTAGCCAGCATTGCAAACACTTTAGCCAGCATTGCAAACACTTTGGCCAGCATTGCAAACACTTTAGCCAGCATTGCAATCACTTAGGCCAGCATTGCAAACACATTGGCCAGCATTGCAAACACTTTCGCCAGCATTGCAAACACTTTCGCCAGCGTTGCAAACACTTTGGCCAGCATTGCAAACACTTTAGCCAGCATTGCAAACACTTTAGCCAGCATTGCAAAGACCTTAGCCAGCATTGCAAAGACCTGAGCAAGCATTGCAAACACTTTAGCCAGCATTGCAAACACTTTAGCCAGCATTGCAAACACTTTAGCCAGCATTGCAAACACTTTGGCCAGCATTTCAAACAGTTTAGACAGCATTGCAAACACTTTAGCCAGCATTGCAAACACTTTAGCCAGCATTGCAAACACCTTAGCCAGTATTGCAAACACTTTAGCTAGCATTGCAAACACTTTAGCCAGCATTGCAAACACTTTAGCCAGCATTGCAAACACTTTAGCCAGCATTGCAAACACTTTGGCCAGCATTGCAAACACTTTAGCCAGCATTGCAAACACTTTGGCCAGCATTTCAAACAGTTTAGCCAGCATTGCAAACACTTTAGCCAGCATTGCAAACACTTTAGCCAGCATTGCAAACACCTTAGCCAGCATTGCAAACACTTTAGCTAGCATTGCAAACACTTTAGCCAGCATTGCAAACACTTTGGCCAGCATTGCAATCATATTAGCCAGCATTGCAAACACCTTGGCCAGCATTGCAAACACTTTGGCCAGCATTGCAAACACTTTAGCCAGCATTGCAAACACTTTGGCCAGCATTGCAAACAATTTAGCCAGCATTGCAAACACTTTGGCCAGCATTTCAAACAGTTTAGCCAGCATTGCAAACACTTTAGCCAGCATTGCAAACACTTTAGCCAGCATTGCAAACACCTTAGCCAGCATTGCAAACACTTTAGCTAGCATTGCAAACACTTTAGCCAGCATTGCAAACACTTTGGCCAGCATTGCAATCATATTAGCCAGCATTGCAAACACCTTGGCCAGCATTGCAAACACTTTGGCCAGCATTGCAAACACTTCAACCAGCATTGCAAACACTTTAGCCAGCATTGCAAACACTTTAGCCAGCATTGCAAACACTTTAGCCAGCATTGCAAACACTTTGGCCAGCATTGCAAACACTTTAGCCAGCATTGCAAACACTTTCGCCAGCGTTGCAAACACTTAAGCCAGCATTGCAAACACTTTAGCCAGCTTTGGAAACACTTTAGCCAGCATTGCAAACATCTTAGCCAGCATTGCAAACATCTTAGCCATCATTGCAAACACTTTAGCCAGCATTGCAAACACTTTAGCCAGCATTGCAAACACTTCAGCCAGCATTGCATATACTTTAGCCAGGATTGCAAACACTTTAGCCAGCATTGCAAACACATTGGCCAGCATTGTGAACACTTTGGCCAGCATTGCAAACACTTTGGCCAGCATTGCAAACACTTTGGCCAGCATTGCAAACACTTTTGCCAGCATTGCAAACACTTCAGCCAGCATTGCAAACACTTTAGCCAGCATTGCAAACACTTTTGCCAGCATGGCAAACACTTTAGCCAGCATTACAAAAACTTTAGCCAGCATTGCATAACACTTTAGCCAGCATTGCATAACTCTTTGGCACGCATTGCAAACACTTTTGCAGGCATTGCAAACACTTTGGCCAGCATTTCAAACACTTTGGCCAGCATTGCAAACACTTTGGCCAGCATTGCAAACACTTTAGCCAGCATTGCAAAAACTTTGGCCAGCATTGCAAACACTTTGGCCAGCATTGCAAACACTTTAGCCAGCATTGCAAACACTTTAGCCGGCATTGCAAACACTTTGTCCAGCATTGCAAACACTTTAGCCAGCATTGCAAACACTTTAGCCAGCATTGCAAACACTTTGGCCAGCATTGCAAACACTTTGGCCAGCATTGCAAACACTTTGGCCAGCATTGCAAACACTTTAGGCAGCATTGCAAACACTTTGGCCAGCATTGCAAACACTTTGTCCAGCATTGCAAACACTTTAGCCAGCATTGCAAAGACCTTAGCCAGCATTGCAAAGACCTGAGCAAGCATTGCAAACACTTTAGCCAGCATTGCAAACACTTTAGCCAGCATTGCAAACACTTTGGCCAGCATTGCAAACAGTTTAGCCAGCTTTGCAAACACTTTAGCCAGCATTGCAAACATTTTGGCCAGCATTGCAAACACCTTAGCCAGCATTGCAAACACTTTAGCTAGCATTGCAAACACTTTGGCCACCATTGCAATTACCTTAGCCAGCATTGCAAACACTTTAACCAGCATTGCAAACACTTTGGCCAGCATTGCAAACACATTGGCCAGCATTGCAAACACTTTAGCCAGCATTGCAAACATTTTAGCAGGTACTGCAAACACTTTAGACAGCATTGCAAACACTTTAGCCAGCATTGCAAACACTTTAGCCAGCATTGCAAACACTTTAGGCAGCATTGCATACACTTTAGCCAGCATTGCAAACACTTTCACCAGCATTGCAAACACGTCAGCCAGCATTGCAAACACTTTATCCAGCATGGCAAACACTTTAGCCAGCATTGCAAACACTTCAGCCAGCATTGCAAACACTTTAGCCAGCATTGCAAACATTTTAGCAGGTACTGCAAACACTTTAGACAGCATTGCAAACACTTTCGCCAGCATTGCAAACACTGTAGCCAGCATTGCAAACACTGTAGCCAGCATTGCAAACACTGTAGCCAGCATTGCAAACACTTTAGCCAGCATTGCAAACACTTTAGCCAGCATTGCAAACACTTTAGCCAGCATTGCAAACACTTCAGCCAGCATTGCATATACTTTATCCAGTATTGCATACACTTTAGCCAGCATTGCAAACTCATTGGCCAGCATTGCGAACACTTTGGCCAGCATTGCAAACACTTTGGCCAGCATTGCAAACACTTTAGCCAGCATTGCAAACACTTTCGCCAGCATTGCAAACACTTCAGCCAGCATTGCATATACTTTATCCAGTATTGCAAACACTTTAGCCAGCATTGCAAACTCATTGGCCAGCATTGCGAACACTTTGGCCAGCATTGCAAACATTTTGGCCAGCATTGCAAACACTTTGGCCAGCATTGCAAACACTTTTGCCAGCATTTCAAACACGTTTGCCAGCATTGCAAAAACTTTAGCCAGCATTGCAAACACTTTCGCCAGCATTGCAAACACTTTAGCCAGCATTGCATAACACTTTAGCCAGCATTGCAAACACTTTGTCCAGCATTGCAAACACTTTGGCCAGCATTGCAAACACTTTAGCCAGCATTGCAAACACTTTGTCCAGCATTGCAAACACTTTGGCCAGCATTGCAAACACTTTAGCCAGCTTTGGAAGCACTTTAGCCAGCATTGGAAACACTTTAGCCAGCATTGCAAACACTTTAGCCAGCATTGCAAACACTGTAGCCAGCATTGCAAACACTGTAGCCAGCATTGCAAACACTGTAGCCAGCATTGCAAACACTTTAGCCAGCATTGCAAACACTTTAGCCAGCATTGCAAACACTTTAGGCAGCATTGCAAACACTTTAGCCAGCATTGCAAACACTTTCACCAGCATTGCAAACACGTCAGCCAGCATTGCAAACACTTTATCCAGCATGGCAAACACTTCTGCCAGCATTGCAAACACATTAGCCAGCATTGCAAACAATTTAGCCAGCATTGCAAACACTTTGACTAGCATTGCAAACACTTTAGCCAGCATTGCAAACACTTTAGCCAGTATTTCAAACACTTTAGCCAGCATTGCAAACACTTTGGCCAGCATTGCAAACACTTTGGCCAGCATTGCAAACACTTTAGCCAGCATTGCAAACACTTAAGCCAGCATTGCAAACACTTTAGCCAGCATTGCAAACACTTTAGCCAGCATTGCAAACACTTTCGTCAGCATTGCAAACACTTTGGCCAGCATTGCAAACACATTGGCCAGCATTGCAAACACTTTGGCCAGCATTGCAAACACTTCAACCAGCATTGCAAACACTTTAGCCAGCATTGCAAACACTTTAGCCAGCATTGCAAACACTTCAGCCAGCATTGCAAACACTTCAACCAGCATTGCAAACACTTCAACCAGCATTGCAAACACTTTAGCCAGCATTGCAAACACATTCGCAAGCGTTGCAAACACTTAAGCCAGCATTGCAAACACTTTAGCCAGCATTGCAAACATTTTAGCAGGTACTGCAAACACTTTAGACAGCATTGCAAACACTTTAGCCAGCATTGCGAACACTTTAGCCAGCATTGCTGACACTTTCGCCAGCATTGCAAACACTGTAGCCAGCATTGCAAACACTGTAGCCAGCATTGCAAACACTTTAGCCAGCATTGCAAACACTTTCACCAGCATTGCAAACACGGTAGCCAGCATTGCAAACACGGTAGCCAGCATTGCAAACACGGTAGCCAGCATCGCAAACACTGTAGCCAGCATTGCAAACACTTTAGCCAGCATTTCAAACACTTCAACCAGCATTGCAAACACTTTAGCCAGCATTGCAAACACATTCGCAAGCGTTGCAAACACTTAAGCCAGCATTGCAAACACTTTAGCCAGCATTGCAAACATTTTAGCAGGTACTGCAAACACTTTAGACAGCATTGCAAACACTTTAGCCAGCATTGCGAACACTTTAGCCAGCATTGCTAACACTTTCGCCAGCACTGCAAACACTGTAGCCAGCATTGCAAACACTGTAGCCAGCATTGCAAACACTTTAGCCAGCATTGCAAACACTTTCACCAGCATTGCAAACACGGTAGCCAGCATTGCAAACACGGTAGCCAGCATTGCAAACACGGTAGCCAGCATCGCAAACACTGTAGCCAGCATTGCAAACACTTTAGCCAGCATTTCAAACACTTTAGCCAGCATTGCAAACACTTTAGGCAGCATTGCAAACACTTTAGGCAGCATTGCAAACACTTTAGCCAGCATTGCAAACACTTTCGCCAGCATTGCAAACACTGTAGCCAGCATTGCAAACACTTTCGCCAGCATTGCAAACACTTTAGCCAGCATTGCAAACACTTTAGGCAGCATTGCAAACACTTTATCCAGCATTGCAAACACTTTCGCCAGCATTGCAAACACTTTAGCCAGCATTGCAAACACTTTGGCCAGCATTGCAAACACTTTAGCCAGTATTGGAAACACTTTAGCCAGTATTGGAAACACTTTAGCCAGTATTGGAAACACTTTCGCCAGCATTGCAAACACTGTAGCCAGCATTGCAAACACTGTAGCGAGCATTGCAAACACTGTAGCCAGCATTGCAAACACTTTAGCCAGCATTGCAAACACTTTAGCCAGCATTGCAAACACTTTAGGCAGCATTGCAAACACTTTAGCCAGCATTGCAAACACTTTCACCAGCATTGCAAACACGTCAGCCAGCATTGCAAACACTTTAGCCAGCATTGCAAACACTTTCGCCACCATTGCAAACACTTTATCCAGCATTGCAAACACTTTGGCCAGCATTGCAAACACTTTAGCCAGTATTGCAAACACTTTAGCCAGCATTGCAAACACTTTGGCCAGCATTGCAAACACTTTAGCCAGCATTGCAAACACTTTAGCCAGCATTGCAAACACTTCAGCCAGCATTGCAAACACTTTGGCCAGCATTGCAAACACTTTTGCCAGCATTTCAAACACTGCAGCCAGCATTGCAAACACGTTTGCCAGCATTGCAAAAACTTTAGCCAGCATTGCAAACACTTTCGCCAGCATTGCAAACACTTTAGCCAGCATTGCATAACACTTTAGCCAGCATTGCAAACACTTTGTCCAGCATTGCAAACACTTTGGCCAGCATTGCAAACACTTTGGCCAGCATTGCAAACACTTTAGCCAGCATTGCAAACACTTTGTCCAGCATTGCAAACACTTTGGCCAGCATTGCAAACACTTTAGCCAGCTTTGGAAACACTTTAGCCAGCATTGGAAACACTTTAGCCAGCATTGCAAACACTTTAGCCAGCATTGCAAACACTTTGGCCAGCATTGCAAACACTTTAGCCAGCATTGCATAACACTTTAGCCAGCATTGCATTACACTTTGGCGAGCATTGCAAACACTTTCGCAGGCATTGCAAACACTTTGGCCAGCATTGCAAACACTTTGGCCAGCATTGCAAACACTTTAGCCAGCATTGCAAACACTTTGGCCAGCATTGCAAACACTTTGGCCAGCATTGCAAACACTTTAGCCAGCATTGCAATCACTTAGGCCAGCATTGCAAACACATTGGCCAGCATTGCAAACACTTTCGCCAGCATTGCAAACACTTTCGCCAGCGTTGCAAACACTTTGGCCAGCATTGCAAACACTTTAGCCAGCATTGCAAACACTTTAGCCAGCATTGCAAAGACCTTAGCCAGCATTGCAAAGACCTGAGCAAGCATTGCAAACACTTTAGCCAGCATTGCAAACACTTTAGCCAGCATTGCAAACACTTTGGCCAGCATTGCAAACACTTTGGCCAGCATTTCAAACAGTTTAGACAGCATTGCAAACACTTTAGCCAGCATTGCAAACACCTTAGCCAGCATTGCAAACACGGTAGCCAGCATTGCAAACACGGTAGCCAGCATCGCAAACACTGTAGCCAGCATTGCAAACACTTTAGCCAGCATTTCAAACACTTCAACCAGCATTGCAAACACTTTAGCCAGCATTGCAAACACATTCGCAAGCGTTGCAAACACTTAAGCCAGCATTGCAAACACTTTAGCCAGCATTGCAAACATTTTAGCAGGTACTGCAAACACTTTAGACAGCATTGCAAACACTTTAGCCAGCATTGCGAACACTTTAGCCAGCATTGCTAACACTTTCGCCAGCACTGCAAACACTGTAGCCAGCATTGCAAACACTGTAGCCAGCATTGCAAACACTTTAGCCAGCATTGCAAACACTTTCACCAGCATTGCAAACACGGTAGCCAGCATTGCAAACACGGTAGCCAGCATTGCAAACACGGTAGCCAGCATCGCAAACACTGTAGCCAGCATTGCAAACACTTTAGCCAGCATTTCAAACACTTTAGCCAGCATTGCAAACACTTTAGGCAGCATTGCAAACACTTTAGGCAGCATTGCAAACACTTTAGCCAGCATTGCAAACACTTTCGCCAGCATTGCAAACACTGTAGCCAGCATTGCAAACACTTTCGCCAGCATTGCAAACACTTTAGCCAGCATTGCAAACACTTTAGGCAGCATTGCAAACACTTTATCCAGCATTGCAAACACTTTCGCCAGCATTGCAAACACTTTAGCCAGCATTGCAAACACTGTAGCCAGCATTGCAAACACTTTAGCCAGCATTGCAAACACTTTCACCAGCATTGCAAACACGGTAGCCAGCATTGCAAACACGGTAGCCAGCATTGCAAACACGGTAGCCAGCATCGCAAACACTGTAGCCAGCATTGCAAACACTTTAGCCAGCATTTCAAACACTTCAACCAGCATTGCAAACACTTTAGCCAGCATTGCAAACACATTCGCAAGCGTTGCAAACACTTAAGCCAGCATTGCAAACACTTTAGCCAGCATTGCAAACATTTTAGCAGGTACTGCAAACACTTTAGACAGCATTGCAAACACTTTAGCCAGCATTGCGAACACTTTAGCCAGCATTGCTAACACTTTCGCCAGCACTGCAAACACTGTAGCCAGCATTGCAAACACTGTAGCCAGCATTGCAAACACTTTAGCCAGCATTGCAAACACTTTCACCAGCATTGCAAACACGGTAGCCAGCATTGCAAACACGGTAGCCAGCATTGCAAACACGGTAGCCAGCATCGCAAACACTGTAGCCAGCATTGCAAACACTTTAGCCAGCATTTCAAACACTTTAGCCAGCATTGCAAACACTTTAGGCAGCATTGCAAACACTTTAGGCAGCATTGCAAACACTTTAGCCAGCATTGCAAACACTTTCGCCAGCATTGCAAACACTGTAGCCAGCATTGCAAACACTTTCGCCAGCATTGCAAACACTTTAGCCAGCATTGCAAACACTTTAGGCAGCATTGCAAACACTTTATCCAGCATTGCAAACACTTTCGCCAGCATTGCAAACACTTTAGCCAGCATTGCAAACACTTTGGCCAGCATTGCAAACACTTTAGCCAGTATTGGAAACACTTTAGCCAGTATTGGAAACACTTTAGCCAGTATTGGAAACACTTTCGCCAGCATTGCAAACACTGTAGCCAGCATTGCAAACACTGTAGCGAGCATTGCAAACACTGTAGCCAGCATTGCAAACACTTTAGCCAGCATTGCAAACACTTTAGCCAGCATTGCAAACACTTTAGGCAGCATTGCAAACACTTTAGCCAGCATTGCAAACACTTTCACCAGCATTGCAAACACGTCAGCCAGCATTGCAAACACTTTAGCCAGCATTGCAAACACTTTCGCCACCATTGCAAACACTTTATCCAGCATTGCAAACACTTTGGCCAGCATTGCAAACACTTTAGCCAGTATTGCAAACACTTTAGCCAGCATTGCAAACACTTTGGCCAGCATTGCAAACACTTTAGCCAGCATTGCAAACACTTTAGCCAGCATTGCAAACACTTCAGCCAGCATTGCAAACACTTTGGCCAGCATTGCAAACACTTTTGCCAGCATTTCAAACACTGCAGCCAGCATTGCAAACACGTTTGCCAGCATTGCAAAAACTTTAGCCAGCATTGCAAACACTTTCGCCAGCATTGCAAACACTTTAGCCAGCATTGCATAACACTTTAGCCAGCATTGCAAACACTTTGTCCAGCATTGCAAACACTTTGGCCAGCATTGCAAACACTTTGGCCAGCATTGCAAACACTTTAGCCAGCATTGCAAACACTTTGTCCAGCATTGCAAACACTTTGGCCAGCATTGCAAACACTTTAGCCAGCTTTGGAAACACTTTAGCCAGCATTGGAAACACTTTAGCCAGCATTGCAAACACTTTAGCCAGCATTGCAAACACTTTGGCCAGCATTGCAAACACTTTAGCCAGCATTGCATAACACTTTAGCCAGCATTGCATTACACTTTGGCGAGCATTGCAAACACTTTCGCAGGCATTGCAAACACTTTGGCCAGCATTGCAAACACTTTGGCCAGCATTGCAAACACTTTAGCCAGCATTGCAAACACTTTGGCCAGCATTGCAAACACTTTGGCCAGCATTGCAAACACTTTAGCCAGCATTGCAATCACTTAGGCCAGCATTGCAAACACATTGGCCAGCATTGCAAACACTTTCGCCAGCATTGCAAACACTTTCGCCAGCGTTGCAAACACTTTGGCCAGCATTGCAAACACTTTAGCCAGCATTGCAAACACTTTAGCCAGCATTGCAAAGACCTTAGCCAGCATTGCAAAGACCTGAGCAAGCATTGCAAACACTTTAGCCAGCATTGCAAACACTTTAGCCAGCATTGCAAACACTTTGGCCAGCATTGCAAACACTTTGGCCAGCATTTCAAACAGTTTAGACAGCATTGCAAACACTTTAGCCAGCATTGCAAACACCTTAGCCAGCATTGCAAACACTTTAGCTAGCATTGCAAACACTTTAGCCAGCATTGCAAACACTTTAGCCAGCATTGCAAACACTTTAGCCAGCATTGCAAACACTTTGGCCAGCATTGCAAACACTTTAGCCAGCATTGCAAACACTTTGGCCAGCATTTCAAACAGTTTAGCCAGCATTGCAAACACTTTAGCCAGCATTGCAAACACTTTAGCCAGCATTGCAAACACCTTAGCCAGCATTGCAAACACTTTAGCTAGCATTGCAAACACTTTAGCCAGCATTGCAAACACTTTGGCCAGCATTGCAATCATATTAGCCAGCATTGCAAACACCTTGGCCAGCATTGCAAACACTTTGGCCAGCATTGCAAACACTTTAGCCAGCATTGCAAACACTTTGGCCAGCATTGCAAACAATTTAGCCAGCATTGCAAACACTTTGGCCAGCATTTCAAACAGTTTAGCCAGCATTGCAAACAGTTTAGCCAGCATTGCAAACACTTTAGCCAGCATTGCAAACACCTTAGCCAGCATTGCAAACACTTTAGCTAGCATTGCAAACACTTTAGCCAGCATTGCAAACACTTTGGCCAGCATTGCAATCATATTAGCCAGCATTGCAAACACCTTGGCCAGCATTGCAAACACTTTGGCCAGCATTGCAAACACTTCAACCAGCATTGCAAACACTTTAGCCAGCATTGCAAACACTTTAGCCAGCATTGCAAACACTTTAGCCAGCATTGCAAACACTTTAGCCAGCATTGCAAACACTTTGGCCAGCATTGCAAACACTTTAGCCAGCATTGCAAACACTTTCGCCAGCGTTGCAAACACCTAAGCCAGCATTGCAAACACTTTAGCCAGCTTTGGAAACACTTTAGCCAGCATTGCAAACATCTTAGCCAGCATTGCAAACATCTTAGCCAGCATTGCAAACACTTTAGCCAGCATTGCAAACACTTTAGCCAGCATTGCAAACATTTCAGCCAGCATTGCATATACTTTAGCCAGTATTGCAAACACTTTAGCCAGCATTGCAAACACATTGGCCAGCATTGTGAACACTTTGGCCAGCATTGCAAACACTTTGGCCAGCATTGCAAACACTTTTGCCAGCATTGCAAACACTTCAGCCAGCATTGCAAACACTTTTGCCAGCATTGCAAACACTTTAGCCAGCATTGCAAACACTTTTGCCAGCATGGCAAACACTTTAGCCAGCATTACAAAAACTTTAGCCAGCATTGCATAACACTTTAGCCAGCATTGCATAACTCTTTGGCGCGCATTGCAAACACTTTTGCAGGCATTGCAAACACTTTGTCCAGCATTTCAAACACTTTGGCCAGCATTGCAAACACTTTGGCCAGCATTGCAAACACTTTGGCCAGCATTGCAAACACTTTAGCCGGCATTGCAAACACTTTAGCCGGCATTGCAAACACTTTGTCCAGCATTGCAAACACTTTAGCCAGCATTGCAAACACTTTAGCCAGCATTGAAAACACTTTGGCCAGCATTGCAAACACTTTGGCCAGCATTGCAAACACTTTGGCCAGCATTGCAAACACTTTGGCCAGCATTGCAAACACTTTAGCCAGCATTGCAAACACTTTGGCCAGCATTGCAAACACTTTGTCCAGCATTGCAAACACTTTAGCCAGCATTGCAAAGACCTTAGCCAGCATTGCAAACACTTTAGGCAGCATTGCAAACACTGTAGCCAGCATTGCAAACACTGTAGCCAGCATTGCAAACACTTTAGCCAGCATTGCAAACACTTTAGCCAGCATTGCAAACACTTTAGCCAGCATTGCAAACACTTTAGCCAGCATTGCAAACACTTTAGCCAGCATTGCAAACACTGTAGCCAGCATTGCAAACACTGTAGCCAGCATTGCAAACACTGTAGCCAGCATTGCAAACACTTTAGCCAGCATTGCAAACACTTTAGCCAGCATTGCAAACACTTTAGGCAGCATTGCAAACACTTTAGCCAGCATTGCAAACACTTTCACCAGCATTGCAAACACGTCAGCCAGCATTGCAAACACTTTATCCAGCATGGCAAACACTTCTGCCAGCATTGCAAACACATTAGCCAGCATTGCAAACAATTTAGCCAGCATTGCAAACACTTTGACTAGCATTGCAAACACTTTAGCCAGCATTGCAAACACTTTAGCCAGTATTTCAAACACTTTAGCCAGCATTGCAAACACTTTGGCCAGCATTGCAAACACTTTGGCCAGCATTGCAAACACTTTAGCCAGCATTGCAAACACTTTAGCCAGCATTGCAAACACTTTATCCAGTATTTCAAACACTTTAGCCAGCATTGCAAACACTTTGGCCAGCATTGCAAACACTTTGGCCAGCATTGCAAACACTTTAGCCAGCATTGCAAACACTTTGGCCAGCATTGCAAACACTTTTGCCAGCATTTCAAACACTGCAGCCAGCATTGCAAACACGTTTGCCAGCATTGCAAAAACTTTAGCCAGCATTGCAAACACTTTCGCCAGCATTGCAAACACTTTAGCCAGCATTGCATAACACTTTCGCCAGCATTGCAAACACTTTGTCCAGCATTGCAAACACTTTGGCCAGCATTGCAAACACTTTAGCCAGCATTGCAAACACTTTGTCCAGCATTGCAAACACTTTGGCCAGCATTGCAAACACTTTAGCCAGCTTTGGAAACACTTTAGCCAGCATTGGAAACACTTTAGCCAGCATTGCAAACACTTTAGCCAGCATTGCAAACACTTTGGCCAGCATTACAAACACTTTCGCCAGCATTGCAAACACTTTAGCCAGCATTGCATTACACTTTGGCGAGCATTGCAAACACTTTCGCAGGCATTGCAAACACTTTGGCCAGCATTGCAAACACTTTGGCCAGCATTGCAAACACTTTAGCCAGCATTGCAAACACTTTGGCCAGCATTGCAAACACTTTGGCCAGCATTGCAAACACTTTAGCCAGCATTGCAATCACTTAGGCCAGCATTGCAAACACATTGGCCAGCATTGCAAACACTTTCGCCAGCATTGCAAACACTTTCGCCAGCGTTGCAAACACTTTGGCCAGCATTGTAAACACTTTAGCCAGCATTGCAAACACTTTAGCCAGCATTGCAAAGACCTTAGCCAGCATTGCAAAGACCTGAGCAAGCATTGCAAACACTTTAGCCAGCATTGCAAACACTTTAGCCAGCATTGCAAACACTTTAGCCAGCATTGCAAACACTTTGGCCAGCATTTCAAACAGTTTAGACAGCATTGCAAACACTTTAGCCAGCATTGCAAACACTTTAGCCAGCATTGCAAACACCTTAGCCAGTATTGCAAACACTTTAGCTAGCATTGCAAACACTTTAGCCAGCATTGCAAACACTTTAGCCAGCATTGCAAACACTTTAGCCAGCATTGCAAACACTTTGGCCAGCATTGCAAACACTTTAGCCAGCATTGCAAACACTTTGGCCAGCATTTCAAACAGTTTAGCCAGCATTGCAAACACTTTAGCCAGCATTGCAAACACTTTAGCCAGCATTGCAAACACCTTAGCCAGCATTGCAAACACTTTAGCTAGCATTGCAAACACTTTAGCCAGCATTGCAAACACTTTGGCCAGCATTGCAATCATATTAGCCAGCATTGCAAACACCTTGGCCAGCATTGCAAACACTTTGGCCAGCATTGCAAACACTTTAGCCAGCATTGCAAACACTTTGGCCAGCATTGCAAACAATTTAGCCAGCATTGCAAACACTTTGGCCAGCATTTCAAACAGTTTAGCCAGCATTGCAAACAGTTTAGCCAGCATTGCAAACACTTTAGCCAGCATTGCAAACACCTTAGCCAGCATTGCAAACACTTTAGCTAGCATTGCAAACACTTTAGCCAGCATTGCAAACACTTTGGCCAGCATTGCAATCATATTAGCCAGCATTGCAAACACCTTGGCCAGCATTGCAAACACTTTGGCCAGCATTGCAAACACTTCAACCAGCATTGCAAACACTTTAGCCAGCATTGCAAACACTTTAGCCAGCATTGCAAACACTTTAGCCAGCATTGCAAACACTTTAGCCAGCATTGCAAACACTTTGGCCAGCATTGCAAACACTTTAGCCAGCATTGCAAACACTTTCGCCAGCGTTGCAAACACCTAAGCCAGCATTGCAAACACTTTAGCCAGCTTTGGAAACACTTTAGCCAGCATTGCAAACATCTTAGCCAGCATTGCAAACATCTTAGCCAGCATTGCAAACACTTTAGCCAGCATTGCAAACACTTTAGCCAGCATTGCAAACATTTCAGCCAGCATTGCATATACTTTAGCCAGTATTGCAAACACTTTAGCCAGCATTGCAAACACATTGGCCAGCATTGTGAACACTTTGGCCAGCATTGCAAACACTTTGGCCAGCATTGCAAACACTTTTGCCAGCATTGCAAACACTTCAGCCAGCATTGCAAACACTTTTGCCAGCATTGCAAACACTTTAGCCAGCATTGCAAACACTTTTGCCAGCATGGCAAACACTTTAGCCAGCATTACAAAAACTTTAGCCAGCATTGCATAACACTTTAGCCAGCATTGCATAACTCTTTGGCGCGCATTGCAAACACTTTTGCAGGCATTGCAAACACTTTGTCCAGCATTTCAAACACTTTGGCCAGCATTGCAAACACTTTGGCCAGCATTGCAAACACTTTGGCCAGCATTGCAAACACTTTAGCCAGCATTGCAAACACTTTAGCCGGCATTGCAAACACTTTGTCCAGCATTGCAAACACTTTAGCCAGCATTGCAAACACTTTAGCCAGCATTGAAAACACTTTGGCCAGCATTGCAAACACTTTGGCCAGCATTGCAAACACTTTGGCCAGCATTGCAAACACTTTGGCCAGCATTGCAAACACTTTAGCCAGCATTGCAAACACTTTGGCCAGCATTGCAAACACTTTGTCCAGCATTGCAAACACTTTAGCCAGCATTGCAAAGACCTTAGCCAGCATTGCAAACACTTTAGGCAGCATTGCAAACACTGTAGCCAGCATTGCAAACACTGTAGCCAGCATTGCAAACACTTTAGCCAGCATTGCAAACACTTTAGCCAGCATTGCAAACACTTTAGCCAGCATTGCAAACACTTTAGCCAGCATTGCAAACACTTTAGCCAGCATTGCAAACACTGTAGCCAGCATTGCAAACACTGTAGCCAGCATTGCAAACACTGTAGCCAGCATTGCAAACACTTTAGCCAGCATTGCAAACACTTTAGCCAGCATTGCAAACACTTTAGGCAGCATTGCAAACACTTTAGCCAGCATTGCAAACACTTTCACCAGCATTGCAAACACGTCAGCCAGCATTGCAAACACTTTATCCAGCATGGCAAACACTTCTGCCAGCATTGCAAACACATTAGCCAGCATTGCAAACAATTTAGCCAGCATTGCAAACACTTTGACTAGCATTGCAAACACTTTAGCCAGCATTGCAAACACTTTAGCCAGTATTTCAAACACTTTAGCCAGCATTGCAAACACTTTGGCCAGCATTGCAAACACTTTGGCCAGCATTGCAAACACTTTAGCCAGCATTGCAAACACTTTAGCCAGCATTGCAAACACTTTATCCAGTATTTCAAACACTTTAGCCAGCATTGCAAACACTTTGGCCAGCATTGCAAACACTTTGGCCAGCATTGCAAACACTTTAGCCAGCATTGCAAACACTTTGGCCAGCATTGCAAACACTTTTGCCAGCATTTCAAACACTGCAGCCAGCATTGCAAACACGTTTGCCAGCATTGCAAAAACTTTAGCCAGCATTGCAAACACTTTCGCCAGCATTGCAAACACTTTAGCCAGCATTGCATAACACTTTCGCCAGCATTGCAAATACTTTGTCCAGCATTGCAAACACTTTGGCCAGCATTGCAAACACTTTAGCCAGCATTGCAAACACTTTGTCCAGCATTGCAAACACTTTGGCCAGCATTGCAAACACTTTAGCCAGCTTTGGAAACACTTTAGCCAGCATTGGAAACACTTTAGCCAGCATTGCAAACACTTTAGCCAGCATTGCAAACACTTTGGCCAGCATTACAAACACTTTCGCCAGCATTGCAAACACTTTAGCCAGCATTGCATTACACTTTGGCGAGCATTGCAAACACTTTCGCAGGCATTGCAAACACTTTGGCCAGCATTGCAAACACTTTGGCCAGCATTGCAAACACTTTAGCCAGCATTGCAAACACTTTGGCCAGCATTGCAAACACTTTGGCCAGCATTGCAAACACTTTAGCCAGCATTGCAATCACTTAGGCCAGCATTGCAAACACATTGGCCAGCATTGCAAACACTTTCGCCAGCATTGCAAACACTTTCGCCAGCGTTGCAAACACTTTGGCCAGCATTGTAAACACTTTAGCCAGCATTGCAAACACTTTAGCCAGCATTGCAAAGACCTTAGCCAGCATTGCAAAGACCTGAGCAAGCATTGCAAACACTTTAGCCAGCATTGCAAACACTTTAGCCAGCATTGCAAACACTTTAGCCAGCATTGCAAACACTTTGGCCAGCATTTCAAACAGTTTAGACAGCATTGCAAACACTTTAGCCAGCATTGCAAACACTTTAGCCAGCATTGCAAACACCTTAGCCAGTATTGCAAACACTTTAGCTAGCATTGCAAACACTTTAGCCAGCATTGCAAACACTTTAGCCAGCATTGCAAACACTTTAGCCAGCATTGCAAACACTTTGGCCAGCATTGCAAACACTTTAGCCAGCATTGCAAACACTTTGGCCAGCATTTCAAACAGTTTAGCCAGCATTGCAAACACTTTAGCCAGCATTGCAAACACTTTAGCCAGCATTGCAAACACCTTAGCCAGCATTGCAAACACTTTAGCTAGCATTGCAAACACTTTAGCCAGCATTGCAAACACTTTGGCCAGCATTGCAATCATATTAGCCAGCATTGCAAACACCTTGGCCAGCATTGCAAACACTTTGGCCAGCATTGCAAACACTTTAGCCAGCATTGCAAACACTTTGGCCAGCATTGCAAACAATTTAGCCAGCATTGCAAACACTTTGGCCAGCATTTCAAACAGTTTAGCCAGCATTGCAAACACTTTAGCCAGCATTGCAAACACTTTAGCCAGCATTGCAAACACCTTAGCCAGCATTGCAAACACTTTAGCTAGCATTGCAAACACTTTAGCCAGCATTGCAAACACTTTGGCCAGCATTGCAATCATATTAGCCAGCATTGCAAACACCTTGGCCAGCATTGCAAACACTTTGGCCAGCATTGCAAACACTTCAACCAGCATTGCAAACACTTTAGCCAGCATTGCAAACACTTTAGCCAGCATTGCAAACACTTTAGCCAGCATTGCAAACACTTTGGCCAGCATTGCAAACACTTTAGCCAGCATTGCAAACACTTTCGCCAGCGTTGCAAACACTTAAGCCAGCATTGCAAACACTTTAGCCAGCTTTGGAAACACTTTAGCCAGCATTGCAAACATCTTAGCCAGCATTGCAAACATCTTAGCCATCATTGCAAACACTTTAGCCAGCATTGCAAACACTTTAGCCAGCATTGCAAACACTTCAGCCAGCATTGCATATACTTTAGCCAGTATTGCAAACACTTTAGCCAGCATTGCAAACACATTGGCCAGCATTGTGAACACTTTGGCCAGCATTGCAAACACTTTGGCCAGCATTGCAAACACTTTGGCCAGCATTGCAAACACTTTTGCCAGCATTGCAAACACTTCAGCCAGCATTGCAAACACTTTAGCCAGCATTGCAAACACTTTAGCCAGCATGGCAAACACTTTAGCCAGCATTACAAAAACTTTAGCCAGCATTGCATAACACTTTAGCCAGCATTGCATAACTCTTTGGCGCGCATTGCAAACACTTTTGCAGGCATTGCAAACACTTTGGCCAGCATTTCAAACACTTTGGCCAGCATTGCAAACACTTTGGCCAGCATTGCAAACACTTTAGCCAGCATTGCAAAAACTTTGGCCAGCATTGCAAACACTTTGGCCAGCATTGCAAACACTTTAGCCAGCATTGCAAACACTTTAGCCGGCATTGCAAACACTTTGTCCAGCATTGCAAACACTTTAGCCAGCATTGCAAACACTTTAGCCAGCATTGCAAACACTTTGGCCAGCATTGCAAACACTTTGGCCAGCATTGCAAACACTTTGGCCAGCATTGCAAACACTTTAGGCAGCATTGCAAACACTTTGGCCAGCATTGCAAACACTTTAGCCAGCATTGCAAAGACCTTAGCCAGCATTGCAAAGACCTGAGCAAGCATTGCAAACACTTTAGCCAGCATTGCAAACACTTTAGCCAGCATTGCAAACACTTTGGCCAGCATTGCAAACAGTTTAGCCAGCTTTGCAAACACTTTAGCCAGCATTGCAAACATTTTGGCCAGCATTGCAAACACCTTAGCCAGCATTGCAAACACTTTAGCTAGCATTGCAAACACTTTGGCCACCATTGCAATTACCTTAGCCAGCATTGCAAACACTTTAACCAGCATTGCAAACACTTTGGCCAGCATTGCAAACACATTGGCCAGCATTGCAAACACTTTGGCCAGCATTGCAAACACTTCAACCAGCATTGCAAACACTTTAGCCAGCATTGCAAACACTTTAGCCAGCATTGCAAACACTTCAGCCAGCATTGCAAACACTTCAACCAGCATTGCAAACACTTCAACCAGCATTGCAAACACTTTAGCCAGCATTGCAAACACATTCGCAAGCGTTGCAAACACTTAAGCCAGCATTGCAAACACTTTAGCCAGCATTGCAAACATTTTAGCAGGTACTGCAAACACTTTAGACAGCATTGCAAACACTTTAGCCAGCATTGCGAACACTTTGGCCAGCATTGCTAACACTTTCGCCAGCATTGCAAACACTGTAGCCAGCATTGCAAACACTGTAGCCAGCATTGCAAACACTTTAGCCAGCATTGCAAACACTTTCACCAGCATTGCAAACACGGTAGCCAGCATTGCAAACACGGTAGCCAGCATTGCAAACACGGTAGCCAGCATCGCAAACACTGTAGCCAGCATTGCAAACACTTTAGCCAGCATTTCAAACACTTTAGCCAGCATTGCAAACACTTTAGGCAGCATTGCAAACACTTTAGGCAGCATTGCAAACACTTTAGCCAGCATTGCAAACACTTTCGCCAGCATTGCAAACACTGTAGCCAGCATTGCAAACACTTTCGCCAGCATTGCAAACACTTTAGCCAGCATTGCAAACACTTTAGGCAGCATTGCAAACACTTTATCCAGCATTGCAAACACTTTCGCCAGCATTGCAAACACTTTAGCCAGCATTGCAAACACTTTGGCCAGCATTGCAAACACTTTAGCCAGTATTGGAAACACTTTAGCCAGTATTGGAAACACTTTAGCCAGTATTGGAAACACTTTCGCCAGCATTGCAAACACTTTCGCCAGCATTGCAAACACTGTAGCGAGCATTGCAAACACTGTAGCCAGCATTGCAAACACTTTAGCCAGCATTGCAAACACTTTAGCCAGCATTGCAAACACTTTAGCCAGCATTGCAAACACTTTAGCCAGCATTGCAAACACTTTCACCAGCATCGCAAACACGTCAGCCAGCATTGCAAACACTTTAGCCAGCATTGCAAACACTTTCGCCACCATTGCAAACACTTTATCCAGCATTGCAAACACTTTGGCCAGCATTGCAAACACTTTAGCCAGTATTGCAAACACTTTAGCCAGCATTGCAAACACTTTGGCCAGCATTGCAAACACTTTAGCCAGCATTGCAAACACTTTAGCCAGCATTGCAAACACTTTAGCCAGCATTGCAAACACTTTAGGCAGCATTGTAAACACTTTAGCCAGCATTGCAAACACTTTAGCCAGCATTGCAAACACTTTAGCCAGCATTGCAAACACTTTGACTAGAATTGCAACCACTTTAGCCAGCATTTCAAACACTTTAGCCAGTATTGCAAACACTTCAGCCAGCATTGCAAACACTTTGGCCAGCATTGCAAACACTTTGGCCAGCATTGCAAACACTTTGGCCAGCATTGCAAACACTTTAGCCAACATTGCAAACACTTTAGCCATCATTGCAAAGACTTTTGCCAGCATGGCAAACATCTTAGGCAGCATTGCAAACACTTTAGCCAGCATTGCAAACACTTTCACCAGCATTGCAAACACGTTAACCACCATTGCAAACACTTTAGCCAGCATTGCAAACACATTAGCCAGCATTGCAAACAATTTAGCCAGCATTGCAAACACTTTGGCCAGCATTGCAAACACTTTAGCCAGCATTGCAAACACTTTAGCCAGCATTGCAAACACTTTAGCCAGCATTGCAAACACTTTCGCCAGCATTGCAAACACTTCATCCAGCATTACAAACACTTTCGCCAGCGTTGCAAACACTTTGGCCAGCATTGCAAACACTTTAGCCAGCATTGCAAACACTTTAGCCAGCATTGCAAACACTTTAGCCAGCATTGCAAACACTTTAGCCAGCATTGCAAACACTTCCGCCAGCATTGCAAACACATTAGCCAGCATTGCAAACAATTTAGCCAGCATTGCAAACACTTTAGCCAGCATTGCAAACATTTTAGCAGGTACTGCAAACACTTAAGCCAGCATTGCAAACACTTTAGCCAGCATTGCAAAACACTTTCGCAGGCATTGCAAACACTTTGGCCAGCATTGCAAACACTTTGGACAGCATTGCAAACACTTTAGCCAGCATTGCAAACACTTTGGCCAGCATTGCAAACACTTTGGCCAGCATTGCAAACACTTTAGCCAGCATTGCAATCACTTCGGCCAGCATTGCAAACACTTTGGCCAGCATTGCAAACACTTTCGCCAGCATTGCAAACACTTTCGCCAGCGTTGCAAACACTTTGGCTAGCATTGCAAACACTTAAGCCAGCATTGCATAACACTTTCGCAGGCATTGCAAACACTTTGGCCAGCATTGCAAACACTTTGGACAGCATTGCAAACACTTTAGCCAGCATTGCAAACACTTTGGCCAGCATTGCAAACACTTTGGCCAGCATTGCAAACACTTTAGCCAGCATTGCAATCACTTAGGCCAGCATTGCAAACACTTTGGCCAGCATTGCAAACACTTTCGCCAGCATTGCAAACACTTTCGCCAGCGTTGCAAACACTTTGGCTAGCATTGCAAACACTTTAGCCAGAATTGCAAACACTTTAGCCAGCATTGCAAAGACCTTAGCCAGCATTGCAAAGACCTGAGCAAGCATTGCAAACACTTTAGCCAGCATTGCAAACACTTTGGCCAGCATTGCAAACACTTTAGCCAGCATTGCAAACACTTTGGCCAGCATTTCAAACAGTTTAGCCAGCATTGCAAACACTTTAGCCAGCATTGCAAACACTTTAGCCAGCATTGCAAACACTTTAGCCAGCATTGCAAACACTTTAGCTAGCATTGCAAACACTTTAGCCAGCATTGCAAACATTTTGGCCAGCATTGCAATCACCTTAGCCAGCATTGCAAACACTTTGGCCAGCATTGCAAACACTTTGGCCAGCATTGCAAACACTTCAACCAGCATTGCAAACACTTTAGCCAGCATTGCAAACACTTTAGCCAGCATTGCAAACACTTTAGCCAGCATTGCAAACACTTTAGCCAGCATTGCAAACACTTTGGCCAGCATTGCAAACACTTTAGCCAGCATTGCAAACACTTTCGCCAGCGTTGCAAACACTTAAGCCAGCATTGCAAACACATTAGCCAGCTTTGGAAACACTTTAGCCAGCATTGGAAACACTTTAGCCAGCATTGCAAACACTTTAGCCAGCATTGCAAACACTTTGGCCAGCATTGCAAACACTTTCGCGAGCATTGCAAACACTTTAGCCAGCATTGCATAACACTTTAGGCAGCATTGCATTACACTTTGGCGAGCATTGCAAACACTTTCGCAGGCATTGCAAACACTTTGGCCAGCATTGCAAACACTTTGGCCAGCATTGCAAACACTTTAGCCAGCATTGCAAACACTTTGGCCAGCATTGCAAACACTTTGGACAGCATTGCAAACACTTTAGCCAGCATTGCAATCACTTAGGCCAGCATTGCAAACACATTGGCCAGCATTGCAAACACTTTCGCCAGCATTGCAAACACTTTGGCCAGCATTGCAAACACTTTGGCCAGCATTGCAAACACTTTAGCCAGCATTGCAAACACTTAAGCCAGCATTGCAAACACCTTAGCCAGCATTGGAAACACTTTAGCCAGCATTGCAAACACTTTAGCCAGCATTGCATATAATTTAGCCAGTATTGCAAACACTTTAGCCAGCATTGCAAACTCATTGGCCAGCATTGCGAACACTTTGGCCAGCATTGCAAACACTTTGGCCAGCATTGCAAACACTTTTGCCAGCATTTCAAACACTTCAGCCAGCATTGCAAACACTTTAGCCAGCATTGCAAACACTTTAGCCAGCATTGCAAACACTTTAGGCAGCATTGCAAACACTTTTGCCAGCATTGCAAACACTTTAGCCAGGATTGCAACCACTTTCACCAGCATTGCAAACTCGTCAGCCAGCATTGCAAACACTTTAGCCAGCATGGCAAACACTTCTGCCAGCATTGCAAACACATTAGCCAGCATTGCAAACAATTTAGCCAGCATTGCAAACACTTTAGCCAGCATTGCAATCACTTAGGCCAGCATTGCAAACACTTTGGCCAGCATTGCAAACACTTTAGCCAGCATTGCAAACACTTACGCCAGCGTTGCAAACACTTAAGCCAGCATTGCAAACACTTTAGCCAGCATTGCAAACATTTTAGCAGGTATTGCAAACACTTTAGCCAGCATTGCAAACACTTTCGCCAGCATTGCAAACACTTTTCCCAGCATTGCAAACACTTCAGCCAGCATTGCAAACACTTTTGCCAGCATTGCAAACACTTTTGCCAGCATTGCAAACACTTTAGCCAGCATTTCAAACACTTTCGCCAGCATTGCAAACACTTTAGCCAGCATTGCATAACACTTTAGCCAGCATTGCATAACACTTTGGCGAGCATTGCAAACACTATAGCAGGCATTGCAAGCACTTTGGCCAGCATTGCAAACACTTTGGCCAGCATTGCAAACACTTTAGCCAGCATTGCAAACACTTTGGCCAGCATTGCAAATACTTTGGCCAGCATTGCAAACACTTTAGCCAGCATTGCAAACACTTCAGCCAGCATTGCAAACACTTTTGCCAGCATTGCAAACACTTTAGCCAGCATTGCAAACACTTTAGCCAGCATTGCAAACACTTTATCCAGCATTGCAAACACTTTAGCCAGCATTGCAAACACTTTTGCCAGCATTGCAAACACTTTAGCCAGCATTGCAAACACTTTCACCAGCATTGCAAACACGTCAGCCAGCATTGCAAACACTTTAGCCAGCATTGCAAACACTTTAGCCAGCATTGCAAACACTTTAGCCAGCATTGCAAACACTTTGGCCAGCATTGCAAATACTTTGGCCAGCATTGCAAACACTTTAGCCAGCATTGCAAACACTTCAGCCAGCATTGCAAACACTTTTGCCAGCATTGCAAACACTTTAGCCAGCATTGCAAACACTTTAGCCAGCATTGCAAACACTTTAGCCAGCATTGCAAACACTTTTGCCAGCATTGCAAACACTTTAGCCAGCATTGCAAACACTTTCACCAGCATTGCAAACACGTCAGCCAGCATTGCAAACACTTTAGCCAGCATTGCAAACACTTCCGCCAGCATTGCAAACAATTTAGCCAGCATTGCAAACACTTAAGCCAGCATTGCAAACACTTTAGCCAGCATTGCAAACATTTTAGCAGGTACTGCAAACACTTAAGCCAGCATTGCAAACACTTTAGCCAGCATTGCAAACACTTTCGCCAGTATTGCAAACACTTCAGCCAGCATTACAAACACTTTCGCCACCATTGCAAACACTTTAGCCAGCGTTGCAAACACTTTCACCAGCATTGCAAACACGTTAGCCAGCATTGCAAACACTTTAGCCAGCATTGCAAACACTTTAGCCAGCATTGCATATACTTTAGCCAGTATTGCAAACACTTTAGCCAGCATTGCAAACACTTTGGCCAGCATTGCAAACACTTTTGCCAGCATTGCAAACACTTCAGCCAGCATTGCAAACACTTTTGCCAGCATTGCAAAAACTTTAGCCAGCATTGCAAACACTTTCGCCAGCATTGCAAACACTTTAGCCAGCATTGCATAACACTTTAGCCAGCATTGCATTACACTTTGGCGAGCATTGCAAACACTTTCGCAGGCATTGCAAACACTTTGGCCAGCATTGCAAACACTTTGGCCAGCATTGCAAACACTTTGGCCAACATTGCAAACACTTTGGCCAGCATTGCAAACACTTTAGCCAGCATTGCAATCACTTAGGCCAGCATTGCAAACACTTTGGCCAGCATTGCAAACACTTTCGCCAGCATTGCAAACACTTTCGCCAGCATTGCAAACACTTTAGCCAGCATTGCAAAGACCTTAGCCAGCATTGCAAAGACCTGAGCAAGCATTGCAAACACTTTAGCCAGCATTGCAAACACTTTAGCCAGCATTGCAAACACTTTGGCCAGCATTGCAAACACTTTAGCCAGCATTGCAAACACTTTGGCCAGCATTTCAAACAGTTTAGCCAGCATTGCAAACACTTTAGCCAGCATTGCAAACACCTTAGCCAGCATTGCAAACACTTTAGCTAGCATTGCAAACACTTTAGCCAGCATTGCAAACACTTTGGCCAGCATTGCAATCACCTTAGCCAGCATTGCAAACACTTTGGCCAGCATTGCAAACACTTCAACCAGCATTGTAAACACTTTAGCCAGCATTGCAAACACTTTAGCCAGCATTGCAAACACTTTAGCCAGCATTGCAAACACTTTAGCCAGCATTGCAAACACTTTGGCCAGCATTGCAAACACTTTAGCCAGCATTGCAAACACTTTCGCCAGCGTTGTAAACACTTAAGCCAGCATTGCAAACACTTTAGCCAGCTTTGGAAACACTTTAGCCAGAATTGGAAACACTTTAGCCAGCATTGCAAACACTTTAGCCAGCATTGCAAACACTTTGGCCAGCATTGCAAACACTTTCGCCAGCATTGCAAACACTTTAGCCAGCATTGCTTAACACTTTAGCCAGCATTGCATTACACTTTGGCGAGCATTGCAAACACTTTCGCAGGCATTGCAAACACTTTGGCCAGCATTGCAAACACTTTGGCCAGCATTGCAAACACTTTAGCCAGCATTGCAAACACTTTGGCCAGCATTGCAAACACTTTGGCCAGCATTGCAATCACTTAGGCCAGCATTGCAAACACATTGGCCAGCATTGCAAACACTTTCGCCAGCATTGCAAACACTTTCGCCAGCGTTGCAAATACTTTGGCCAGCATTGCAAACACTTTAGCCAGCATTGCAAACACTTTAGCCAGCATTGCAAAGACCTTAGCCAGCATTGCAAAGACCTGTGCAAGCATTGCAAACACTTTAGCCAGCATTGCAAACACTTTAGCCAGCATTGCAAACACTTTAGCCAGCATTGCAAACACTTTGGCCAGCATTTCAAACAGTTTAGCCAGCATTGCAAACACTTTAGCCAGCATTGCAAACACCTTAGCCAGCATTGCAAACACTTTAGCTAGCATTGCAAACACTTTAGCCAGCATTGCAAACACTTTCGCAGGCATTGCAAACACTTTGGCCAGCATTGCAAACACTTTGGCCAGCATTGCAAACACTTTAGCCAGCATTGCAAACACTTTAGCCAGCATTGCAAACACTTTGGCCAGCATTGCAAACACTTTAGCCAGCATTGCAAACACTTTGGCCAGCATTTCAAACAGTTTAGCCAGCATTGCAAACACTTTAGCCAGCATTGCAAACACTTTAGCCAGCATTGCAAACACCTTAGCCAGCATTGCAAACACTTTAGCCAGCATTGCAAACACTTTGGCCAGCATTGCAATCATATTAGCCAGCATTGCAAACACCTTGGCCAGCATTGCAAACACTTTGGCCAGCATTGCAAACACTTAAACCAGCATTGCAAACACTTTAGCCAGCTTTGGAAACACTTTAGCCAGCATTGCAAACATCTTAGCCAGCATTGCAAACATCTTAGCCAGCATTGCAAACACTTTAGCCAGCATTGCAAACACTTTAGCCAGCATTGCAAACACTTCAGCCAGCATTGCATATACTTTAGCCAGTATTGCAAACACTTTAGCCAGCATTGCAAACACATTGGCCAGCATTGTGAACACTTTGGCCAGCATTGCAAACACTTTGGCCAGAATTGCAAACACTTTTGCCAGCATTGCAAACACTTCAGCCAGCATTGCAAACACTTTTGCCAGCATTGCAAACACTTTAGCCAGCATTGCAAACACTTTTGCCAGCATGGCAAACACTTTAGCCAGCATTACAAAAACTTTAGCCAGCATTGCATAACACTTTAGCCAGCATTGCATAACTCTTTGGCGCGCATTGCAAACACTTTAGCAGGCATTGCAAACACTTTGTCCAGCATTTCAAACACTTTGGCCAGCATTGCAAACACTTTGGCCAGCATTGCAAACACTTTAGCCAGCATTGCAAAAACTTTGGCCAGCATTGCAAACACTTTGGCCAGCATTGCAAACACTTTAGCCAGCATTGCAAACACTTTAGCCGGCATTGCAAACACTTTGTCCAGCATTGCAAACACTTTAGCCAGCATTGCAAACACTTTAGCCAGCATTGCAAACACTTTAGCAGGCATTGCAAACACTTTGGCCAGCATTGCAAACACTTTGGCCAGCATTGCAAACACTTTGGCCAGCATTGCAAACACTTTAGCCAGCATTGCAAACACTTTGGCCAGCATTGCAAACACTTTGTCCAGCATTGCAAACACTTTAGCCAGCATTGCAAAGACCTTAGCCAGCATTGCAAAGACCTGAGCAAGCATTGCAAACACTTTAGCCAGCATTGCAAACACTTTAGCCAGCATTGCAAACACTTTCGCCAGCATTGCAAACACTTTAGCCAGCATTGCAAACACTTTGGCCAGCATTTCAAACAGTTTAGCCAGCTTTGCAAACACTTTAGCCAGCATTGCAAACACTTTGGCCAGCATTGCAAACACCTTAGCCAGCTTTGCAAACACTTTAGCCAGCATTGCAAACACTTTGGGCAGCATTGCAAACACCTTAGCCAGCATTGCAAACACTTTAGCGAGCATTGCAAACACTTTGGCCAGCATTGCAATTACCTTAGCCAGCATTGCAAACACTTTAACCAGCATTGCAAACACTTTGGCCAGCATTGCAAACACTTTGGCCAGCATTGCAAACACTTTGGCCAGCATTGCAAACACTTCAACCAGCATTGCAAACACTTTAGCCAGCATTGCAAACACTTTAGCCAGCATTGCAAACACTTCAGCCAGCATTGCAAACACTTTGGCCAGCATTGCAAACACTTTAGCCAGCATTGCAAACACTTTCGCCAGCGTTGCAAACACTTAAGCCAGCATTGCAAACACTTTAGCCAGCATTGCAAACATTTTAGCAGGTACTGCAAACACTTTAGACAGCATTGCAAACACTTTAGCCAGCATTGCGAACACTTTAGCCAGCATTGCTAACACTTTCGCCAGCATTGCAAACACTGTAGCCAGCATTGCAAACACTGTAGCCAGCATTGCAAACACTTTAGCCAGCATTGCAAACACTTTCACCAGCATTGCAAACACGGTAGCCAGCATTGCAAACACGGTAGCCAGCATTGCAAACACGGTAGCCAGCATTGCAAACACTGTAGCCAGCATTGCAAACACTGTAGCCAGCATTGCAAACACTTTCGCCAGCATTGCAAACACTTTAGCCAGCATTGCAAACACTTTAGGCAGCATTGCAAACACTTTAGGCAGCATTGCAAACACTTTAGCCAGCATTGCAAACACTTTCGCCAGCATTGCAAACACTGTAGCCAGCATTGCAAACACTTTCGCCAGCATTGCAAACACTTTAGCCAGCATTGCAAACACTTTAGGCAGCATTGCAAACACTTTATCCAGCATTGCAAACACTTTCGCCAGCATTGCAAACACTTTAGCCAGCATTGCAAACACTTTGGCCAGCATTGCAAACACTTTAGCCAGTATTGGAAACACTTTAGCCAGTATTGGAAACACTTTAGCCAGTATTGGAAACACTTTAGCCAGCATTGCAAACACTTTAGCCAGCATTGCAAACACTTCAGCCAGCATTGCAAACACTTTAGCCAGCATTGCAAACACTTTAGCCAGCATTGCAAACATTTTAGCAGGTACTGCAAACACTTTAGACAGCATTGCAAACACTTTAGCCAGCATTGCTAACACTTTCGCCAGCATTGCAAACACTGTAGCCAGCATTGCAAACACTGTAGCCAGCATTGCAAACACTGTAGCCAGCATTGCAAACACTTTAGCCAGCATTGCAAACACTTTAGCCAGCATTGCAAACACTTTAGGCAGCATTGCATACACTTTAGCCAGCATTGCAAACACTTTCACCAGCATTGCAAACACGTCAGCTAGCATTGCAAACACTTTATCCAGCATGGCAAACACTTTAGCCAGCATTGCAAACACTTCAGCCAGCATTGCAAACACTTTAGCCAGCATTGCAAACACTTTAGCCAGCATTGCAAACATTTTAGCAGGTACTGCAAACACTTTAGACAGCATTGCAAACACTTTAGCCAGCATTGCTAACACTTTCGCCAGCATTGCAAACACTTTCGCCAGCATTGCAAACACTTTCGCCAGCATTGCAAACACTGTAGCCAGCATTGCAAACACTTTAGCCAGCATTGCAAACACTTTAGCCAGCATTGCAAACACTTTAGGCAGCATTGCAAACACTTTAGCCAGCATTGCAAACACTTTCACCAGCATTGCAAACACGTCAGCCAGCATTGCAAACACTTTATCCAGCATGGCAAACACTTCTGCCAGCATTGCAAACACATTAGCCAGCATTGCAAACAATTTAGCCAGCATTGCAAACACTTTGACTAGCATTGCAAACACTTTAGCCAGTATTTCAAACACTTTAGCCAGCATTGCAAACACTTTGGCCAGCATTGCAAACACTTTGGCCAGCATTGCAAACACTTTAGCCAGCATTGCAAACACTTTAGCCAGCAATGCAAACACTTTAGCCAGCATTGCAAACACTTTAGCCAGCATTGCAAACACTTTCGCCAGCATTGCAAACACTTTAGCCAGCATTGCAAACACTTTGGCCAGCATTTCAAACAGTTTAGCCAGCATTGCAAACACTTTAGCCAGCATTGCAAACACTTTAGCCAGCATTGCAAACACTTTGGCCAGCATTGCAATCATATTAGCCAGCATTGCAAACACCTTGGCCAGCATTGCAAACACTTTGGCCAGCATTGCAAACACTTCAACCAGCATTGCAAACACTTTAGCCAGCATTGCAAACACTTTAGCCAGCATTGCAAACACTTTAGCCAGCATTGCAAACACTTTAGCCAGCATTGCAAACACTTTGGCCAGCATTGCAAACACTTTAGCCAGCATTGCAAACACTTTCGCCAGCGTTGCAAACACTTAAGCCAGCATTGCAAACACTTTAGCCAGCTTTGGACACACTTTAGCCAGCATTGCAAACATCTTAGCCAGCATTGCAAACATCTTAGCCAGCATTGCAAACACTTTAGCCAGCATTGCAAACACTTTAGCCAGCATTGCAAACACTTCAGCCAGCATTGCATATACGTTAGCCAGTATTGCAAACACTTTAGCCAGCATTGCAAACACATTGGCCAGCATTGTGAACACTTTGGCCAGCATTGCAAACACTTTGGCCAGCATTGCAAACACTTTTGCCAGCATTGCAAACACTTCAGCCAGCATTGCAAACACTTTTGCCAGCATTGCAAACACTTTAGCCAGCATTGCAAACACTTTTGCCAGCATGGCAAACACTTTAGCCAGCATTACAAAAACTTTAGCCAGCATTGCATAACACTTTAGCCAGCATTGCATAACTCTTTGGCGCGCATTGCAAACACTTTTGCAGGTATTGCAAACACTTTGTCCAGCATTTCAAACACTTTGGCCAGCATTGCAAACACTTTGGCCAGCATTGCAAACACTTTAGCCAGCATTGCAAAAACTTTGGCCAGCATTGCAAACACTTTGGCCAGCATTGCAAACACTTTAGCCAGCATTGCAAACACTTTGTCCAGCATTGCAAACACTTTAGCCAGCATTGCAAACACTTTAGCCAGCATTGCAAACACTTTGGCCAGCATTGCAAACACTTTGGCCAGCATTGCAAACACTTTGGCCAGCATTGCAAACACTTTAGCCAGCATTGCAAACACGTTGGCCAGCATTGCAAACACTTTAGCCAGCATTGCAAAGACCTGAGCAAGCATTGCAAACACTTTAGCCAGCATTGCAAACACTTTAGCCAGCATTGCAAACACTTTGGCCAGCATTGCAAACACTTTAGCCAGCATTGCAAACACTTTGGCCAGCATTTCAAACAGTTTAGCCAGCTTTGCAAACACTTTAGCCAGCATTGCAAACACCTCAGCCAGCATTGCAAACACTTTAGCTAGCATTGCAAACACTTTGGCCACCATTGCAATTACCTTAGCCAGCATTGCAAACACTTTAACCAGCATTGCAAACACTTTGGCCAGCATTGCAAACACTTTGGCCAGCATTGCAAACACTTCAACCAGCATTGCAAACACTTTAGCCAGCATTGCAAACACTTTAGCCATCATTGCAAACACTTCAGCCAGCATTGCAAACACTTTGGCCAGCATTGCAAACACTTTAGCCAGCATTGCAAACACATTCGCCAGCGTTGCAAACACTTAAGCCAGCATTGCAAACACTTTAGCCAGCATTGCAAACATTTTAGCAGGTACTGCAAACACTTTAGACAGCATTGCAAACACTTTAGCCAGCATTGCGAACACTTTAGCCAGCATTGCTAACACTTTCGCCAGCATTGCAAACACTGTAGCCAGCATTGCAAACACTGTAGCCAGCATTGCAAACACTTTAGCCAGCATTGCAAACACTTTCACCAGCATTGCAAACACGGTAGCCAGCATTGCAAACACGGTAGCCAGCATTGCAAACACGGTAGCCAGCATTGCAAACACTGTAGCCAGCATTGCAAACACTTTAGCCAGCATTGCAAACACTTTAGCCAGCATTGCAAACACTTTAGCCAGCATTGCAAACACTTTAGGCAGCATTGCAAACACTTTATCCAGCATTGCAAACACTTTCGCCAGCATTGCAAACACTTAAGCCAGCATTGCAAACACTTTAGCCAGCATTGCAAACATTTTAGCAGGTACTGCAAACACTTTAGCCAGCATTGCAAACACTTTCGCCAGCATTGCAAACACTTCAGCCAGCATTACAAACACTTTCGCCACCATTGCAAACACTTTAGCCAGCGTTGCAAACACTTTCACCAGCATTGCAAACACGTTAGCCAGCATTGCAAACACTTTAGCCAGCATTGCAAACACTTTAGCCAGCATTGCATATACTTTAGCCAGTATTGCAAACACTTTAGCCAGCATTGCAAACACTTTGGCCAGCATTGCAAACACTTTTGCCAGCATTGCAAACACTTCAGCCAGCATTGCAAACACTTTTGCCAGCATTGCAAAAACTTTAGCCAGCATTGCAAACACTTTCGCCAGCATTGCAAACACTTTATCCAGCATTGCATAACACTTTAGCCAGCATTGCATTACACTTTGGCGAGCATTGCAAACACTTTCGCAGGCATTGCAAACACTTTGGCCAGCATTGCAAACACTTTGGCCAGCATTGCAAACACGTTAGCCAGCATTGCAAACACTTTGGCCAGCATTGCAAACACTTTGGCCAGCATTGCAAACACTTTAGCCAGCATTGCAATCACTTAGGCCAGCATTGCAAACACTTTGGCCAGCATTGCAAACACTTTCGCCAGCATTGCAAACACTTTCGCCAGCATTGCAAACACTTTAGCCAGCATTGCAAACACTTTAGCCAGCATTGCAAACACTTTAGCCAGCATTGCAAACACTTTAGGCAGCATTGCAAACACTTTTGCCAGCATTGCAAACACTTTAGCCAGGATTGCAACCACTTTCACCAGCATTGCAAACTCGTCAGCCAGCATTGCAAACACTTTAGCCAGCATGGAAAACACTTCTGCCAGCATTGCAAACACATTAGCCAGCATTGCAAACAATTTAGCCAGCATTGCAAACACTTTAGCCAGCATTGCAATCACTTAGGCCAGCATTGCAAACACTTTGGCCAGCATTGCAAACACTTTAGCCAGCATTGCAAACACTTACGCCAGCGTTGCAAACACTTAAGCCAGCATTGCAAACACTTTAGCCAGCATTGCAAACATTTTAGCAGGTATTGCAAACACTTTAGCCAGCATTGCAAACACTTTCGCCAGCATTGCAAACACTTTTCCCAGCATTGCAAACACTTCAGCCAGCATTGCAAACACTTTTGCCAGCATTGCAAACACTTTTGCCAGCATTGCAAACACTTTAGCCAGCATTTCAAACACTTTCGCCAGCATTGCAAACACTTTAGCCAGCATTGCATAACACTTTAGCCAGCATTGCATAACACTTTGGCGAGCATTGCAAACACTTTAGCAGGCATTGCAAGCACTTTGGCCAGCATTGCAAACACTTTGGCCAGCATTGCAAACACTTTAGCCAGCATTGCAAACACTTTGGCCAGCATTGCAAATACTTTGGCCAGCATTGCAAACACTTTAGCCAGCATTGCAAACACTTCAGCCAGCATTGCAAACACTTTTGCCAGCATTGCAAACACTTTAGCCAGCATTGCAAACACTTTAGCCAGCATTGCAAACACTTTAGCCAGCATTGCAAACACTTTAGCCAGCATTGCAAACACTTTTGCCAGCATTGCAAACACTTTAGCCAGCATTGCAAACACTTTCACCAGCATTGCAAACACGTCAGCCAGCATTGCAAACACTTTAGCCAGCATTGCAAACACTTTAGCCAGCATTGCAAACACTTTAGCCAGCATTGCAAACACTTTGGCCAGCATTGCAAATACTTTGGCCAGCATTGCAAACACTTTAGCCAGCATTGCAAACACTTCAGCCAGCATTGCAAACACTTTTGCCAGCATTGCAAACACTTTAGCCAGCATTGCAAACACTTTAGCCAGCATTGCAAACACTTTAGCCAGCATTGCAAACACTTTTGCCAGCATTGCAAACACTTTAGCCAGCATTGCAAACACTTTCACCAGCATTGCAAACACGTCAGCCAGCATTGCAAACACTTTAGCCAGCATTGCAAACACTTCCGCCAGCATTGCAAACAATTTAGCCAGCATTGCAAACACTTAAGCCAGCATTGCAAACACTTTAGCCAGCATTGCAAACATTTTAGCAGGTACTGCAAACACTTAAGCCAGCATTGCAAACACTTTAGCCAGCATTGCAAACACTTTCGCCAGTATTGCAAACACTTCAGCCAGCATTACAAACACTTTCGCCACCATTGCAAACACTTTAGCCAGCGTTGCAAACACTTTCACCAGCATTGCAAACACGTTAGCCAGCATTGCAAACACTTTAGCCAGCATTGCAAACACTTTAGCCAGCATTGCATATACTTTAGCCAGTATTGCAAACACTTTAGCCAGCATTGCAAACACTTTGGCCAGCATTGCAAACACTTTTGCCAGCATTGCAAACACTTCAGCCAGCATTGCAAACACTTTTGCCAGCATTGCAAAAACTTTAGCCAGCATTGCAAACACTTTCGCCAGCATTGCAAACACTTTAGCCAGCATTGCATAACACTTTAGCCAGCATTGCATTACACTTTGGCGAGCATTGCAAACACTTTCGCAGGCATTGCAAACACTTTGGCCAGCATTGCAAACACTTTGGCCAGCATTGCAAACACATTGGCCAACATTGCAAACACTTTGGCCAGCATTGCAAACACTTTAGCCAGCATTGCAATCACTTAGGCCAGCATTGCAAACACTTTGGCCAGCATTGCAAACACTTTCGCCAGCATTGCAAACACTTTCGCCAGCATTGCAAACACTTTAGCCAGCATTGCAAAGACCTTAGCCAGCATTGCAAAGACCTGAGCAAGCATTGCAAACACTTTAGCCAGCATTGCAAACACTTTAGCCAGCATTGCAAACACTTTGGCCAGCATTGCAAACACTTTAGCCAGCATTGCAAACACTTTGGCCAGCATTTCAAACAGTTTAGCCAGCATTGCAAACACTTTAGCCAGCATTGCAAACACCTTAGCCAGCATTGCAAACACTTTAGCTAGCATTGCAAACACTTTAGCCAGCATTGCAAACACTTTGGCCAGCATTGCAATCACCTTAGCCAGCATTGCAAACACTTTGGCCAGCATTGCAAACACTTCAACCAGCATTGTAAACACTTTAGCCAGCATTGCAAACACTTTAGCCAGCATTGCAAACACTTTAGCCAGCATTGCAAACACTTTAGCCAGCATTGCAAACACTTTAGCCAGCATTGCAAACACTTTGGCCAGCATTGCAAACACTTTAGCCAGCATTGCAAACACTTTCGCCAGCGTTGTAAACACTTAAGCCAGCATTGCAAACACTTTAGCCAGCTTTGGAAACACTTTAGCCAGAATTGGAAACACTTTAGCCAGCATTGCAAACACTTTAGCCAGCATTGCAAACACTTTGGCCAGCATTGCAAACACTTTCGCCAGCATTGCAAACACTTTAGCCAGCATTGCTTAACACTTTAGCCAGCATTGCATTACACTTTGGCGAGCATTGCAAACACTTTCGCAGGCATTGCAAACACTTTGGCCAGCATTGCAAACACTTTGGCCAGCATTGCAAACACTTTAGCCAGCATTGCAAACACTTTGGCCAGCATTGCAAACACTTTGGCCAGCATTGCAATCACTTAGGCCAGCATTGCAAACACATTGGCCAGCATTGCAAACACTTTCGCCAGCATTGCAAACACTTTCGCCAGCGTTGCAAATACTTTGGCCAGCATTGCAAACACTTTAGCCAGCATTGCAAACACTTTAGCCAGCATTGCAAAGACCTTAGCCAGCATTGCAAAGACCTGTGCAAGCATTGCAAACACTTTAGCCAGCATTGCAAACACTTTAGCCAGCATTGCAAACACTTTAGCCAGCATTGCAAACACTTTGGCCAGCATTTCAAACAGTTTAGCCAGCATTGCAAACACTTTAGCCAGCATTGCAAACACCTTAGCCAGCATTGCAAACACTTTAGCTAGCATTGCAAACACTTTAGCCAGCATTGCAAACACTTTCGCAGGCATTGCAAACACTTTGGCCAGCATTGCAAACACTTTGGCCAGCATTGCAAACACTTTAGCCAGCATTGCAAACACTTTAGCCAGCATTGCAAACACTTTGGCCAGCATTGCAAACACTTTAGCCAGCATTGCAAACACTTTGGCCAGCATTTCAAACAGTTTAGCCAGCATTGCAAACACTTTAGCCAGCATTGCAAACACTTTAGCCAGCATTGCAAACACCTTAGCCAGCATTGCAAACACTTTAGCCAGCATTGCAAACACTTTGGCCAGCATTGCAATCATATTAGCCAGCATTGCAAACACCTTGGCCAGCATTGCAAACACTTTGGCCAGCATTGCAAACACTTAAACCAGCATTGCAAACACTTTAGCCAGCTTTGGAAACACTTTAGCCAGCATTGCAAACATCTTAGCCAGCATTGCAAACATCTTAGCCAGCATTGCAAACACTTTAGCCAGCATTGCAAACACTTTAGCCAGCATTGCAAACACTTCAGCCAGCATTGCATATACTTTAGCCAGTATTGCAAACACTTTAGCCAGCATTGCAAACACATTGGCCAGCATTGTGAACACTTTGGCCAGCATTGCAAACACTTTGGCCAGAATTGCAAACACTTTTGCCAGCATTGCAAACACTTCAGCCAGCATTGCAAACACTTTTGCCAGCATTGCAAACACTTTAGCCAGCATTGCAAACACTTTTGCCAGCATGGCAAACACTTTAGCCAGCATTACAAAAACTTTAGCCAGCATTGCATAACACTTTAGCCAGCATTGCATAACTCTTTGGCGCGCATTGCAAACACTTTAGCAGGCATTGCAAACACTTTGTCCAGCATTTCAAACACTTTGGCCAGCATTGCAAACACTTTGGCCAGCATTGCAAACACTTTAGCCAGCATTGCAAAAACTTTGGCCAGCATTGCAAACACTTTGGCCAGCATTGCAAACACTTTAGCCAGCATTGCAAACACTTTAGCCGGCATTGCAAACACTTTGTCCAGCATTGCAAACACTTTAGCCAGCATTGCAAACACTTTAGCCAGCATTGCAAACACTTTAGCAGGCATTGCAAACACTTTGGCCAGCATTGCAAACACTTTGGCCAGCATTGCAAACACTTTGGCCAGCATTGCAAACACTTTAGCCAGCATTGCAAACACTTTGGCCAGCATTGCAAACACTTTGTCCAGCATTGCAAACACTTTAGCCAGCATTGCAAAGACCTTAGCCAGCATTGCAAAGACCTGAGCAAGCATTGCAAACACTTTAGCCAGCATTGCAAACACTTTAGCCAGCATTGCAAACACTTTCGCCAGCATTGCAAACACTTTAGCCAGCATTGCAAACACTTTGGCCAGCATTTCAAACAGTTTAGCCAGCTTTGCAAACACTTTAGCCAGCATTGCAAACACTTTGGCCAGCATTGCAAACACCTTAGCCAGCTTTGCAAACACTTTAGCCAGCATTGCAAACACTTTGGGCAGCATTGCAAACACCTTAGCCAGCATTGCAAACACTTTAGCGAGCATTGCAAACACTTTGGCCAGCATTGCAATTACCTTAGCCAGCATTGCAAACACTTTAACCAGCATTGCAAACACTTTGGCCAGCATTGCAAACACTTTGGCCAGCATTGCAAACACTTTGGCCAGCATTGCAAACACTTCAACCAGCATTGCAAACACTTTAGCCAGCATTGCAAACACTTTAGCCAGCATTGCAAACACTTCAGCCAGCATTGCAAACACTTTGGCCAGCATTGCAAACACTTTAGCCAGCATTGCAAACACTTTCGCCAGCGTTGCAAACACTTAAGCCAGCATTGCAAACACTTTAGCCAGCATTGCAAACATTTTAGCAGGTACTGCAAACACTTTAGACAGCATTGCAAACACTTTAGCCAGCATTGCGAACACTTTAGCCAGCATTGCTAACACTTTCGCCAGCATTGCAAACACTGTAGCCAGCATTGCAAACACTGTAGCCAGCATTGCAAACACTTTAGCCAGCATTGCAAACACTTTCACCAGCATTGCAAACACGGTAGCCAGCATTGCAAACACGGTAGCCAGCATTGCAAACACGGTAGCCAGCATTGCAAACACTGTAGCCAGCATTGCAAACACTGTAGCCAGCATTGCAAACACTTTCGCCAGCATTGCAAACACTTTAGCCAGCATTGCAAACACTTTAGGCAGCATTGCAAACACTTTAGGCAGCATTGCAAACACTTTAGCCAGCATTGCAAACACTTTCGCCAGCATTGCAAACACTGTAGCCAGCATTGCAAACACTTTCGCCAGCATTGCAAACACTTTAGCCAGCATTGCAAACACTTTAGGCAGCATTGCAAACACTTTATCCAGCATTGCAAACACTTTCGCCAGCATTGCAAACACTTTAGCCAGCATTGCAAACACTTTGGCCAGCATTGCAAACACTTTAGCCAGTATTGGAAACACTTTAGCCAGTATTGGAAACACTTTAGCCAGTATTGGAAACACTTTAGCCAGCATTGCAAACACTTTAGCCAGCATTGCAAACACTTCAGCCAGCATTGCAAACACTTTAGCCAGCATTGCAAACACTTTAGCCAGCATTGCAAACATTTTAGCAGGTACTGCAAACACTTTAGACAGCATTGCAAACACTTTAGCCAGCATTGCTAACACTTTCGCCAGCATTGCAAACACTGTAGCCAGCATTGCAAACACTGTAGCCAGCATTGCAAACACTGTAGCCAGCATTGCAAACACTTTAGCCAGCATTGCAAACACTTTAGCCAGCATTGCAAACACTTTAGGCAGCATTGCATACACTTTAGCCAGCATTGCAAACACTTTCACCAGCATTGCAAACACGTCAGCTAGCATTGCAAACACTTTATCCAGCATGGCAAACACTTTAGCCAGCATTGCAAACACTTCAGCCAGCATTGCAAACACTTTAGCCAGCATTGCAAACACTTTAGCCAGCATTGCAAACATTTTAGCAGGTACTGCAAACACTTTAGACAGCATTGCAAACACTTTAGCCAGCATTGCTAACACTTTCGCCAGCATTGCAAACACTTTCGCCAGCATTGCAAACACTTTCGCCAGCATTGCAAACACTGTAGCCAGCATTGCAAACACTTTAGCCAGCATTGCAAACACTTTAGCCAGCATTGCAAACACTTTAGGCAGCATTGCAAACACTTTAGCCAGCATTGCAAACACTTTCACCAGCATTGCAAACACGTCAGCCAGCATTGCAAACACTTTATCCAGCATGGCAAACACTTCTGCCAGCATTGCAAACACATTAGCCAGCATTGCAAACAATTTAGCCAGCATTGCAAACACTTTGACTAGCATTGCAAACACTTTAGCCAGCATTGCAAACACTTTAGCCAGTATTTCAAACACTTTAGCCAGCATTGCAAACACTTTGGCCAGCATTGCAAACACTTTGGCCAGCATTGCAAACACTTTAGCCAGCATTGCAAACACTTTAGCCAGCAATGCAAACACTTTAGCCAGCATTGCAAACACTTTAGCCAGCATTGCAAACACTTTCGCCAGCATTGCAAACACTTTAGCCAGCATTGCAAACACTTTGGCCAGCATTTCAAACAGTTTAGCCAGCATTGCAAACACTTTAGCCAGCATTGCAAACACTTTAGCCAGCATTGCAAACACTTTGGCCAGCATTGCAATCATATTAGCCAGCATTGCAAACACCTTGGCCAGCATTGCAAACACTTTGGCCAGCATTGCAAACACTTCAACCAGCATTGCAAACACTTTAGCCAGCATTGCAAACACTTTAGCCAGCATTGCAAACACTTTAGCCAGCATTGCAAACACTTTAGCCAGCATTGCAAACACTTTGGCCAGCATTGCAAACACTTTAGCCAGCATTGCAAACACTTTCGCCAGCGTTGCAAACACTTAAGCCAGCATTGCAAACACTTTAGCCAGCTTTGGACACACTTTAGCCAGCATTGCAAACATCTTAGCCAGCATTGCAAACATCTTAGCCAGCATTGCAAACACTTTAGCCAGCATTGCAAACACTTTAGCCAGCATTGCAAACACTTCAGCCAGCATTGCATATACGTTAGCCAGTATTGCAAACACTTTAGCCAGCATTGCAAACACATTGGCCAGCATTGTGAACACTTTGGCCAGCATTGCAAACACTTTGGCCAGCATTGCAAACACTTTTGCCAGCATTGCAAACACTTCAGCCAGCATTGCAAACACTTTTGCCAGCATTGCAAACACTTTAGCCAGCATTGCAAACACTTTTGCCAGCATGGCAAACACTTTAGCCAGCATTACAAAAACTTTAGCCAGCATTGCATAACACTTTAGCCAGCATTGCATAACTCTTTGGCGCGCATTGCAAACACTTTTGCAGGTATTGCAAACACTTTGTCCAGCATTTCAAACACTTTGGCCAGCATTGCAAACACTTTGGCCAGCATTGCAAACACTTTAGCCAGCATTGCAAAAACTTTGGCCAGCATTGCAAACACTTTGGCCAGCATTGCAAACACTTTAGCCAGCATTGCAAACACTTTGTCCAGCATTGCAAACACTTTAGCCAGCATTGCAAACACTTTAGCCAGCATTGCAAACACTTTGGCCAGCATTGCAAACACTTTGGCCAGCATTGCAAACACTTTGGCCAGCATTGCAAACACTTTAGCCAGCATTGCAAACACGTTGGCCAGCATTGCAAACACTTTAGCCAGCATTGCAAAGACCTGAGCAAGCATTGCAAACACTTTAGCCAGCATTGCAAACACTTTAGCCAGCATTGCAAACACTTTGGCCAGCATTGCAAACACTTTAGCCAGCATTGCAAACACTTTGGCCAGCATTTCAAACAGTTTAGCCAGCTTTGCAAACACTTTAGCCAGCATTGCAAACACCTTAGCCAGCATTGCAAACACTTTAGCTAGCATTGCAAACACTTTGGCCACCATTGCAATTACCTTAGCCAGCATTGCAAACACTTTAACCAGCATTGCAAACACTTTGGCCAGCATTGCAAACACTTTGGCCAGCATTGCAAACACTTCAACCAGCATTGCAAACACTTTAGCCAGCATTGCAAACACTTTAGCCAGCATTGCAAACACTTTAGCCAGCATTGCAAACACTTCAGCCAGCATTGCAAACACTTTGGCCAGCATTGCAAACACTTTAGCCAGCATTGCAAACACATTCGCCAGCGTTGCAAACACTTAAGCCAGCATTGCAAACACTTTAGCCAGCATTGCAAACATTTTAGCAGGTACTGCAAACACTTTAGACAGCATTGCAAACACTTTAGCCAGCATTGCGAACACTTTAGCCAGCATTGCTAACACTTTCGCCAGCATTGCAAACACTGTAGCCAGCATTGCAAACACTGTAGCCAGCATTGCAAACACTTTAGCCAGCATTGCAAACACTTTCACCAGCATTGCAAACACGGTAGCCAGCATTGCAAACACGGTAACCAGCATTGCAAACACGGTAGCCAGCATTGCAAACACTGTAGCCAGCATTGCAAACACTTTAGCCAGCATTGCAAACACTTTAGCCAGCATTGCAAACACTTTAGCCAGCATTGCAAACACTTTAGGCAGCATTGCAAACACTTTATCCAGCATTGCAAACACTTTCGCCAGCATTGCAAACACTTAAGCCAGCATTGCAAACACTTTTGCCAGCATTGCAAACACTTTAGCCAGCATTTCAAACACTTTCGCCAGCATTGCAAACACTTTAGCCAGCATTGCATAACACTTTAGCCAGCATTGCATAACACTTTGGCGAGCATTGCAAACACTTTAGCAGGCATTGCAAGCACTTTGGCCAGCATTGCAAACACTTTGGCCAGCATTGCAAACACTTTAGCCAGCATTGCAAACACTTTGGCCAGCATTGCAAATACTTTGGCCAGCATTGCAAACACTTTAGCCAGCATTGCAAACACTTCAGCCAGCATTGCAAACACTTTTGCCAGCATTGCAAACACTTTAGCCAGCATTGCAAACACTTTAGCCAGCATTGCAAACACTTTAGCCAGCATTGCAAACACTTTAGCCAGCATTGCAAACACTTTTGCCAGCATTGCAAACACTTTAGCCAGCATTGCAAACACTTTCACCAGCATTGCAAACACGTCAGCCAGCATTGCAAACACTTTAGCCAGCATTGCAAACACTTTAGCCAGCATTGCAAACACTTTAGCCAGCATTGCAAACACTTTGGCCAGCATTGCAAATACTTTGGCCAGCATTGCAAACACTTTAGCCAGCATTGCAAACACTTCAGCCAGCATTGCAAACACTTTTGCCAGCATTGCAAACACTTTAGCCAGCATTGCAAACACTTTAGCCAGCATTGCAAACACTTTAGCCAGCATTGCAAACACTTTTGCCAGCATTGCAAACACTTTAGCCAGCATTGCAAACACTTTCACCAGCATTGCAAACACGTCAGCCAGCATTGCAAACACTTTAGCCAGCATTGCAAACACTTCCGCCAGCATTGCAAACAATTTAGCCAGCATTGCAAACACTTAAGCCAGCATTGCAAACACTTTAGCCAGCATTGCAAACATTTTAGCAGGTACTGCAAACACTTAAGCCAGCATTGCAAACACTTTAGCCAGCATTGCAAACACTTTCGCCAGTATTGCAAACACTTCAGCCAGCATTACAAACACTTTCGCCACCATTGCAAACACTTTAGCCAGCGTTGCAAACACTTTCACCAGCATTGCAAACACGTTAGCCAGCATTGCAAACACTTTAGCCAGCATTGCAAACACTTTAGCCAGCATTGCATATACTTTAGCCAGTATTGCAAACACTTTAGCCAGCATTGCAAACACTTTGGCCAGCATTGCAAACACTTTTGCCAGCATTGCAAACACTTCAGCCAGCATTGCAAACACTTTTGCCAGCATTGCAAAAACTTTAGCCAGCATTGCAAACACTTTCGCCAGCATTGCAAACACTTTAGCCAGCATTGCATAACACTTTAGCCAGCATTGCATTACACTTTGGCGAGCATTGCAAACACTTTCGCAGGCATTGCAAACACTTTGGCCAGCATTGCAAACACTTTGGCCAGCATTGCAAACACTTTGGCCAACATTGCAAACACTTTGGCCAGCATTGCAAACACTTTAGCCAGCATTGCAATCACTTAGGCCAGCATTGCAAACACTTTGGCCAGCATTGCAAACACTTTCGCCAGCATTGCAAACACTTTCGCCAGCATTGCAAACACTTTAGCCAGCATTGCAAAGACCTTAGCCAGCATTGCAAAGACCTGAGCAAGCATTGCAAACACTTTAGCCAGCATTGCAAACACTTTAGCCAGCATTGCAAACACTTTGGCCAGCATTGCAAACACTTTAGCCAGCATTGCAAACACTTTGGCCAGCATTTCAAACAGTTTAGCCAGCATTGCAAACACTTTAGCCAGCATTGCAAACACCTTAGCCAGCATTGCAAACACTTTAGCTAGCATTGCAAACACTTTAGCCAGCATTGCAAACACTTTGGCCAGCATTGCAATCACCTTAGCCAGCATTGCAAACACTTTGGCCAGCATTGCAAACACTTCAACCAGCATTGTAAACACTTTAGCCAGCATTGCAAACACTTTAGCCAGCATTGCAAACACTTTAGCCAGCATTGCAAACACTTTAGCCAGCATTGCAAACACTTTAGCCAGCATTGCAAACACTTTGGCCAGCATTGCAAACACTTTAGCCAGCATTGCAAACACTTTCGCCAGCGTTGTAAACACTTAAGCCAGCATTGCAAACACTTTAGCCAGCTTTGGAAACACTTTAGCCAGAATTGGAAACACTTTAGCCAGCATTGCAAACACTTTAGCCAGCATTGCAAACACTTTGGCCAGCATTGCAAACACTTTCGCCAGCATTGCAAACACTTTAGCCAGCATTGCTTAACACTTTAGCCAGCATTGCATTACACTTTGGCGAGCATTGCAAACACTTTCGCAGGCATTGCAAACACTTTGGCCAGCATTGCAAACACTTTGGCCAGCATTGCAAACACTTTAGCCAGCATTGCAAACACTTTGGCCAGCATTGCAAACACTTTGGCCAGCATTGCAATCACTTAGGCCAGCATTGCAAACACATTGGCCAGCATTGCAAACACTTTCGCCAGCATTGCAAACACTTTCGCCAGCGTTGCAAATACTTTGGCCAGCATTGCAAACACTTTAGCCAGCATTGCAAACACTTTAGCCAGCATTGCAAAGACCTTAGCCAGCATTGCAAAGACCTGTGCAAGCATTGCAAACACTTTAGCCAGCATTGCAAACACTTTAGCCAGCATTGCAAACACTTTAGCCAGCATTGCAAACACTTTGGCCAGCATTTCAAACAGTTTAGCCAGCATTGCAAACACTTTAGCCAGCATTGCAAACACCTTAGCCAGCATTGCAAACACTTTAGCTAGCATTGCAAACACTTTAGCCAGCATTGCAAACACTTTCGCAGGCATTGCAAACACTTTGGCCAGCATTGCAAACACTTTGGCCAGCATTGCAAACACTTTAGCCAGCATTGCAAACACTTTAGCCAGCATTGCAAACACTTTGGCCAGCATTGCAAACACTTTAGCCAGCATTGCAAACACTTTGGCCAGCATTTCAAACAGTTTAGCCAGCATTGCAAACACTTTAGCCAGCATTGCAAACACTTTAGCCAGCATTGCAAACACCTTAGCCAGCATTGCAAACACTTTAGCCAGCATTGCAAACACTTTGGCCAGCATTGCAATCATATTAGCCAGCATTGCAAACACCTTGGCCAGCATTGCAAACACTTTGGCCAGCATTGCAAACACTTAAACCAGCATTGCAAACACTTTAGCCAGCTTTGGAAACACTTTAGCCAGCATTGCAAACATCTTAGCCAGCATTGCAAACATCTTAGCCAGCATTGCAAACACTTTAGCCAGCATTGCAAACACTTTAGCCAGCATTGCAAACACTTCAGCCAGCATTGCATATACTTTAGCCAGTATTGCAAACACTTTAGCCAGCATTGCAAACACATTGGCCAGCATTGTGAACACTTTGGCCAGCATTGCAAACACTTTGGCCAGAATTGCAAACACTTTTGCCAGCATTGCAAACACTTCAGCCAGCATTGCAAACACTTTTGCCAGCATTGCAAACACTTTAGCCAGCATTGCAAACACTTTTGCCAGCATGGCAAACACTTTAGCCAGCATTACAAAAACTTTAGCCAGCATTGCATAACACTTTAGCCAGCATTGCATAACTCTTTGGCGCGCATTGCAAACACTTTAGCAGGCATTGCAAACACTTTGTCCAGCATTTCAAACACTTTGGCCAGCATTGCAAACACTTTGGCCAGCATTGCAAACACTTTAGCCAGCATTGCAAAAACTTTGGCCAGCATTGCAAACACTTTGGCCAGCATTGCAAACACTTTAGCCAGCATTGCAAACACTTTAGCCGGCATTGCAAACACTTTGTCCAGCATTGCAAACACTTTAGCCAGCATTGCAAACACTTTAGCCAGCATTGCAAACACTTTAGCAGGCATTGCAAACACTTTGGCCAGCATTGCAAACACTTTGGCCAGCATTGCAAACACTTTGGCCAGCATTGCAAACACTTTAGCCAGCATTGCAAACACTTTGGCCAGCATTGCAAACACTTTGTCCAGCATTGCAAACACTTTAGCCAGCATTGCAAAGACCTTAGCCAGCATTGCAAAGACCTGAGCAAGCATTGCAAACACTTTAGCCAGCATTGCAAACACTTTAGCCAGCATTGCAAACACTTTCGCCAGCATTGCAAACACTTTAGCCAGCATTGCAAACACTTTGGCCAGCATTTCAAACAGTTTAGCCAGCTTTGCAAACACTTTAGCCAGCATTGCAAACACTTTGGCCAGCATTGCAAACACCTTAGCCAGCTTTGCAAACACTTTAGCCAGCATTGCAAACACTTTGGGCAGCATTGCAAACACCTTAGCCAGCATTGCAAACACTTTAGCGAGCATTGCAAACACTTTGGCCAGCATTGCAATTACCTTAGCCAGCATTGCAAACACTTTAACCAGCATTGCAAACACTTTGGCCAGCATTGCAAACACTTTGGCCAGCATTGCAAACACTTTGGCCAGCATTGCAAACACTTCAACCAGCATTGCAAACACTTTAGCCAGCATTGCAAACACTTTAGCCAGCATTGCAAACACTTCAGCCAGCATTGCAAACACTTTGGCCAGCATTGCAAACACTTTAGCCAGCATTGCAAACACTTTCGCCAGCGTTGCAAACACTTAAGCCAGCATTGCAAACACTTTAGCCAGCATTGCAAACATTTTAGCAGGTACTGCAAACACTTTAGACAGCATTGCAAACACTTTAGCCAGCATTGCGAACACTTTAGCCAGCATTGCTAACACTTTCGCCAGCATTGCAAACACTGTAGCCAGCATTGCAAACACTGTAGCCAGCATTGCAAACACTTTAGCCAGCATTGCAAACACTTTCACCAGCATTGCAAACACGGTAGCCAGCATTGCAAACACGGTAGCCAGCATTGCAAACACGGTAGCCAGCATTGCAAACACTGTAGCCAGCATTGCAAACACTGTAGCCAGCATTGCAAACACTTTCGCCAGCATTGCAAACACTTTAGCCAGCATTGCAAACACTTTAGGCAGCATTGCAAACACTTTAGGCAGCATTGCAAACACTTTAGCCAGCATTGCAAACACTTTCGCCAGCATTGCAAACACTGTAGCCAGCATTGCAAACACTTTCGCCAGCATTGCAAACACTTTAGCCAGCATTGCAAACACTTTAGGCAGCATTGCAAACACTTTATCCAGCATTGCAAACACTTTCGCCAGCATTGCAAACACTTTAGCCAGCATTGCAAACACTTTGGCCAGCATTGCAAACACTTTAGCCAGTATTGGAAACACTTTAGCCAGTATTGGAAACACTTTAGCCAGTATTGGAAACACTTTAGCCAGCATTGCAAACACTTTAGCCAGCATTGCAAACACTTCAGCCAGCATTGCAAACACTTTAGCCAGCATTGCAAACACTTTAGCCAGCATTGCAAACATTTTAGCAGGTACTGCAAACACTTTAGACAGCATTGCAAACACTTTAGCCAGCATTGCTAACACTTTCGCCAGCATTGCAAACACTGTAGCCAGCATTGCAAACACTGTAGCCAGCATTGCAAACACTGTAGCCAGCATTGCAAACACTTTAGCCAGCATTGCAAACACTTTAGCCAGCATTGCAAACACTTTAGGCAGCATTGCATACACTTTAGCCAGCATTGCAAACACTTTCACCAGCATTGCAAACACGTCAGCTAGCATTGCAAACACTTTATCCAGCATGGCAAACACTTTAGCCAGCATTGCAAACACTTCAGCCAGCATTGCAAACACTTTAGCCAGCATTGCAAACACTTTAGCCAGCATTGCAAACATTTTAGCAGGTACTGCAAACACTTTAGACAGCATTGCAAACACTTTAGCCAGCATTGCTAACACTTTCGCCAGCATTGCAAACACTTTCGCCAGCATTGCAAACACTTTCGCCAGCATTGCAAACACTGTAGCCAGCATTGCAAACACTTTAGCCAGCATTGCAAACACTTTAGCCAGCATTGCAAACACTTTAGGCAGCATTGCAAACACTTTAGCCAGCATTGCAAACACTTTCACCAGCATTGCAAACACGTCAGCCAGCATTGCAAACACTTTATCCAGCATGGCAAACACTTCTGCCAGCATTGCAAACACATTAGCCAGCATTGCAAACAATTTAGCCAGCATTGCAAACACTTTGACTAGCATTGCAAACACTTTAGCCAGCATTGCAAACACTTTAGCCAGTATTTCAAACACTTTAGCCAGCATTGCAAACACTTTGGCCAGCATTGCAAACACTTTGGCCAGCATTGCAAACACTTTAGCCAGCATTGCAAACACTTTAGCCAGCAATGCAAACACTTTAGCCAGCATTGCAAACACTTTAGCCAGCATTGCAAACACTTTCGCCAGCATTGCAAACACTTTAGCCAGCATTGCAAACACTTTGGCCAGCATTTCAAACAGTTTAGCCAGCATTGCAAACACTTTAGCCAGCATTGCAAACACTTTAGCCAGCATTGCAAACACTTTGGCCAGCATTGCAATCATATTAGCCAGCATTGCAAACACCTTGGCCAGCATTGCAAACACTTTGGCCAGCATTGCAAACACTTCAACCAGCATTGCAAACACTTTAGCCAGCATTGCAAACACTTTAGCCAGCATTGCAAACACTTTAGCCAGCATTGCAAACACTTTAGCCAGCATTGCAAACACTTTGGCCAGCATTGCAAACACTTTAGCCAGCATTGCAAACACTTTCGCCAGCGTTGCAAACACTTAAGCCAGCATTGCAAACACTTTAGCCAGCTTTGGACACACTTTAGCCAGCATTGCAAACATCTTAGCCAGCATTGCAAACATCTTAGCCAGCATTGCAAACACTTTAGCCAGCATTGCAAACACTTTAGCCAGCATTGCAAACACTTCAGCCAGCATTGCATATACGTTAGCCAGTATTGCAAACACTTTAGCCAGCATTGCAAACACATTGGCCAGCATTGTGAACACTTTGGCCAGCATTGCAAACACTTTGGCCAGCATTGCAAACACTTTTGCCAGCATTGCAAACACTTCAGCCAGCATTGCAAACACTTTTGCCAGCATTGCAAACACTTTAGCCAGCATTGCAAACACTTTTGCCAGCATGGCAAACACTTTAGCCAGCATTACAAAAACTTTAGCCAGCATTGCATAACACTTTAGCCAGCATTGCATAACTCTTTGGCGCGCATTGCAAACACTTTTGCAGGTATTGCAAACACTTTGTCCAGCATTTCAAACACTTTGGCCAGCATTGCAAACACTTTGGCCAGCATTGCAAACACTTTAGCCAGCATTGCAAAAACTTTGGCCAGCATTGCAAACACTTTGGCCAGCATTGCAAACACTTTAGCCAGCATTGCAAACACTTTGTCCAGCATTGCAAACACTTTAGCCAGCATTGCAAACACTTTAGCCAGCATTGCAAACACTTTGGCCAGCATTGCAAACACTTTGGCCAGCATTGCAAACACTTTGGCCAGCATTGCAAACACTTTAGCCAGCATTGCAAACACGTTGGCCAGCATTGCAAACACTTTAGCCAGCATTGCAAAGACCTGAGCAAGCATTGCAAACACTTTAGCCAGCATTGCAAACACTTTAGCCAGCATTGCAAACACTTTGGCCAGCATTGCAAACACTTTAGCCAGCATTGCAAACACTTTGGCCAGCATTTCAAACAGTTTAGCCAGCTTTGCAAACACTTTAGCCAGCATTGCAAACACCTTAGCCAGCATTGCAAACACTTTAGCTAGCATTGCAAACACTTTGGCCACCATTGCAATTACCTTAGCCAGCATTGCAAACACTTTAACCAGCATTGCAAACACTTTGGCCAGCATTGCAAACACTTTGGCCAGCATTGCAAACACTTCAACCAGCATTGCAAACACTTTAGCCAGCATTGCAAACACTTTAGCCAGCATTGCAAACACTTTAGCCAGCATTGCAAACACTTCAGCCAGCATTGCAAACACTTTGGCCAGCATTGCAAACACTTTAGCCAGCATTGCAAACACATTCGCCAGCGTTGCAAACACTTAAGCCAGCATTGCAAACACTTTAGCCAGCATTGCAAACATTTTAGCAGGTACTGCAAACACTTTAGACAGCATTGCAAACACTTTAGCCAGCATTGCGAACACTTTAGCCAGCATTGCTAACACTTTCGCCAGCATTGCAAACACTGTAGCCAGCATTGCAAACACTGTAGCCAGCATTGCAAACACTTTAGCCAGCATTGCAAACACTTTCACCAGCATTGCAAACACGGTAGCCAGCATTGCAAACACGGTAACCAGCATTGCAAACACGGTAGCCAGCATTGCAAACACTGTAGCCAGCATTGCAAACACTTTAGCCAGCATTGCAAACACTTTAGCCAGCATTGCAAACACTTTAGCCAGCATTGCAAACACTTTAGGCAGCATTGCAAACACTTTATCCAGCATTGCAAACACTTTCGCCAGCATTGCAAACACTTAAGCCAGCATTGCAAACACTTTAGCCAGCATTGCAAACATTTTAGCAGGTACTGCAAACACTTAAGCCAGCATTGCAAACACTTTAGCCAGCATTGCAAACACTTTCGCCAGCATTGCAAACACTTCAGCCAGCATTACAAACACTTTCGCCACCATTGCAAACACTTTAGCCAGCGTTGCAAACACTTTCACCAGCATTGCAAACACGTTAGCCAGCATTGCAAACACTTTAGCCAGCATTGCAAACACTTTAGCCAGCATTGCATATACTTTAGCCAGTATTGCAAACACTTTAGCCAGTATTGCAAACACTTTAGCCAGCATTGCAAACACATTGGCCAGCATTGTGAACACTTTGGCCAGCATTGCAAACACTTTGGCCAGAATTGCAAACACTTTTGCCAGCATTGCAAACACTTCAGCCAGCATTGCAAACACTTTTGCCAGCATTGCAAACACTTTAGCCAGCATTGCAAACACTTTTGCCAGCATGGCAAACACTTTAGCCAGCATTACAAAAACTTTAGCCAGCATTGCATAACACTTTAGCCAGCATTGCATAACTCTTTGGCGCGCATTGCAAACACTTTAGCAGGCATTGCAAACACTTTGTCCAGCATTTCAAACACTTTGGCCAGCATTGCAAACACTTTGGCCAGCATTGCAAACACTTTAGCCAGCATTGCAAAAACTTTAGCCAGCATTGCAAACACTTTAGCCGGCATTGCAAACACCTTAGCCAGCATTGCAAACACTTTAGCCAGCATTGCAAACACTTTGGCCAGCATTGCAATCATATTAGCCAGCATTGCAAACACCTTGGCCAGCATTGCAAACACTTTGGCCAGCATTGCAAACACTTAAACCAGCATTGCAAACACTTTAGCCAGCTTTGGAAACACTTTAGCCAGCATTGCAAACATCTTAGCCAGCATTGCAAACATCTTAGCCAGCATTGCAAACACTTTAGCCAGCATTGCAAACACTTTAGCCAGCATTGCAAACACTTCAGCCAGCATTGCATATACTTTAGCCAGTATTGCAAACACTTTAGCCAGCATTGCAAACACATTGGCCAGCATTGTGAACACTTTGGCCAGCATTGCAAACACTTTGGCCAGAATTGCAAACACTTTTGCCAGCATTGCAAACACTTCAGCCAGCATTGCAAACACTTTTGCCAGCATTGCAAACACTTTAGCCAGCATTGCAAACACTTTTGCCAGCATGGCAAACACTTTAGCCAGCATTACAAAAACTTTAGCCAGCATTGCATAACACTTTAGCCAGCATTGCATAACTCTTTGGCGCGCATTGCAAACACTTTAGCAGGCATTGCAAACACTTTGTCCAGCATTTCAAACACTTTGGCCAGCATTGCAAACACTTTGGCCAGCATTGCAAACACTTTAGCCAGCATTGCAAAAACTTTGGCCAGCATTGCAAACACTTTGGCCAGCATTGCAAACACTTTAGCCAGCATTGCAAACACTTTAGCCGGCATTGCAAACACTTTGTCCAGCATTGCAAACACTTTAGCCAGCATTGCAAACACTTTAGCCAGCATTGCAAACACTTTAGCAGGCATTGCAAACACTTTGGCCAGCATTGCAAACACTTTGGCCAGCATTGCAAACACTTTGGCCAGCATTGCAAACACTTTAGCCAGCATTGCAAACACTTTGGCCAGCATTGCAAACACTTTGTCCAGCATTGCAAACACTTTAGCCAGCATTGCAAAGACCTTAGCCAGCATTGCAAAGACCTGAGCAAGCATTGCAAACACTTTAGCCAGCATTGCAAACACTTTAGCCAGCATTGCAAACACTTTCGCCAGCATTGCAAACACTTTAGCCAGCATTGCAAACACTTTGGCCAGCATTTCAAACAGTTTAGCCAGCTTTGCAAACACTTTAGCCAGCATTGCAAACACTTTGGCCAGCATTGCAAACACCTTAGCCAGCTTTGCAAACACTTTAGCCAGCATTGCAAACACTTTGGGCAGCATTGCAAACACCTTAGCCAGCATTGCAAACACTTTAGCGAGCATTGCAAACACTTTGGCCAGCATTGCAATTACCTTAGCCAGCATTGCAAACACTTTAACCAGCATTGCAAACACTTTGGCCAGCATTGCAAACACTTTGGCCAGCATTGCAAACACTTTGGCCAGCATTGCAAACACTTCAACCAGCATTGCAAACACTTTAGCCAGCATTGCAAACACTTTAGCCAGCATTGCAAACACTTCAGCCAGCATTGCAAACACTTTGGCCAGCATTGCAAACACTTTAGCCAGCATTGCAAACACTTTCGCCAGCGTTGCAAACACTTAAGCCAGCATTGCAAACACTTTAGCCAGCATTGCAAACATTTTAGCAGGTACTGCAAACACTTTAGACAGCATTGCAAACACTTTAGCCAGCATTGCGAACACTTTAGCCAGCATTGCTAACACTTTCGCCAGCATTGCAAACACTGTAGCCAGCATTGCAAACACTGTAGCCAGCATTGCAAACACTTTAGCCAGCATTGCAAACACTTTCACCAGCATTGCAAACACGGTAGCCAGCATTGCAAACACGGTAGCCAGCATTGCAAACACGGTAGCCAGCATTGCAAACACTGTAGCCAGCATTGCAAACACTGTAGCCAGCATTGCAAACACTTTCGCCAGCATTGCAAACACTTTAGCCAGCATTGCAAACACTTTAGGCAGCATTGCAAACACTTTAGGCAGCATTGCAAACACTTTAGCCAGCATTGCAAACACTTTCGCCAGCATTGCAAACACTGTAGCCAGCATTGCAAACACTTTCGCCAGCATTGCAAACACTTTAGCCAGCATTGCAAACACTTTGGCCAGCATTGCAAACACTTTATCCAGCATTGCAAACACTTTCGCCAGCATTGCAAACACTTTAGCCAGCATTGCAAACACTTTGGCCAGCATTGCAAACACTTTAGCCAGTATTGGAAACACTTTAGCCAGTATTGGAAACACTTTAGCCAGTATTGGAAACACTTTAGCCAGCATTGCAAACACTTTAGCCAGCATTGCAAACACTTCAGCCAGCATTGCAAACACTTTAGCCAGCATTGCAAACACTTTAGCCAGCATTGCAAACATTTTAGCAGGTACTGCAAACACTTTAGACAGCATTGCAAACACTTTAGCCAGCATTGCTAACACTTTCGCCAGCATTGCAAACACTGTAGCCAGCATTGCAAACACTGTAGCCAGCATTGCAAACACTGTAGCCAGCATTGCAAACACTTTAGCCAGCATTGCAAACACTTTAGCCAGCATTGCAAACACTTTAGGCAGCATTGCATACACTTTAGCCAGCATTGCAAACACTTTCACCAGCATTGCAAACACGTCAGCTAGCATTGCAAACACTTTATCCAGCATGGCAAACACTTTAGCCAGCATTGCAAACACTTCAGCCAGCATTGCAAACACTTTAGCCAGCATTGCAAACACTTTAGCCAGCATTGCAAACATTTTAGCAGGTACTGCAAACACTTTAGACAGCATTGCAAACACTTTAGCCAGCATTGCTAACACTTTCGCCAGCATTGCAAACACTTTCGCCAGCATTGCAAACACTTTCGCCAGCATTGCAAACACTGTAGCCAGCATTGCAAACACTTTAGCCAGCATTGCAAACACTTTAGCCAGCATTGCAAACACTTTAGGCAGCATTGCAAACACTTTAGCCAGCATTGCAAACACTTTCACCAGCATTGCAAACACGTCAGCCAGCATTGCAAACACTTTATCCAGCATGGCAAACACTTCTGCCAGCATTGCAAACACATTAGCCAGCATTGCAAACAATTTAGCCAGCATTGCAAACACTTTGACTAGCATTGCAAACACTTTAGCCAGCATTGCAAACACTTTAGCCAGTATTTCAAACACTTTAGCCAGCATTGCAAACACTTTGGCCAGCATTGCAAACACTTTGGCCAGCATTGCAAACACTTTAGCCAGCATTGCAAACACTTTAGCCAGCAATGCAAACACTTTAGCCAGCATTGCAAACACTTTAGCCAGCATTGCAAACACTTTCGCCAGCATTGCAAACACTTTAGCCAGCATTGCAAACACTTTGGCCAGCATTTCAAACAGTTTAGCCAGCATTGCAAACACTTTAGCCAGCATTGCAAACACTTTAGCCAGCATTGCAAACACTTTGGCCAGCATTGCAATCATATTAGCCAGCATTGCAAACACCTTGGCCAGCATTGCAAACACTTTGGCCAGCATTGCAAACACTTCAACCAGCATTGCAAACACTTTAGCCAGCATTGCAAACACTTTAGCCAGCATTGCAAACACTTTAGCCAGCATTGCAAACACTTTAGCCAGCATTGCAAACACTTTGGCCAGCATTGCAAACACTTTAGCCAGCATTGCAAACACTTTCGCCAGCGTTGCAAACACTTAAGCCAGCATTGCAAACACTTTAGCCAGCTTTGGACACACTTTAGCCAGCATTGCAAACATCTTAGCCAGCATTGCAAACATCTTAGCCAGCATTGCAAACACTTTAGCCAGCATTGCAAACACTTTAGCCAGCATTGCAAACACTTCAGCCAGCATTGCATATACGTTAGCCAGTATTGCAAACACTTTAGCCAGCATTGCAAACACATTGGCCAGCATTGTGAACACTTTGGCCAGCATTGCAAACACGGTAGCCAGCATTGCAAACACTTTAGCCAGTATTGGAAACACTTTAGCCAGTATTGGAAACACTTTAGCCAGCATTGCAAACACTTTGGCCAGCATTGCAAACACTTTAGCCAGCATTGCAAACACTTCAGCCAGCATTGCAAACACTTTAGCCAGCATTGCAAACACTTTCGCCAGCATTGCAAACACTGTAGCCAGCATTGCAAACACTTTCGCCAGCATTGCAAACACTTTAGCCAGCATTGCAAACACTTTGGCCAGCATTGCAAACACTTTATCCAGCATTGCAAACACTTTCGCCAGCATTGCAAACACTTTAGCCAGCATTGCAAACACTTTGGCCAGCATTGCAAACACTTTAGCCAGTATTGGAAACACTTTAGCCAGTATTGGAAACACTTTAGCCAGTATTGGAAACACTTTAGCCAGCATTGCAAACACTTTAGCCAGCATTGCAAACACTTCAGCCAGCATTGCAAACACTTTAGCCAGCATTGCAAACACTTTAGCCAGCATTGCAAACATTTTAGCAGGTACTGCAAACACTTTAGACAGCATTGCAAACACTTTAGCCAGCATTGCTAACACTTTCGCCAGCATTGCAAACACTGTAGCCAGCATTGCAAACACTGTAGCCAGCATTGCAAACACTGTAGCCAGCATTGCAAACACTTTAGCCAGCATTGCAAACACTTTAGCCAGCATTGCAAACACTTTAGGCAGCATTGCATACACTTTAGCCAGCATTGCAAACACTTTCACCAGCATTGCAAACACGTCAGCTAGCATTGCAAACACTTTATCCAGCATGGCAAACACTTTAGCCAGCATTGCAAACACTTCAGCCAGCATTGCAAACACTTTAGCCAGCATTGCAAACACTTTAGCCAGCATTGCAAACATTTTAGCAGGTACTGCAAACACTTTAGACAGCATTGCAAACACTTTAGCCAGCATTGCTAACACTTTCGCCAGCATTGCAAACACTTTCGCCAGCATTGCAAACACTTTCGCCAGCATTGCAAACACTGTAGCCAGCATTGCAAACACTTTAGCCAGCATTGCAAACACTTTAGCCAGCATTGCAAACACTTTAGGCAGCATTGCAAACACTTTAGCCAGCATTGCAAACACTTTCACCAGCATTGCAAACACGTCAGCCAGCATTGCAAACACTTTATCCAGCATGGCAAACACTTCTGCCAGCATTGCAAACACATTAGCCAGCATTGCAAACAATTTAGCCAGCATTGCAAACACTTTGACTAGCATTGCAAACACTTTAGCCAGCATTGCAAACACTTTAGCCAGTATTTCAAACACTTTAGCCAGCATTGCAAACACTTTGGCCAGCATTGCAAACACTTTGGCCAGCATTGCAAACACTTTAGCCAGCATTGCAAACACTTTAGCCAGCAATGCAAACACTTTAGCCAGCATTGCAAACACTTTAGCCAGCATTGCAAACACTTTCGCCAGCATTGCAAACACTTTAGCCAGCATTGCAAACACTTTGGCCAGCATTTCAAACAGTTTAGCCAGCATTGCAAACACTTTAGCCAGCATTGCAAACACTTTAGCCAGCATTGCAAACACTTTGGCCAGCATTGCAATCATATTAGCCAGCATTGCAAACACCTTGGCCAGCATTGCAAACACTTTGGCCAGCATTGCAAACACTTCAACCAGCATTGCAAACACTTTAGCCAGCATTGCAAACACTTTAGCCAGCATTGCAAACACTTTAGCCAGCATTGCAAACACTTTAGCCAGCATTGCAAACACTTTGGCCAGCATTGCAAACACTTTAGCCAGCATTGCAAACACTTTCGCCAGCGTTGCAAACACTTAAGCCAGCATTGCAAACACTTTAGCCAGCTTTGGACACACTTTAGCCAGCATTGCAAACATCTTAGCCAGCATTGCAAACATCTTAGCCAGCATTGCAAACACTTTAGCCAGCATTGCAAACACTTTAGCCAGCATTGCAAACACTTCAGCCAGCATTGCATATACGTTAGCCAGTATTGCAAACACTTTAGCCAGCATTGCAAACACATTGGCCAGCATTGTGAACACTTTGGCCAGCATTGCAAACACTTTGGCCAGCATTGCAAACACTTTTGCCAGCATTGCAAACACTTCAGCCAGCATTGCAAACACTTTTGCCAGCATTGCAAACACTTTAGCCAGCATTGCAAACACTTTTGCCAGCATGGCAAACACTTTAGCCAGCATTACAAAAACTTTAGCCAGCATTGCATAACACTTTAGCCAGCATTGCATAACTCTTTGGCGCGCATTGCAAACACTTTTGCAGGTATTGCAAACACTTTGTCCAGCATTTCAAACACTTTGGCCAGCATTGCAAACACTTTGGCCAGCATTGCAAACACTTTAGCCAGCATTGCAAAAACTTTGGCCAGCATTGCAAACACTTTGGCCAGCATTGCAAACACTTTAGCCAGCATTGCAAACACTTTGTCCAGCATTGCAAACACTTTAGCCAGCATTGCAAACACTTTAGCCAGCATTGCAAACACTTTGGCCAGCATTGCAAACACTTTGGCCAGCATTGCAAACACTTTGGCCAGCATTGCAAACACTTTAGCCAGCATTGCAAACACGTTGGCCAGCATTGCAAACACTTTAGCCAGCATTGCAAAGACCTGAGCAAGCATTGCAAACACTTTAGCCAGCATTGCAAACACTTTAGCCAGCATTGCAAACACTTTGGCCAGCATTGCAAACACTTTAGCCAGCATTGCAAACACTTTGGCCAGCATTTCAAACAGTTTAGCCAGCTTTGCAAACACTTTAGCCAGCATTGCAAACACCTTAGCCAGCATTGCAAACACTTTAGCTAGCATTGCAAACACTTTGGCCACCATTGCAATTACCTTAGCCAGCATTGCAAACACTTTAACCAGCATTGCAAACACTTTGGCCAGCATTGCAAACACTTTGGCCAGCATTGCAAACACTTCAACCAGCATTGCAAACACTTTAGCCAGCATTGCAAACACTTTAGCCAGCATTGCAAACACTTTAGCCAGCATTGCAAACACTTCAGCCAGCATTGCAAACACTTTGGCCAGCATTGCAAACACTTTAGCCAGCATTGCAAACACATTCGCCAGCGTTGCAAACACTTAAGCCAGCATTGCAAACACTTTAGCCAGCATTGCAAACATTTTAGCAGGTACTGCAAACACTTTAGACAGCATTGCAAACACTTTAGCCAGCATTGCGAACACTTTAGCCAGCATTGCTAACACTTTCGCCAGCATTGCAAACACTGTAGCCAGCATTGCAAACACTGTAGCCAGCATTGCAAACACTTTAGCCAGCATTGCAAACACTTTCACCAGCATTGCAAACACGGTAGCCAGCATTGCAAACACGGTAACCAGCATTGCAAACACGGTAGCCAGCATTGCAAACACTGTAGCCAGCATTGCAAACACTTTAGCCAGCATTGCAAACACTTTAGCCAGCATTGCAAACACTTTAGCCAGCATTGCAAACACTTTAGGCAGCATTGCAAACACTTTATCCAGCATTGCAAACACTTTCGCCAGCATTGCAAACACTTAAGCCAGCATTGCAAACACTTTAGCCAGCATTGCAAACATTTTAGCAGGTACTGCAAACACTTAAGCCAGCATTGCAAACACTTTAGCCAGCATTGCAAACACTTTCGCCAGCATTGCAAACACTTCAGCCAGCATTACAAACACTTTCGCCACCATTGCAAACACTTTAGCCAGCGTTGCAAACACTTTCACCAGCATTGCAAACACGTTAGCCAGCATTGCAAACACTTTAGCCAGCATTGCAAACACTTTAGCCAGCATTGCATATACTTTAGCCAGTATTGCAAACACTTTAGCCAGTATTGCAAACACTTTAGCCAGCATTGCAAACACATTGGCCAGCATTGTGAACACTTTGGCCAGCATTGCAAACACTTTGGCCAGAATTGCAAACACTTTTGCCAGCATTGCAAACACTTCAGCCAGCATTGCAAACACTTTTGCCAGCATTGCAAACACTTTAGCCAGCATTGCAAACACTTTTGCCAGCATGGCAAACACTTTAGCCAGCATTACAAAAACTTTAGCCAGCATTGCATAACACTTTAGCCAGCATTGCATAACTCTTTGGCGCGCATTGCAAACACTTTAGCAGGCATTGCAAACACTTTGTCCAGCATTTCAAACACTTTGGCCAGCATTGCAAACACTTTGGCCAGCATTGCAAACACTTTAGCCAGCATTGCAAAAACTTTGGCCAGCATTGCAAACACTTTGGCCAGCATTGCAAACACTTTAGCCAGCATTGCAAACACTTTAGCCGGCATTGCAAACACTTTGTCCAGCATTGCAAACACTTTAGCCAGCATTGCAAACACTTTAGCCAGCATTGCAAACACTTTAGCAGGCATTGCAAACACTTTGGCCAGCATTGCAAACACTTTGGCCAGCATTGCAAACACTTTGGCCAGCATTGCAAACACTTTAGCCAGCATTGCAAACACTTTGGCCAGCATTGCAAACACTTTGTCCAGCATTGCAAACACTTTAGCCAGCATTGCAAAGACCTTAGCCAGCATTGCAAAGACCTGAGCAAGCATTGCAAACACTTTAGCCAGCATTGCAAACACTTTAGCCAGCATTGCAAACACTTTCGCCAGCATTGCAAACACTTTAGCCAGCATTGCAAACACTTTGGCCAGCATTTCAAACAGTTTAGCCAGCTTTGCAAACACTTTAGCCAGCATTGCAAACACTTTGGCCAGCATTGCAAACACCTTAGCCAGCTTTGCAAACACTTTAGCCAGCATTGCAAACACTTTGGGCAGCATTGCAAACACCTTAGCCAGCATTGCAAACACTTTAGCGAGCATTGCAAACACTTTGGCCAGCATTGCAATTACCTTAGCCAGCATTGCAAACACTTTAACCAGCATTGCAAACACTTTGGCCAGCATTGCAAACACTTTGGCCAGCATTGCAAACACTTTGGCCAGCATTGCAAACACTTCAACCAGCATTGCAAACACTTTAGCCAGCATTGCAAACACTTTAGCCAGCATTGCAAACACTTCAGCCAGCATTGCAAACACTTTGGCCAGCATTGCAAACACTTTAGCCAGCATTGCAAACACTTTCGCCAGCGTTGCAAACACTTAAGCCAGCATTGCAAACACTTTAGCCAGCATTGCAAACATTTTAGCAGGTACTGCAAACACTTTAGACAGCATTGCAAACACTTTAGCCAGCATTGCGAACACTTTAGCCAGCATTGCTAACACTTTCGCCAGCATTGCAAACACTGTAGCCAGCATTGCAAACACTGTAGCCAGCATTGCAAACACTTTAGCCAGCATTGCAAACACTTTCACCAGCATTGCAAACACGGTAGCCAGCATTGCAAACACGGTAGCCAGCATTGCAAACACGGTAGCCAGCATTGCAAACACTGTAGCCAGCATTGCAAACACTGTAGCCAGCATTGCAAACACTTTCGCCAGCATTGCAAACACTTTAGCCAGCATTGCAAACACTTTAGGCAGCATTGCAAACACTTTAGGCAGCATTGCAAACACTTTAGCCAGCATTGCAAACACTTTCGCCAGCATTGCAAACACTGTAGCCAGCATTGCAAACACTGTAGCCAGCATTGCAAACACTTTAGCCAGCATTGCAAACACTTTAGGCAGCATTGCAAACACTTTATCCAGCATTGCAAACACTTTCGCCAGCATTGCAAACACTTTAGCCAGCATTGCAAACACTTTGGCCAGCATTGCAAACACTTTAGCCAGTATTGGAAACACTTTAGCCAGTATTGGAAACACTTTAGCCAGTATTGGAAACACTTTAGCCAGCATTGCAAACACTTTAGCCAGCATTGCAAACACTTCAGCCAGCATTGCAAACACTTTAGCCAGCATTGCAAACACTTTAGCCAGCATTGCAAACATTTTAGCAGGTACTGCAAACACTTTAGACAGCATTGCAAACACTTTAGCCAGCATTGCTAACACTTTCGCCAGCATTGCAAACACTGTAGCCAGCATTGCAAACACTGTAGCCAGCATTGCAAACACTGTAGCCAGCATTGCAAACACTTTAGCCAGCATTGCAAACACTTTAGCCAGCATTGCAAACACTTTAGGCAGCATTGCATACACTTTAGCCAGCATTGCAAACACTTTCACCAGCATTGCAAACACGTCAGCTAGCATTGCAAACACTTTATCCAGCATGGCAAACACTTTAGCCAGCATTGCAAACACTTCAGCCAGCATTGCAAACACTTTAGCCAGCATTGCAAACACTTTAGCCAGCATTGCAAACATTTTAGCAGGTACTGCAAACACTTTAGACAGCATTGCAAACACTTTAGCCAGCATTGCTAACACTTTCGCCAGCATTGCAAACACTTTCGCCAGCATTGCAAACACTTTCGCCAGCATTGCAAACACTGTAGCCAGCATTGCAAACACTTTAGCCAGCATTGCAAACACTTTAGCCAGCATTGCAAACACTTTAGGCAGCATTGCAAACACTTTAGCCAGCATTGCAAACACTTTCACCAGCATTGCAAACACGTCAGCCAGCATTGCAAACACTTTATCCAGCATGGCAAACACTTCTGCCAGCATTGCAAACACATTAGCCAGCATTGCAAACAATTTAGCCAGCATTGCAAACACTTTGACTAGCATTGCAAACACTTTAGCCAGCATTGCAAACACTTTAGCCAGTATTTCAAACACTTTAGCCAGCATTGCAAACACTTTGGCCAGCATTGCAAACACTTTGGCCAGCATTGCAAACACTTTAGCCAGCATTGCAAACACTTTAGCCAGCAATGCAAACACTTTAGCCAGCATTGCAAACACTTTAGCCAGCATTGCAAACACTTTCGCCAGCATTGCAAACACTTTAGCCAGCATTGCAAACACTTTGGCCAGCATTTCAAACAGTTTAGCCAGCATTGCAAACACTTTAGCCAGCATTGCAAACACTTTAGCCAGCATTGCAAACACTTTGGCCAGCATTGCAATCATATTAGCCAGCATTGCAAACACCTTGGCCAGCATTGCAAACACTTTGGCCAGCATTGCAAACACTTCAACCAGCATTGCAAACACTTTAGCCAGCATTGCAAACACTTTAGCCAGCATTGCAAACACTTTAGCCAGCATTGCAAACACTTTAGCCAGCATTGCAAACACTTTGGCCAGCATTGCAAACACTTTAGCCAGCATTGCAAACACTTTCGCCAGCGTTGCAAACACTTAAGCCAGCATTGCAAACACTTTAGCCAGCTTTGGACACACTTTAGCCAGCATTGCAAACATCTTAGCCAGCATTGCAAACATCTTAGCCAGCATTGCAAACACTTTAGCCAGCATTGCAAACACTTTAGCCAGCATTGCAAACACTTCAGCCAGCATTGCATATACGTTAGCCAGTATTGCAAACACTTTAGCCAGCATTGCAAACACATTGGCCAGCATTGTGAACACTTTGGCCAGCATTGCAAACACTTTGGCCAGCATTGCAAACACTTTTGCCAGCATTGCAAACACTTCAGCCAGCATTGCAAACACTTTTGCCAGCATTGCAAACACTTTAGCCAGCATTGCAAACACTTTTGCCAGCATGGCAAACACTTTAGCCAGCATTACAAAAACTTTAGCCAGCATTGCATAACACTTTAGCCAGCATTGCATAACTCTTTGGCGCGCATTGCAAACACTTTTGCAGGTATTGCAAACACTTTGTCCAGCATTTCAAACACTTTGGCCAGCATTGCAAACACTTTGGCCAGCATTGCAAACACTTTAGCCAGCATTGCAAAAACTTTGGCCAGCATTGCAAACACTTTGGCCAGCATTGCAAACACTTTAGCCAGCATTGCAAACACTTTGTCCAGCATTGCAAACACTTTAGCCAGCATTGCAAACACTTTAGCCAGCATTGCAAACACTTTGGCCAGCATTGCAAACACTTTGGCCAGCATTGCAAACACTTTGGCCAGCATTGCAAACACTTTAGCCAGCATTGCAAACACGTTGGCCAGCATTGCAAACACTTTAGCCAGCATTGCAAAGACCTGAGCAAGCATTGCAAACACTTTAGCCAGCATTGCAAACACTTTAGCCAGCATTGCAAACACTTTGGCCAGCATTGCAAACACTTTAGCCAGCATTGCAAACACTTTGGCCAGCATTTCAAACAGTTTAGCCAGCTTTGCAAACACTTTAGCCAGCATTGCAAACACCTTAGCCAGCATTGCAAACACTTTAGCTAGCATTGCAAACACTTTGGCCACCATTGCAATTACCTTAGCCAGCATTGCAAACACTTTAACCAGCATTGCAAACACTTTGGCCAGCATTGCAAACACTTTGGCCAGCATTGCAAACACTTCAACCAGCATTGCAAACACTTTAGCCAGCATTGCAAACACTTTAGCCAGCATTGCAAACACTTTAGCCAGCATTGCAAACACTTCAGCCAGCATTGCAAACACTTTGGCCAGCATTGCAAACACTTTAGCCAGCATTGCAAACACATTCGCCAGCGTTGCAAACACTTAAGCCAGCATTGCAAACACTTTAGCCAGCATTGCAAACATTTTAGCAGGTACTGCAAACACTTTAGACAGCATTGCAAACACTTTAGCCAGCATTGCGAACACTTTAGCCAGCATTGCTAACACTTTCGCCAGCATTGCAAACACTGTAGCCAGCATTGCAAACACTGTAGCCAGCATTGCAAACACTTTAGCCAGCATTGCAAACACTTTCACCAGCATTGCAAACACGGTAGCCAGCATTGCAAACACGGTAACCAGCATTGCAAACACGGTAGCCAGCATTGCAAACACTGTAGCCAGCATTGCAAACACTTTAGCCAGCATTGCAAACACTTTAGCCAGCATTGCAAACACTTTAGCCAGCATTGCAAACACTTTAGGCAGCATTGCAAACACTTTATCCAGCATTGCAAACACTTTCGCCAGCATTGCAAACACTTAAGCCAGCATTGCAAACACTTTAGCCAGCATTGCAAACATTTTAGCAGGTACTGCAAACACTTAAGCCAGCATTGCAAACACTTTAGCCAGCATTGCAAACACTTTCGCCAGCATTGCAAACACTTCAGCCAGCATTACAAACACTTTCGCCACCATTGCAAACACTTTAGCCAGCGTTGCAAACACTTTCACCAGCATTGCAAACACGTTAGCCAGCATTGCAAACACTTTAGCCAGCATTGCAAACACTTTAGCCAGCATTGCATATACTTTAGCCAGTATTGCAAACACTTTAGCCAGCATTGCAAACACTTTGGCCAGCATTGCAAACACTTTTGCCAGCATTGCAAACACTTCAGCCAGCATTGCAAACACTTTTGCCAGCATTGCAAAAACTTTAGCCAGCATTGCAAACACTTTCGCCAGCATTGCAAACACTTTAGCCAGCATTGCATAACACTTTAGCCAGCATTGCATTACACTTTGGCGAGCATTGCAAACACTTTCGCAGGCATTGCAAACACTTTGGCCAGCATTGCAAACACTTTGGCCAGCATTGCAAACACGTTAGCCAGCATTGCAAACACTTTGGCCAGCATTGCAAACACTTTGGCCAGCATTGCAAACACTTTAGCCAGCATTGCAATCACTTAGGCCAGCATTGCAAATACTTTGGCCAGCATTGCAAACACTTTCGCCAGCATTGCAAACACTTTCGCCAGCATTGCAAACACTTTAGCCAGCATTGCAAAGACCTTAGCCAGCATTGCAAAGACCTGAGCAAGCATTGCAAACACTTTAGCCAGCATTGCAAACACTTTAGCCAGCATTGCAAACACTTTGGCCAGCATTGCAAACACTTTAGCCAGCATTGCAAACACTTTGGCCAGCATTTCAAACAGTTTAGCCAGCATTGCAAACACTTTAGCCAGCATTGCAAACACCTTAGCCAGCATTGCAAACACTTTAGCTAGCATTGCAAACACTTTAGCCAGCATTGCAAACACTTTGGCCAGCATTGCAATCACCTTAGCCAGCATTGCAAACACTTTGGCCAGCATTGCAAACACTTCAACCAGCATTGTAAACACTTTAGCCAGCATTGCAAACACTTTAGCCAGCATTGCAAACACTTTAGCCAGCATTGCAAACACTTTGGCCAGCATTGCAAACACTTTAGCCAGCATTGCAAACACTTTCGCCAGCGTTGTAAACACTTAAGCCAGCATTGCAAACACTTTAGCCAGCTTTGGAAACACTTTAGCCAGAATTGGAAACACTTTAGCCAGCATTGCAAACACTTTAGCCAGCATTGCAAACACTTTGGCCAGCATTGCAAACACTTTCGCCAGCATTGCAAACACTTTAGCCAGCATTGCTTAACACTTTAGCCAGCATTGCATTACACTTTGGCGAGCATTGCAAACACTTTCGCAGGCATTGCAAACACTTTGGCCAGCATTGCAAACACTTTGGCCAGCATTGCAAACACTTTAGCCAGCATTGCAAACACTTTGGCCAGCATTGCAAACACTTTGGCCAGCATTGCAATCACTTAGGCCAGCATTGCAAACACATTGGCCAGCATTGCAAACACTTTCGCCAGCATTGCAAACACTTTCGCCAGCGTTGCAAATACTTTGGCCAGCATTGCAAACACTTTAGCCAGCATTGCAAACACTTTAGCCAGCATTGCAAAGACCTTTGCAAGCATTGCAAACACTTTAGCCAGCATTGCAAACACTTTAGCCAGCATTGCAAACACTTTAGCCAGCATTGCAAACACTTTGGCCAGCATTTCAAACAGTTTAGCCAGCATTGCAAACACTTTAGCCAGCATTGCAAACACCTTAGCCAGCATTGCAAACACTTTAGCTAGCATTGCAAACACTTTAGCCAGCATTGCAAACACTTTCGCAGGCATTGCAAACACTTTGGCCAGCATTGCAAACACTTTGGCCAGCATTGCAAACACTTTAGCCAGCATTGCAAACACTTTAGCCAGCATTGCAAACACTTTGGCCAGCATTGCAAACACTTTAGCCAGCATTGCAAACACTTTGGCCAGCATTTCAAACAGTTTAGCCAGCATTGCAAACACTTTAGCCAGCATTGCAAACACTTTAGCCAGCATTGCAAACACCTTAGCCAGCATTGCAAACACTTTAGCCAGCATTGCAAACACTTTGGCCAGCATTGCAATCATATTAGCCAGCATTCCAAACACCTTGGCCAGCATTGCAAACACTTTGGCCAGCATTGCAAACACTTAAACCAGCATTGCAAACACTTTAGCCAGCTTTGGAAACACTTTAGCCAGCATTGCAAACATCTTAGCCAGCATTGCAAACATCTTAGCCAGCATTGCAAACACTTTAGCCAGCATTGCAAACACTTTAGCCAGCATTGCAAACACTTCAGCCAGCATTGCATATACTTTAGCCAGTATTGCAAACACTTTAGCCAGCATTGCAAACACATTGGCCAGCATTGTGAACACTTTGGCCAGCATTGCAAACACTTTGGCCAGAATTGCAAACACTTTTGCCAGCATTGCAAACACTTCAGCCAGCATTGCAAACACTTTTGCCAGCATTGCAAACACTTTAGCCAGCATTGCAAACACTTTTGCCAGCATGGCAAACACTTTAGCCAGCATTACAAAAACTTTAGCCAGCATTGCATAACACTTTAGCCAGCATTGCATAACTCTTTGGCGCGCATTGCAAACACTTTAGCAGGCATTGCAAACACTTTGTCCAGCATTTCAAACACTTTGGCCAGCATTGCAAACACTTTGGCCAGCATTGCAAACACTTTAGCCAGCATTGCAAAAACTTTGGCCAGCATTGCAAACACTTTGGCCAGCATTGCAAACACTTTAGCCAGCATTGCAAACACTTTAGCCGGCATTGCAAACACTTTGTCCAGCATTGCAAACACTTTAGCCAGCATTGCAAACACTTTAGCCAGCATTGCAAACACTTTAGCAGGCATTGCAAACACTTTGGCCAGCATTGCAAACACTTTGGCCAGCATTGCAAACACTTTGGCCAGCATTGCAAACACTTTAGCCAGCATTGCAAACACTTTGGCCAGCATTGCAAACACTTTGTCCAGCATTGCAAACACTTTAGCCAGCATTGCAAAGACCTTAGCCAGCATTGCAAAGACCTGAGCAAGCATTGCAAACACTTTAGCCAGCATTGCAAACACTTTAGCCAGCATTGCAAACACTTTCGCCAGCATTGCAAACACTTTAGCCAGCATTGCAAACACTTTGGCCAGCATTTCAAACAGTTTAGCCAGCTTTGCAAACACTTTAGCCAGCATTGCAAACACTTTGGCCAGCATTGCAAACACCTTAGCCAGCTTTGCAAACACTTTAGCCAGCATTGCAAACACTTTGGGCAGCATTGCAAACACCTTAGCCAGCATTGCAAACACTTTAGCGAGCATTGCAAACACTTTGGCCAGCATTGCAATTACCTTAGCCAGCATTGCAAACACTTTAACCAGCATTGCAAACACTTTGGCCAGCATTGCAAACACTTTGGCCAGCATTGCAAACACTTTGGCCAGCATTGCAAACACTTCAACCACAATTGCAAACACTTTAGCCAGCATTGCAAACACTTTAGCCAGCATTGCAAACACTTCAGCCAGCATTGCAAACACTTTGGCCAGCATTGCAAACACTTTAGCCAGCATTGCAAACACTTTCGCCAGCGTTGCAAACACTTAAGCCAGCATTGCAAACACTTTAGCCAGCATTGCAAACATTTTAGCAGGTACTGCAAACACTTTAGACAGCATTGCAAACACATTAGCCAGCATTGCGAACACTTTAGCCAGCATTGCTAACACTTTCGCCAGCATTGCAAACACTGTAGCCAGCATTGCAAACACTGTAGCCAGCATTGCAAACACTTTAGCCAGCATTGCAAACACTTTCACCAGCATTGCAAACACGGTAGCCAGCATTGCAAACACGGTAGCCAGCATTGCAAACACGGTAGCCAGCATTGCAAACACTGTAGCCAGCATTGCAAACACTGTAGCCAGCATTGCAAACACTTTCGCCAGCATTGCAAACACTTTAGCCAGCATTGCAAACACTTTCGCCAGCATTGCAAACACTGTAGCCAGCATTGCAAACACTTTCGCCAGCATTGCAAACACTTTAGCCAGCATTGCAAACACTTTAGGCAGCATTGCAAACACTTTATCCAGCATTGCAAACACTTTCGCCAGCATTGCAAACACTTTAGCCAGCATTGCAAACACTTTGGCCAGCATTGCAAACACTTTAGCCAGTATTGGAAACACTTTAGCCAGCATTGCAAACACTTTAGCCAGCATTGCAAACACTTTGGCCAGCATTGCAAAGACCTGAGCAAGCATTGCAAACACTTTAGCCAGCATTGCAAACACTTTAGCCAGCATTGCAAACACTTTGGCCAGCATTGCAAACACTTTAGCCAGCATTGCAAACACTTTGGCCAGCATTTCAAACAGTTTAGCCAGCATTGCAAACACTTTAGCCAGCATTGCAAACACCTTAGCCAGCATTGCAAACACTTTAGCTAGCATTGCAAACACTTTAGCCAGCATTGCAAACACTTTGGCCAGCATTGCAATCACCTTAGCCAGCATTGCAAACACTTTGGCCAGCATTGCAAACACTTCAACCAGCATTGTAAACACTTTAGCCAGCATTGCAAACACTTTAGCCAGCATTGCAAACACTTTAGCCAGCATTGCAAACACTTTAGCCAGCATTGCAAACACCTTGGCCAGCATTGCAAACACTTTAGCCAGCATTGCAAACACTTTCGCCAGCGTTGTAAACACTTAAGCCAGCATTGCAAACACTTTAGCCAGCTTTGGAAACACTTTAGCCAGAATTGGAAACACTTTAGCCAGCATTGCAAACACTTTAGCCAGCATTGCAAACACTTTGGCCAGCATTGCAAACACTTTCGCCAGCATTGCAAACACTTTAGCCAGCATTGCTTAACACTTTAGCCAGCATTGCATTACACTTTGGCGAGCATTGCAAACACTTTCGCAGGCATTGCAAACACTTTGGCCAGCATTGCAAACACTTTGGCCAGCATTGCAAACACTTTAGCCAGCATTGCAAACACTTTGGCCAGCATTGCAAACACTTTGGCCAGCATTGCAATCACTTAGGCCAGCATTGCAAACACATTGGCCAGCATTGCAAACACTTTCGCCAGCATTGCAAACACTTTCGCCAGCGTTGCAAATACTTTGGCCAGCATTGCAAACACTTTAGCCAGCATTGCAAACACTTTAGCCAGCATTGCAAAGACCTTAGCCAGCATTGCAAAGACCTGTGCAAGCATTGCAAACACTTTAGCCAGCATTGCAAACACTTTAGCCAGCATTGCAAACACTTTAGCCAGCATTGCAAACACTTTGGCCAGCATTTCAAACAGTTTAGCCAGCATTGCAAACACTTTAGCCAGCATTGCAAACACCTTAGCCAGCATTGCAAACACTTTAGCTAGCATTGCAAACACTTTAGCCAGCATTGCAAACACTTTCGCAGGCATTGCAAACACTTTGGCCAGCATTGCAAACACTTTGGCCAGCATTGCAAACACTTTAGCCAGCATTGCAAACACTTTAGCCAGCATTGCAAACACTTTGGCCAGCATTGCAAACACTTTAGCCAGCATTGCAAACACTTTAGCCAGCATTGCAAACACTTTGGCCAGCATTTCAAACAGTTTAGCCAGCATTGCAAACACTTTAGCCAGCATTGCAAACACTTTAGCCAGCATTGCAAACACCTTAGCCAGCATTGCAAACACTTTAGCCAGCATTGCAAACACTTTGGCCAGCATTGCAATCATATTAGCCAGCATTGCAAACACCTTGGCCAGCATTGCAAACACTTTGGCCAGCATTGCAAACACTTAAACCAGCATTGCAAACACTTTAGCCAGCTTTGGAAACACTTTAGCCAGCATTGCAAACATCTTAGCCAGCATTGCAAACATCTTAGCCAGCATTGCAAACACTTTAGCCAGCATTGCAAACACTTTAGCCAGCATTGCAAACACTTCAGCCAGCATTGCATATACTTTAGCCAGTATTGCAAACACTTTAGCCAGCATTGCAAACACATTGGCCAGCATTGTGAACACTTTGGCCAGCATTGCAAACACTTTGGCCAGAATTGCAAACACTTTTGCCAGCATTGCAAACACTTCAGCCAGCATTGCAAACACTTTTGCCAGCATTGCAAACACTTTAGCCAGCATTGCAAACACTTTTGCCAGCATGGCAAACACTTTAGCCAGCATTACAAAAACTTTAGCCAGCATTGCATAACACTTTAGCCAGCATTGCATAACTCTTTGGCGCGCATTGCAAACACTTTAGCAGGCATTGCAAACACTTTGTCCAGCATTTCAAACACTTTGGCCAGCATTGCAAACACTTTGGCCAGCATTGCAAACACTTTAGCCAGCATTGCAAAAACTTTGGCCAGCATTGCAAACACTTTGGCCAGCATTGCAAACACTTTAGCCAGCATTGCAAACACTTTAGCCGGCATTGCAAACACTTTGTCCAGCATTGCAAACACTTTAGCCAGCATTGCAAACACTTTAGCCAGCATTGCAAACACTTTAGCAGGCATTGCAAACACTTTGGCCAGCATTGCAAACACTTTGGCCAGCATTGCAAACACTTTGGCCAGCATTGCAAACACTTTAGCCAGCATTGCAAACACTTTGGCCAGCATTGCAAACACTTTGTCCAGCATTGCAAACACTTTAGCCAGCATTGCAAAGACCTTAGCCAGCATTGCAAAGACCTGAGCAAGCATTGCAAACACTTTAGCCAGCATTGCAAACACTTTAGCCAACATTGCAAACACTTTCGCCAGCATTGCAAACACTTTAGCCAGCATTGCAAACACTTTGGCCAGCATTTCAAACAGTTTAGCCAGCTTTGCAAACACTTTAGCCAGCATTGCAAACACTTTGGCCAGCATTGCAAACACCTTAGCCAGCTTTGCAAACACTTTAGCCAGCATTGCAAACACTTTGGGCAGCATTGCAAACACCTTAGCCAGCATTGCAAACACTTTAGCGAGAATTGCAAACACTTTGGCCAGCATTGCAATTACCTTAGCCAGCATTGCAAACACTTTAACCAGCATTGCAAACACTTTGGCCAGCATTGCAAACACTTTGGCCAGCATTGCAAACACTTTGGCCAGCATTGCAAACACTTCAACCAGCATTGCAAACACTTTAGCCAGCATTGCAAACACTTTAGCCAGCATTGCAAACACTTCAGCCAGCATTGCAAACACTTTGGCCAGCATTGCAAACACTTTAGCCAGCATTGCAAACACTTTCGCCAGCGTTGCAAACACTTAAGCCAGCATTGCAAACACTTTAGCCAGCATTGCAAACATTTTAGCAGGTACTGCAAACACTTTAGACAGCATTGCAAACACTTTAGCCAGCATTGCGAACACTTTAGCCAGCATTGCTAACACTTTCGCCAGCATTGCAAACACTGTAGCCAGCATTGCAAACACTGTAGCCAGCATTGCAAACACTTTAGCCAGCATTGCAAACACTTTCACCAGCATTGCAAACACGGTAGCCAGCATTGCAAACACGGTAGCCAGCATTGCAAACACGGTAGCCAGCATTGCAAACACTGTAGCCAGCATTGCAAACACTGTAGCCAGCATTGCAAACACTTTCGCCAGCATTGCAAACACTTTAGCCAGCATTGCAAACACTTTAGGCAGCATTGCAAACACTTTAGGCAGCATTGCAAACACTTTAGCCAGCATTGCAAACACTTTCGCCAGCATTGCAAACACTGTAGCCAGCATTGCAAACACTTTCGCCAGCATTGCAAACACTTTAGCCAGCATTGCAAACACTTTAGGCAGCATTGCAAACACTTTATCCAGCATTGCAAACACTTTCGCCAGCATTGCAAACACTTTAGCCAGCATTGCAAACACTTTGGCCAGCATTGCAAACACTTTAGCCAGTATTGGAAACACTTTAGCCAGTATTGGAAACACTTTAGCCAGTATTGGAAACACTTTAGCCAGCATTGCAAACACTTTAGCCAGCATTGCAAACACTTCAGCCAGCATTGCAAACACTTCAGCCAGCATTGCAAACACTTTAGCCAGCATTGCAAACACTTTAGCCAGCATTGCAAACATTTTAGCAGGTACTGCAAACACTTTAGACAGCATTGCAAACACTTTAGCCAGCATTGCTAACACTTTCGCCAGCATTGCAAACACTGTAGCCAGCATTGCAAACACTGTAGCCAGCATTGCAAACACTGTAGCCAGCATTGCAAACACTTTAGCCAGCATTGCAAACACTTTAGCCAGCATTGCAAACACTTTAGGCAGCATTGCATACACTTTAGCCAGCATTGCAAACACTTTCACCAGCATTGCAAACACGTCAGCCAGCATTGCAAACACTTTATCCAGCATGGCAAACACTTTAGCCAGCATTGCAAACACTTCAGCCAGCATTGCAAACACTTTAGCCAGCATTGCAAACACTTTAGCCAGCATTGCAAACATTTTAGCAGGTACTGCAAACACTTTAGACAGCATTGCAAACACTTTAGCCAGCATTGCTAACACTTTCGCCAGCATTGCAAACACTTTCGCCAGCATTGCAAACACTTTCGCCAGCATTGCAAACACTGTAGCCAGCATTGCAAACACTTTAGCCAGCATTGCAAACACTTTAGCCAGCATTGCAAACACTTTAGGCAGCATTGCAAACACTTTAGCCAGCATTGCAAACACTTTCACCAGCATTGCAAACACGTCAGCCAGCATTGCAAACACTTTATCCAGCATGGCAAACACTTCTGCCAGCATTGCAAACACATTAGCCAGCATTGCAAACAATTTAGCCAGCATTGCAAACACTTTGACTAGCATTGCAAACACTTTAGCCAGCATTGCAAACACTTTAGCCAGTATTTCAAACACTTTAGCCAGCATTGCAAACACTTTGGCCAGCATTGCAAACACTTTGGCCAGCATTGCAAACACTTTAGCCAGCATTGCAAACACTTTAGCCAGCAATGCAAACACTTTAGCCAGCATTGCAAACACTTTAGCCAGCATTGCAAACACTTTCGCCAGCATTGCAAACACTTTAGCCAGCATTGCAAACACTTTGGCCAGCATTTCAAACAGTTTAGCCAGCATTGAAAACACTTTAGCCAGCATTGCAAACACTTTAGCCAGCATTGCAAACACTTTGGCCAGCATTGCAATCATATTAGCCAGCATTGCAAACACCTTGGCCAGCATTGCAAACACTTTGGCCAGCATTGCAAACACTTCAACCAGCATTGCAAACACTTTAGCCAGCATTGCAAACACTTTAGCCAGCATTGCAAACACTTTAGCCAGCATTGCAAACACTTTAGCCAGCATTGCAAACACTTTGGCCAGCATTGCAAACACTTTAGCCAGCATTGCAAACACTTTCGCCAGCGTTGCAAACACTTAAGCCAGCATTGCAAACACTTTAGCCAGCTTTGGACACACTTTAGCCAGCATTGCAAACATCTTAGCCAGCATTGCAAACATCTTAGCCAGCATTGCAAACACTTTAGCCAGCATTGCAAACACTTTAGCCAGCATTGCAAACACTTCAGCCAGCATTGCATATACGTTAGCCAGTATTGCAAACACTTTAGCCAGCATTGCAAACACATTGGCCAGCATTGTGAACACTTTGGCCAGCATTGCAAACACTTTGGCCAGCATTGCAAACACTTTTGCCAGCATTGCAAACACTTCAGCCAGCATTGCAAACACTTTTGCCAGCATTGCAAACACTTTAGCCAGCATTGCAAACACTTTTGCCAGCATGGCAAACACTTTAGCCAGCATTACAAAAACTTTAGCCAGCATTGCATAACACTTTAGCCAGCATTGCATAACTCTTTGGCGCGCATTGCAAACACTTTTGCAGGTATTGCAAACACTTTGTCCAGCATTTCAAACACTTTGGCCAGCATTGCAAACACTTTGGCCAGCATTGCAAACACTTTAGCCAGCATTGCAAAAACTTTGGCCAGCATTGCAAACACTTTGGCCAGCATTGCAAACACTTTAGCCAGCATTGCAAACACTTTGTCCAGCATTGCAAACACTTTAGCCAGCATTGCAAACACTTTAGCCAGCATTGCAAACACTTTGGCCAGCATTGCAAACACTTTGGCCAGCATTGCAAACACTTTGGCCAGCATTGCAAACACTTTAGCCAGCATTGCAAACACGTTGGCCAGCATTGCAAACACTTTAGCCAGCATTGCAAAGACCTGAGCAAGCATTGCAAACACTTTAGCCAGCATTGCAAACACTTTAGCCAGCATTGCAAACACTTTGGCCAGCATTGCAAACACTTTAGCCAGCATTGCAAACACTTTGGCCAGCATTTCAAACAGTTTAGCCAGCTTTGCAAACACTTTAGCCAGCATTGCAAACACCTTAGCCAGCATTGCAAACACTTTAGCTAGCATTGCAAACACTTTGGCCACCATTGCAATTACCTTAGCCAGCATTGCAAACACTTTAACCAGCATTGCAAACACTTTGGCCAGCATTGCAAACACTTTGGCCAGCATTGCAAACACTTCAACCAGCATTGCAAACACTTTAGCCAGCATTGCAAACACTTTAGCCAGCATTGCAAACACTTTAGCCAGCATTGCAAACACTTCAGCCAGCATTGCAAACACTTTGGCCAGCATTGCAAACACTTTAGCCAGCATTGCAAACACATTCGCCAGCGTTGCAAACACTTAAGCCAGCATTGCAAACACTTTAGCCAGCATTGCAAACATTTTAGCAGGTACTGCAAACACTTTAGACAGCATTGCAAACACTTTAGCCAGCATTGCGAACACTTTAGCCAGCATTGCTAACACTTTCGCCAGCATTGCAAACACTGTAGCCAGCATTGCAAACACTGTAGCCAGCATTGCAAACACTTTAGCCAGCATTGCAAACACTTTCACCAGCATTGCAAACACGGTAGCCAGCATTGCAAACACGGTAGCCAGCATTGCAAACACGGTAGCCAGCATTGCAAACACTGTAGCCAGCATTGCAAACACTTTAGCCAGCATTGCAAACACTTTAGCCAGCATTGCAAACACTTTAGCCAGCATTGCAAACACTTTAGGCAGCATTGCAAACACTTTATCCAGCATTGCAAACACTTTCGCCAGCATTGCAAACACTTAAGCCAGCATTGCAAACACTTTAGCCAGCATTGCAAACATTTTAGCAGGTACTGCAAACACTTAAGCCAGCATTGCAAACACTTTAGCCAGCATTGCAAACACTTTCGCCAGCATTGCAAACACTTCAGCCAGCATTACAAACACTTTCGCCACCATTGCAAACACTTTAGCCAGCGTTGCAAACACTTTCACCAGCATTGCAAACACGTTAGCCAGCATTGCAAACACTTTAGCCAGCATTGTAAACACTTTAGCCAGCATTGCATATACTTTAGCCAGTATTGCAAACACTTTAGCCAGCATTGCAAACACTTTGGCCAGCATTGCAAACACTTTTGCCAGCATTGCAAACACTTCAGCCAGCATTGCAAACACTTTTGCCAGCATTGCAAAAACTTTAGCCAGCATTGCAAACACTTTCGCCAGCATTGCAAACACTTTAGCCAGCATTGCATAACACTTTAGCCAGCATTGCATTACACTTTGGCGAGCATTGCAAACACTTTCGCAGGCATTGCAAACACTTTGGCCAGCATTGCAAACACTTTGGCCAGCATTGCAAACACGTTAGCCAGCATTGCAAACACTTTGGCCAGCATTGCAAACACTTTGGCCAGCATTGCAAACACTTTAGCCAGCATTGCAATCACTTAGGCCAGCATTGCAAACACTTTGGCCAGCATTGCAAACACTTTCGCCAGCATTGCAAACACTTTCGCCAGCATTGCAAACAATTTAGCCAGCATTGCAAAGACCTTAGCCAGCATTGCAAAGACCTGAGCAAGCATTGCAAACACTTTAGCCAGCATTGCAAACACTTTAGCCAGCATTGCAAACACTTTGGCCAGCATTGCAAACACTTTAGCCAGCATTGCAAACACTTTGGCCAGCATTTCAAACAGTTTAGCCAGCATTGCAAACACTTTAGCCAGCATTGCAAACACCTTAGCCAGCATTGCAAACACTTTAGCTAGCATTGCAAACACTTTAGCCAGCATTGCAAACACTTTGGCCAGCATTGCAATCACCTTAGCCAGCATTGCAAACACTTTGGCCAGCATTGCAAACACTTCAACCAGCATTGTAAACACTTTAGCCAGCATTGCAAACACTTTAGCCAGCATTGCAAACACTTTAGCCAGCATTGCAAACACTTTAGCCAGCATTGCAAACACTTTGGCCAGCATTGCAAACACTTTAGCCAGCATTGCAAACACTTTCGCCAGCGTTGTAAACACTTAAGCCAGCATTGCAAACACTTTAGCCAGCTTTGGAAACACTTTAGCCAGAATTGGAAACACTTTAGCCAGCATTGCAAACACTTTAGCCAGCATTGCAAACACTTTGGCCAGCATTGCAAACACTTTCGCCAGCATTGCAAACACTTTAGCCAGCATTGCTTAACACTTTAGCCAGCATTGCATTACACTTTGGCGAGCATTGCAAACACTTTCGCAGGCATTGCAAACACTTTGGCCAGCATTGCAAACACTTTGGCCAGCATTGCAAACACTTTAGCCAGCATTGCAAACACTTTGGCCAGCATTGCAAACACTTTGGCCAGCATTGCAATCACTTAGGCCAGCATTGCAAACACATTGGCCAGCATTGCAAACACTTTCGCCAGCATTGCAAACACTTTCGCCAGCGTTGCAAATACTTTGGCCAGCATTGCAAACACTTTAGCCAGCATTGCAAACACTTTAGCCAGCATTGCAAAGACCTTTGCAAGCATTGCAAACACTTTAGCCAGCATTGCAAACACTTTAGCCAGCATTGCAAACACTTTAGCCAGCATTGCAAACACTTTGGCCAGCATTTCAAACAGTTTAGCCAGCATTGCAAACACTTTAGCCAGCATTGCAAACACCTTAGCCAGCATTGCAAACACTTTAGCTAGCATTGCAAACACTTTAGCCAGCATTGCAAACACTTTCGCAGGCATTGCAAACACTTTGGCCAGCATTGCAAACACTTTGGCCAGCATTGCAAACACTTTAGCCAGCATTGCAAACACTTTAGCCAGCATTGCAAACACTTTGGCCAGCATTGCAAACACTTTAGCCAGCATTGCAAACACTTTGGCCAGCATTTCAAACAGTTTAGCCAGCATTGCAAACACTTTAGCCAGCATTGCAAACACTTTAGCCAGCATTGCAAACACCTTAGCCAGCATTGCAAACACTTTAGCCAGCATTGCAAACACTTTGGCCAGCATTGCAATCATATTAGCCAGCATTGCAAACACCTTGGCCAGCATTGCAAACACTTTGGCCAGCATTGCAAACACTTAAACCAGCATTGCAAACACTTTAGCCAGCTTTGGAAACACTTTAGCCAGCATTGCAAACATCTTAGCCAGCATTGCAAACATCTTAGCCAGCATTGCAAACACTTTAGCCAGCATTGCAAACACTTTAGCCAGCATTGCAAACACTTCAGCCAGCATTGCATATACTTTAGCCAGTATTGCAAACACTTTAGCCAGCATTGCAAACACATTGGCCAGCATTGTGAACACTTTGGCCAGCATTGCAAACACTTTGGCCAGAATTGCAAACACTTTTGCCAGCATTGCAAACACTTCAGCCAGCATTGCAAACACTTTTGCCAGCATTGCAAACACTTTAGCCAGCATTGCAAACACTTTTGCCAGCATGGCAAACACTTTAGCCAGCATTACAAAAACTTTAGCCAGCATTGCATAACACTTTAGCCAGCATTGCATAACTCTTTGGCGCGCATTGCAAACACTTTAGCAGGCATTGCAAACACTTTGTCCAGCATTTCAAACACTTTGGCCAGCATTGCAAACACTTTGGCCAGCATTGCAAACACTTTAGCCAGCATTGCAAAAACTTTGGCCAGCATTGCAAACACTTTGGCCAGCATTGCAAACACTTTAGCCAGCATTGCAAACACTTTAGCCGGCATTGCAAACACTTTGTCCAGCATTGCAAACACTTTAGCCAGCATTGCAAACACTTTAGCCAGCATTGCAAACACATTAGCAGGCATTGCAAACACTTTGGCCAGCATTGCAAACACTTTGGCCAGCATTGCAAACACTTTGGCCAGCATTGCAAACACTTTAGCCAGCATTGCAAACACTTTGGCCAGCATTGCAAACACTTTGTCCAGCATTGCAAACACTTTAGCCAGCATTGCAAAGACCTTAGCCAGCATTGCAAAGACCTGAGCAAGCATTGCAAACACTTTAGCCAGCATTGCAAACACTTTAGCCAGCATTGCAAACACTTTCGCCAGCATTGCAAACACTTTAGCCAGCATTGCAAACACTTTGGCCAGCATTTCAAACAGTTTAGCCAGCTTTGCAAACACTTTAGCCAGCATTGCAAACACTTTGGCCAGCATTGCAAACACCTTAGCCAGCTTTGCAAACACTTTAGCCAGCATTGCAAACACTTTGGGCAGCATTGCAAACACCTTAGCCAGCATTGCAAACACTTTAGCGAGCATTGCAAACACTTTGGCCAGCATTGCAATTACCTTAGCCAGCATTGCAAACACTTTAACCAGCATTGCAAACACTTTGGCCAGCATTGCAAACACTTTGGCCAGCATTGCAAACACTTTGGCCAGCATTGCAAACACTTCAACCAGCATTGCAAACACTTTAGCCAGCATTGCAAACACTTTAGCCAGCATTGCAAACACTTCAGCCAGCATTGCAAACACTTTGGCCAGCATTGCAAACACTTTAGCCAGCATTGCAAACACTTTCGCCAGCGTTGCAAACACTTAAGCCAGCATTGCAAACACTTTAGCCAGCATTGCAAACATTTTAGCAGGTACTGCAAACACTTTAGACAGCATTGCAAACACTTTAGCCAGCATTGCGAACACTTTAGCCAGCATTGCTAACACTTTCGCCAGCATTGCAAACACTGTAGCCAGCATTGCAAACACTGTAGCCAGCATTGCAAACACTTTAGCCAGCATTGCAAACACTTTCACCAGCATTGCAAACACGGTAGCCAGCATTGCAAACACGGTAGCCAGCATTGCAAACACGGTAGCCAGCATTGCAAACACTGTAGCCAGCATTGCAAACACTGTAGCCAGCATTGCAAACACTTTCGCCAGCATTGCAAACACTTTAGCCAGCATTGCAAACACTTTAGGCAGCATTGCAAACACTTTAGGCAGCATTGCAAACACTTTAGCCAGCATTGCAAACACTTTCGCCAGCATTGCAAACACTTTCGCCAGCATTGCAAACACTGTAGCCAGCATTGCAAACACTTTCGCCAGCATTGCAAACACTTTAGCCAGCATTGCAAACACTTTAGGCAGCATTGCAAACACTTTATCCAGCATTGCAAACACTTTCGCCAGCATTGCAAACACTTTAGCCAGCATTGCAAACACTTTGGCCAGCATTGCAAACACTTTAGCCAGTATTGGAAACACTTTAGCCAGTATTGGAAACACTTTAGCCAGTATTGGAAACACTTTAGCCAGCATTGCAAACACTTTAGCCAGCATTGCAAACACTTCAGCCAGCATTGCAAACACTTTAGCCAGCATTGCAAACACTTTAGCCAGCATTGCAAACATTTTAGCAGGTACTGCAAACACTTTAGACAGCATTGCAAACACTTTAGCCAGCATTGCTAACACTTTCGCCAGCATTGCAAACACTGTAGCCAGCATTGCAAACACTGTAGCCAGCATTGCAAACACTGTAGCCAGCATTGCAAACACTTTAGCCAGCATTGCAAACACTTTAGCCAGCATTGCAAACACTTTAGGCAGCATTGCATACACTTTAGCCAGCATTGCAAACACTTTCACCAGCATTGCAAACACGTCAGCCAGCATTGCAAACACTTTATCCAGCATGGCAAACACTTTAGCCAGCATTGCAAACACTTCAGCCAGCATTGCAAACACTTTAGCCAGCATTGCAAACACTTTAGCCAGCATTGCAAACATTTTAGCAGGTACTGCAAACACTTTAGACAGCATTGCAAACACTTTAGCCAGCATTGCTAACACTTTCGCCAGCATTGCAAACACTTTCGCCAGCATTGCAAACACTGTAGCCAGCATTGCAAACACTGTAGCCAGCATTGCAAACACTTTAGCCAGCATTGCAAACACTTTAGCCAGCATTGCAAACACTTTAGGCAGCATTGCAAACACTTTAGCCAGCATTGCAAACACTTTCACCAGCATTGCAAACACGTCAGCCAGCATTGCAAACACTTTATCCAGCATGGCAAACACTTCTGCCAGCATTGCAAACACATTAGCCAGCATTGCAAACAATTTAGCCAGCATTGCAAACACTTTGACTAGCATTGCAAACACTTTAGCCAGCATTGCAAACACTTTAGCCAGTATTTCAAACACTTTAGCCAGCATTGCAAACACTTTGGCCAGCATTGCAAACACTTTGGCCAGCATTGCAAACACTTTAGCCAGCATTGCAAACACTTTAGCCAGCAATGCAAACACTTTAGCCAGCATTGCAAACACTTTAGCCAGCATTGCAAACACTTTCGCCAGCATTGCAAACACTTTAGCCAGCATTGCAAACACTTTGGCCAGCATTTCAAACAGTTTAGCCAGCATTGCAAACACTTTAGCCAGCATTGCAAACACTTTAGCCAGCATTGCAAACACTTTGGCCAGCATTGCAATCATATTAGCCAGCATTGCAAACACCTTGGCCAGCATTGCAAACACTTTGGCCAGCATTGCAAACACTTCAACCAGCATTGCAAACACTTTAGCCAGCATTGCAAACACTTTAGCCAGCATTGCAAACACTTTAGCCAGCATTGCAAACACTTTAGCCAGCATTGCAAACACTTTGGCCAGCATTGCAAACACTTTAGCCAGCATTGCAAACACTTTCGCCAGCGTTGCAAACACTTAAGCCAGCATTGCAAACACTTTAGTCAGCTTTGGACACACTTTAGCCAGCATTGCAAACATCTTAGCCAGCATTGCAAACATCTTAGCCAGCATTGCAAACACTTTAGCCAGCATTGCAAACACTTTAGCCAGCATTGCAAACACTTCAGCCAGCATTGCATATACTTTAGCCAGTATTGCAAACACTTTAGCCAGCATTGCAAACACATTGGCCAGCATTGTGAACACTTTGGCCAGCATTGCAAACACTTTGGCCAGCATTGCAAACACTTTGGCCAGCATTGCAAACACTTTTGCCAGCATTGCAAACACTTCAGCCAGCATTGCAAACACTTTTGCCAGCATTGCAAACACTTTAGCCAGCATTGCAAACACTTTTGCCAGCATGGCAAACACTTTAGCCAGCATTACAAAAACTTTAGCCAGCATTGCATAACACTTTAGCCAGCATTGCATAACTCTTTGGCGCGCATTGCAAACACTTTTGCAGGTATTGCAAACACTTTGTCCAGCATTTCAAACACTTTGGCCAGCATTGCAAACACTTTAGCCAGCATTGCAAAAACTTTGGCCAGCATTGCAAACACTTTGGCCAGCATTGCAAACACTTTAGCCAGCATTGCAAACACTTTGTCCAGCATTGCAAACACTTTAGCCAGCATTGCAAACACTTTAGCCAGCATTGCAAACACTTTGGCCAGCATTGCAAACACTTTGGCCAGCATTGCAAACACTTTGGCCAGCATTGCAAACACTTTAGCCAGCATTGCAAACACGTTGGCCAGCATTGCAAACACTTTAGCCAGCATTGCAAAGACCTGAGCAAGCATTGCAAACACTTTAGCCAGCATTGCAAACACTTTAGCCAGCATTGCAAACACTTTGGCCAGCATTGCAAACACTTTAGCCAGCATTGCAAACACTTTGGCCAGCATTTCAAACAGTTTAGCCAGCTTTGCAAACACTTTAGCCAGCATTGCAAACACCTTAGCCAGCATTGCAAACACTTTAGCTAGCATTGCAAACACTTTGGCCACCATTGCAATTACCTTAGCCAGCATTGCAAACACTTTAACCAGCATTGCAAACACTTTGGCCAGCATTGCAAACACTTTGGCCAGCATTGCAAACACTTCAACCAGCATTGCAAACACTTTAGCCAGCATTGCAAACACTTTAGCCAGCATTGCAAACACTTTAGCCAGCATTGCAAACACTTCAGCCAGCATTGCAAACACTTTGGCCAGCATTGCAAACACTTTAGCCAGCATTGCAAACACATTCGCCAGCGTTGCAAACACTTAAGCCAGCATTGCAAACACTTTAGACAGCATTGCAAACACTTTAGCCAGCATTGCGAACACTTTAGCCAGCATTGCTAACACTTTCGCCAGCATTGCAAACACTGTAGCCAGCATTGCAAACACTGTAGCCAGCATTGCAAACACTTTAGCCAGCATTGCAAACACTTTCACCAGCATTGCAAACACGGTAGCCAGCATTGCAAACACGGTAGCCAGCATTGCAAACACGGTAGCCAGCATTGCAAACACTGTAGCCAGCATTGCAAACACTTTAGCCAGCATTGCAAACACTTTAGCCAGCATTGCAAACACTTTAGCCAGCATTGCAAACACTTTAGGCAGCATTGCAAACACTTTATCCAGCATTGCAAACACTTTCGCCAGCATTGCAAACACTTTAGCCAGCATTGCAAACACTTTAGCCAGCATTGCAAACACTTTAGCCAGCATTGCAAACACTTTGGCCAGCATTGCAAACACTTTCGCCAGCATGGCAAACACTTTAGCCAGCATTACAAAAACTTTAGCCAGCATTGCATAACACTTTAGCCAGCATTGCATAACTCTTTGGCGCGCATTGCAAACACTTTTGCAGGTATTGCAAACACTTTGTCCAGCATTTCAAACACTTTGGCCAGCATTGCAAACACTTTGGCCAGCATTGCAAACACTTTGGCCAGCATTGCAAAAACTTTGGCCAGCATTGCAAACACTTTGGCCAGCATTGCAAACACTTTAGCCAGCATTGCAAACACTTTAGCCGGCATTGCAAACACTTTGTCCAGCATTGCAAACACTTTAGCCAGCATTGCAAACACTTTAGCCAGCATTGCAAACACTTTGGCCAGCATTGCAAACACTTTGGCCAGCATTGCAAACACTTTGGCCAGCATTGCAAACACTTTGGCCAGCATTGCAAACACTTTAGCCAGCATTGCAAACACTTTGGCCAGCATTGCAAACACTTTAGCCAGCATTGCAAAGACCTGAGCAAGCATTGCAAACACTTTAGCCAGCATTGCAAACACTTTAGCCAGCATTGCAAACACTTTGGCCAGCATTGCAAACACTTTAGCCAGCATTGCAAACACTTTGGCCAGCATTTCAAACAGTTTAGCCAGCTTTGCAAACACTTTAGCCAGCATTGCAAACACCTTAGCCAGCATTGCAAACACTTTAGCTAGCATTGCAAACACTTTGGCCACCATTGCAATTACCTTAGCCAGCATTGCAAACACTTTAACCAGCATTGCAAACACTTTGGCCAGCATTGCAAACACTTTGGCCAGCATTGCAAACACTTCAACCAGCATTGCAAACACTTTAGCCAGCATTGCAAACACTTTAGCCAGCATTGCAAACACTTCAGCCAGCATTGCAAACACTTCAGCCAGCATTGCAAACACTTTGGCCAGCATTGCAAACACTTTAGCCAGCATTGCAAACACATTCGCCAGCGTTGCAAACACTTAAGCCAGCATTGCAAACACTTTAGCCAGCATTGCAAACATTTTAGCAGGTACTGCAAACACTTTAGACAGCATTGCAAACACTTTAGCCAGCATTGTGAACACTTTAGCCAGCATTGCTAACACTTTCGCCAGCATTGCAAACACTGTAGCCAGCATTGCAAACACTGTAGCCAGCATTGCAAACACTTTCACCAGCATTGCAAACACGGTAGCCAGCATTGCAAACACGGTAGCCAGCATTGCAAACACGGTAGCCAGCATTGCAAACACTGTAGCCAGCATTGCAAACACTTTAGCCAGCATTGCAAACACTTTAGCCAGCATTGCAAACACTTTAGCCAGCATTGCAAACACTTTAGGCAGCATTGCAAACACTTTATCCAGCATTGCAAACACTTTCGCCAGCATTGCAAACACTTTAGCCAGCATTGCAAACACTTTGGCCAGCATTGCAAACACTTTCGCCAGCATTGCAAACACTTTAGCCAGCATTGCAAACACTTTAGGCAGCATTGCAAACACTTTATCCAGCATTGCAAACACTTTCGCCAGCATTGCAAACACTTTAGCCAGCATTGCAAACACTTTGGCCAGCATTGCAAACACTTTAGCCAGTATTGGAAACACTTTAGCCAGTATTGGAAACACTTTAGCCAGTATTGGAAACACTTTAGCCAGCATTGCAAACACTTTCGCCAGCATTGCAAACACTGTAGCCAGCATTGCAAACACGGTAGCCAGCATTGCAAACACGGTAGCCAGCATTGCAAACACGGTAGCCAGCATTGCAAACACTGTAGCCAGCATTGCAAACACTTTAGCCAGCATTGCAAACACTTTAGCCAGCATTGCAAACACTTTAGCCAGCATTGCAAACACTTTAGCCAGCATTGCAAACACTTTAGGCAGCATTGCAAACACTTTAGGCAGCATTGCAAACACTTTCGCCAGCATTGCAAACACTTTCGCCAGCATTGCAAACACTGTAGCCAGCATTGCAAACACTGTAGCCAGCATTGCAAACACTTTAGCCAGCATTGCAAACACTTTAACCAGCATTGCAAACACTTTAGGCAGCATTGCAAACACTTTAGCCAGCATTGCAAACACTTTCGCCAGCATTGCAAACACTTTCGCCAGCATTGCAAACACTTTCGCCAGCATTGCAAACACTTTATCCAGCATTGCAAACACTTTAGCCAGTATTGCAAACACTTTAGCCAGTATTGGAAACACTTTAGCCAGCATTGCAAACACTTTGGCCAGCATTGCAAACACTTTAGCCAGCATTGCAAACACTTCAGCCAGCATTGCAAACACTTTAGCCAGCATTGCAAACACTTTCGCCAGCATTGCAAACACTGTAGCCAGCATTGCAAACACTGTAGCCAGCATTGCAAACACTTTAGCCAGCATTGCAAACACTTTAGCCAGCATTGCAAACACTTTAGCCAGCATTGCAAACACTTTAGGCAGCATTGCAAACACTTTAGCCAGCATTGCTAACACTTTCGCCAGCATTGCAAACACTTTCGCCAGCATTGCAAACACTGTAGCCAGCATTGCAAACACTTTAGCCAGCATTGCAAACACTTTAGCCAGCATTGCAAACACTTTAGGCAGCATTGCAAACACTTTAGCCAGCATTGCAAACACTTTAGCCAGCATTGCAAACACTTTAGCCAGCATTGCAAACACTTTAGCCAGCATTGCAAACACTTTCACCAGCATTGCAAACACGTTAGCCAGCATTGCAAACACTTTAGCCAGCATTGCAAACACTTTCGCCAGCATTGCAAACACATTAGCCAGCATTGCAAACAATTTAGCCAGCATTGCAAACACTTTAGCCAGCATTGCAAACACTTTGGCCAGCATTGCAAACACTTTGGCCAGCATTGCAAACACTTTGGCCAGCATTGCAAACACTTTAGCCAGCATTGCAAACACTTTGGCCAGCATTGCAAACACTTTGTCCAGCATTGCAAACACTTTAGCCAGCATTGCAAAGACCTTAGCCAGCATTGCAAAGACCTGAGCAAGCATTGCAAACACTTTAGCCAGCATTGCAAACACTTTAGCCAGCATTGCAAACACTTTGGCCAGCATTGCAAACACTTTAGGCAGCATTGCAAACACTTTGGCCAGCATTTCAAACAGTTTAGCCAGCTTTGCAAACACTTTAGCCAGCATTGCAAACACTTTGGCCAGCATTGCAAACACCTTAGCCAGCATTGCAAACACTTTAGCTAGCATTGCAAACACTTTGGCCAGCATTGCAATTACCTTAGCCAGCATTGCAAACACTTTAACCAGCATTGCAAACACTTTGGCCAGCATTGCAAACACTTTGGCCAGCATTGCAAACACTTTGGCCAGCATTGCAAACACTTTGGCCAGCATTGCAAACACTTCAACCAGCATTGCAAACACTTTAGCCAGCATTGCAAACACTTTAGCCAGCATTGCAAACACTTCAGCCAGCATTGCAAACACTTTGGCCAGCATTGCAAACACTTTCGCCAGCGTTGCAAACACTTAAGCCAGCATTGCAAACACTTTAGCCAGCATTGCAAACATTTTAGCAGGTACTGCAAACACTTTAGACAGCATTGCAAACACTTTAGCCAGCATTGCGAACACTTTAGCCAGCATTGCTAACACTTTCGCCAGCATTGCAAACACTGTAGCCAGCATTGCAAACACTGTAGCCAGCATTGCAAACACTTTAGCCAGCATTGCAAACACTTTCACCAGCATTGCAAACAATTTAGCCAGCATTGCAAACACTTTGACTAGAATTGCAAACACTTTAGCCAGCATTTCAAACACTTTAGCCAGTATTGCAAACACTTTAGCCAGCATTGCAAACACTTTGGCCAGCATTGCAAACACTTTGGCCAGCATTGCAAACACCTTGGCCAGCATTGCAAACACTTTAGCCAGCATTGCAAACACTTTAGCCATCATTGCAAACACTTTCGCCAGCATGGAAAACATCTTAGCCAGCATTGCAAACACTTTAGCCAGCATTGCAAACACTTTCACCAGCATTGCAAACACGTTAGCCACCATTGCAAACACTTTAGCCAGCATTGCAAACACTTTCGCCAGCATTACAAACACATTAGCCAGCATTGCAAACACATTAGCCAGCATTGCAAACAATTTAGCCAGCATTGCAAACACTTTGACTAGCATTGCAAACACTTTAGCCAGCATTGCAAACACTTTAGCCAGCATTGCAAACACTTTAGCCAGCATTGCAAACACTTTGGCCAGCAGTGCAAACACTTTGGCCAGGATTGCAAACACTTTGGCCAGCATTGCAAACACTTTAGCCAGCATTGCAAACACTTTAGCCAGCATTGCAAACACTTTAGCCAGCATTGCAAACACTTTCGGCAGCATTGCAAACACTTCAGCCAGCATTACAAACACTTTCGCCAGCATTGCAAACACTTTAGCCAGCATTACAAACACTTTCGCCAGCATTGCAAACACTTTAGCCAGCATTGCAAAAGTTTTAGCCAGCATTGCAAACACTTTAGCCAGCATTGCAAACACTTTCGCCAGCATTGCAAACGTTTTCGGAGACATTGCAAACATTTTATCAGGCATTTCAAGCACTTTAGACAGCATTACAAACACTTTCGCCAGCATTACAAACACATTAGCCAGCACTGCAAACACTTTGGCCAGCATTGCAAACATTTTGGCCAGTATTGCAAACACTTTGGCCAGTATTGCAAACACTTTGGCCAGCATTACAAACACTTTAGCCAGCTGTGGAAATACTTTGGCCAGCATTGCAAACACCTTAGCCAGCATTGCAAACACTTTAGCCAGCATTGCAAACACTTTCACCAGCATTGCAAACATGTTAGCCACCATTGCAAACACTTTAGCCAGCATTGCAAACACTTTCGCCAGCATTGCAAACACTTTCGCCAGCATTGCAAACACATTAGCCGGCATTGCAAACAATTTAGCCAGCATTGCAAACACTTTGGCCAGCATTGCAAACACTTTAGCCAGCATTGCAAACACTTTAGCAAGCATTGCAAACACTTTAGCCAGCATTGCAAACACTTTCGCCAGCATTGCTAACACTTCAGCCAGCATTACAAACACTTTCGCCAGCATTGCAAACACTTTAGCCAGCGTTGCAAACACCTTAGCCAGCATTGCAAACACTTTAGCCAGCATTGCAAACACTTTAGGCAGTATTGCAAACACTTAAGCCAGCATTGCAAACCCTTTATCCAGCATTGAAAAACATTTTAGCAGGTACTGCAAACACTTTGGACAGCATTGCAACCACTTTAGCCAGCATTGCAAACACTTTAGCCAGCATTGCAAATACTTTAGCCAGTATTGCAAACACTTTAGCTAGCATCGCAAACACTTTAGCCAGCATTGCATACACTTTGACCAACATTGCAAACACTTTATCCAGCATTGCAAACACTTTGGCCAGCATTGCAAACACTTTTGCCAGCATTGCAAACACTTTAGCCAGCTTTGCAAACACTTTAGCCAGCATTACAAAAACTTTAGCCAGCATTGCATAACACTTTAGCCAGCATTGCATAACTCTTTGGCGCACATTGCAAACACTATAGCAGGCATTGCAAACACTTTGGCCAGCATTTTAAACACTTTGGCCAGCATTGCAAACACTTTGGCCAGCATTGCAAACACTTTAGCCAGCATTGCAAAAACTTTGGCCAGCATTGCAAACACTTTGGCCAGCATTGCAAACACTTTAGCCAGCATTGCATACACTTTAGCCAGCATTGCAAACACTTTGTCCAGCATTGCAAACACTTTAGCCAGCATTGCAAACACTTTAGCCAGCATTGCAAACACTTTAGCAGGCATTGCAAACACTTTGGCCAGCATTGCAAACACTTTGGCCAGCATTGCAAACACTTTCGCCAGCATTGCAAACACTTTTGCCAGCATTGCAAACACTTTCGCCAGCATTGCAAACACTTTCGCCAGCATTGCAAACACTGTAGCCAGCATTGCAAACACTGTAGCCAGCATTGCAAACACTGTAGCCAGCAATGCAAACACTTTAGCCAGCATTGCAAACACTTTAGGCAGCATTGCAAACACTTTAGCCAGCATTGCAAACACTGTAGCCAGCATTGCAAACACTGTAGCCAGCATTGCAAACACTGTAGCCAGCATTGCAAACACTGTAGCCAGCATTACAAACACTTTAGCCAGCATTGCAAACACTTTAGCCAGCATTGCAAACACTTTAGGCAGCATTGCAAACACTTTAGCCAGCATTGCAAACACTTTCGCCAGCATTGCAAACACTTTCGCCAGCATTGCAAACACTTTAGCCAGCATTGCAAACACTTTGGCCAGCATTGCAAACACTTTAGCCAGTATTGGAAACACTTTAGCCAGTATTGGAAACACTTTAGCCAGCATTGCAAACACTTTGGCCAGCATTGCAAACACTTTAGCCAGCATTGCAAACACTTCAGCCAGCATTGCAAACACTTTAGCCAGCATTGCAAACACTTTGGCCAGCATTGCAAACACTTTAGCCAGCATTGCAAACACTTTGGCCAGCATTGCAAACACTTTGGCCAGCATTGCAAGCACTTTAGCCAGCATTGCAATCACTTAGGCCAGCATTGCAAACACTTTGGCCAGCATTGCAAACACTTTCGCCAGCGTTGCAAACACCTAAGCCAGCATTGCAAACACTTTAGCCAGCATTGCAAACATTTTAGCAGGTACTGCAAACACTTTAGCCAGCATTGCAAACACTTTCGCCAGCGGTGCAAACACTTAAGCCAGCATTGCAAACACTTTAGCCAGCATTGCAAACACTTTTGCCAGCATTGCAAACACTTTCGCCAGCGTTGCAAACACTTTGGCCAGCATTGCAAACACTTTAGCCAGCATTGCAAACACTTTAGCCAGCATTGCAAAGACCTTAGCCAGCATTGCAAAGACCTGAGCAAGCATTGCAAACACTTTAGCCAGCATTGCAAACACTTTAGCCAGCATTGCAAACACTTTAGCCAGCATTGCAAACACTTTGGCCAGCATTTCAAACAGTTTAGCCAGCATTGCAAACACTTTAGCCAGCATTGCAAACACCTTAGCCAGCATTGCAAACACTTTAGCTAGCATTGCAAACACTTTAGCCAGCATTGCAAACACTTTCGCAGGCATTGCAAACACTTTGGCCAGCATTGCAAACACTTTAGCCAGCATTTCAAACACTTTAGCCAGCATTGCAAACACTTTAGCCAGCATGCAAACACTTTGGCCAGCATTGCAAACACTTTAGCCAGCATTGCAAACACTTTGGCCAGCATTTCAAACAGTTTAGCCAGCATTGCAAACACTTTAGCCAGCATTGCAAACACTTTAGCCAGCATTGCAAACACCTTAGCCAGCATTGCAAACACTTTTGCCAGCATTGCAATCATATTAGCCAGCATTGCAAACACCTTGGCCAGCATTGCAAACACTTTGGCCAGCATTGCAAACACTTAAGCCAGCATTGCAAACACTTTAGCCAGCTTTGGAAACACTTTAGCCAGCATTGCAAACATCTTAGCCAGCATTGCAAACATCTTAGCCAGCATTGCAAACACTTTAGCCAGCATTGCAAACACTTTAGCCAGCATTGCAAACACTTTAGCCAGCATTGCAAACACTTCAACCAGCATTGCATATACTTTAGCCAGTATTGCAAACACTTTAGCCAGCATTGCAAACACATTGGCCAGCATTGTGAACACTTTGGCCAGCATTGCAAACACTTTGGCGAGCATTGCAAACACTTTTGCCAGCATTGCAAACACTTCAGCCAGCATTGCAAACACTTTAGCCAGCATTGCAAACACTTTTGCCAGCATGGCAAACACTTTAGCCAGCATTACAAAAACTTTAGCCAGCATTGCATAACTCTTTGGCGCGCATTGCAAACACTTAAGCAGGCATTGCAAACACTTTGGCCAGCATTTCAAACACTGTAGCCAGCATTACAAACACTTTAGCCAGCATTGCAAACACTTTAGCCAGCATTGCAAACACTTTAGGCAGCATTGCAAACACGTTAGCCAGCATTGCAAACACTTTAACCAGCATTGCAAACACTTTAGCCAGCATTGCAAACACTTTGGCCAGCATTGCAAACACTTTGGCCAGCATTGCAAACACTTTAGCCAGCATTGCAAACACTTTAGCCAGCATTGCAAACACTTTGTCCAGCATTGCAAACACTTTAGCCAGCATTGCAAACACTTTGGCCAGCATTGCAAACACTTTAGCCAGCATTGCAAAAACTTTGGCCAGCATTGCAAACACTTTGGCCAGCATTGCAAACACTTTAGCCAGCATTGCAAACACTTTAGCCAGCATTGCAAACACTTTGTCCAGCATTGCAAACACTTTAGCCAGCATTGCAAACACTTTAGCCAGCATTGCAAACACTTTAGCAGGCATTGCAAACACTTTGGCCAGCATTGCAAACACTTTGGCCAGCATTGCAAACACTTTCGCCAGCATTGCAAACACTTTCGCCAGCATTGCAAACACTTTCGCCAGCATTGCAAACACTGTAGCCAGCATTGCAAACACTGTAGCCAGCATTGCAAACACTGTAGCCAGCAATGCAAACACTTTAGCCAGCATTGCAAACACTTTAGGCAGCATTGCAAACACTTTAGCCAGCATTGCAAACACTGTAGCCAGCATTGCAAACACTGTAGCCAGCATTGCAAACACTGTAGCCAGCATTACAAACACTTTAGCCAGCATTGCAAACACTTTAGCCAGCATTGCAAACACTTTAGGCAGCATTGCAAACACTTTAGCCAGCATTGCAAACACTTTCGCCAGCATTGCAAACACTTTAGCCAGCATTGCAAACACTTTGGCCAGCATTGCAAACACTTTAGCCAGTATTGGAAACACTTTAGCCAGTATTGGAAACACTTTAGCCAGCATTGCAAACACTTTGGCCAGCATTGCAAACACTTTAGCCAGCATTGCAAACACTTCAGCCAGCATTGCAAACACTTTAGCCAGCATTGCAAACACTTTGGCCAGCATTGCAAACACTTTAGCCAGCATTGCAAACACTTTGGCCAGCATTGCAAACACTTTGGCCAGCATTGCAAGCACTTTAGCCAGCATTGCAATCACTTAGGCCAGCATTGCAAACACTTTGGCCAGCATTGCAAACACTTTCGCCAGCGTTGCAAACACTTAAGCCAGCATTGCAAACACTTTAGCCAGCATTGCAAACATTTTAGCAGGTACTGCAAACACTTTAGCCAGCATTGCAAGCACTTTCGCCAGCGTTGCAAACACTTAAGCCAGCATTGCAAACACTTTAGCCAGCATTGCAAACACTTTTGCCAGCATTGCAAACACTTTCGCCAGCGTTGCAAACACTTTGGCCAGCATTGCAAACACTTTAGCCAGCATTGCAAACACTTTAGCCAGCATTGCAAAGACCTTAGCCAGCATTGCAAAGACCTGAGCAAGCATTGCAAACACTTTAGCCAGCATTGCAAACACTTTAGCCAGCATTGCAAACACTTTAGCCAGCATTGCAAACACTTTAGCCAGCATTGCAAACACCTTAGCCAGCATTGCAAACACTTTAGCTAGCATTGCAAACACTTTAGCCAGCATTGCAAACACTTTCGCAGGCATTGCAAACACTTTGGCCAGCATTGCAAACACTTTAGCCAGCATTTCAAACACTTTAGCCAGCATTGCAAACACTTTAGCCAGCATGCAAACACTTTGGCCAGCATTGCAAACACTTTAGCCAGCATTGCAAACACTTTGGCCAGCATTTCAAACAGTTTAGCCAGCATTGCAAACACTTTAGCCAGCATTGCAAACACTTTAGCCAGCATTGCAAACACCTTAGCCAGCATTGCAAACACTTTGGCCAGCATTGCAATCATATTAGCCAGCATTGCAAACACCTTGGCAAGCATTGCAAACACTTTGGCCAGCATTGCAAACACTTAAGCCAGCATTGCAAACACTTTAGCCAGCTTTGGAAACACTTTAGCCAGCATTGCAAACATCTTAGCCAGCATTGCAAACATCTTAGCCAGCATTGCAAACACTTTAGCCAGCATTGCAAACACTTTAGCCAGCATTGCAAACCCTTCAGCCAGCATTGCATATACTTTAGCCAGTATTGCAAACACTTTAGCCAGCATTGCAAACACATTGGCCAGCATTGTGAACACTTTGGCCAGCATTGCAAACACTTTAGGCAGCATTGCAAACACTTAAGCCAGCATTGCAAACACTTTAGCCAGCTTTGGAAACACTTTAGCCAGCATTGCAAACATCTTAGCCAGCATTGCAAACATCTTAGCCAGCATTGCAAACACTTTAGCCAGCATTGCAAACACTTTAGCCAGCATTGCAAACACTTTAGCCAGCATTGCAAACACTTCAACCAGCATTGCATATACTTTAGCCAGTATTGCAAACACTTTAGCCAGCATTGCAAACACATTGGCCAGCATTGTGAACACTTTGGCCAGCATTGCAAACACTTTGGCGAGCATTGCAAACACTTTTGCCAGCATTGCAAACACTTCAGCCAGCATTGCAAACACTTTAGCCAGCATTGCAAACACTTTTGCCAGCATGGCAAACACTTTAGCCAGCATTACAAAAACTTTAGCCAGCATTGCATAACTCTTTGGCGCGCATTGCAAACACTTAAGCAGGCATTGCAAACACTTTGGCCAGCATTTCAAACACTGTATTCAGCATTACAAACACTTTAGCCAGCATTGCAAACACTTTAGCCAGCATTGCAAACACTTTAGGCAGCATTGCAAACACTTTAGCCAGCATTGCAAACACTTTAGCCAGCATTGCAAACACTTTCGCCAGCATTGCAAACACTTTCGCCAGCATTGCAAACACTTTATCCAGCATTGCAAACACTTTAGCCAGCATTGCAAACACTTTCGCCAGCATTGCAAACACTTTCGCCAGCATTGCAAACACTTTATCCAGCATTGCAAACACTTTAGCCAGTATTGCAAACACTTTAGCCAGTATTGGAAACACTTTAGCCAGCATTGCAAACACTTTCGCCAGCATTGCAAACACTGTAGCCAGCATTGCAAACACTGTAGCCAGCATTGCAAACACTTTAGCCAGCATTGCAAACACTTTAGCCAGCATTGCAAACACTTTAGGCAGCATTGCAAACACTTTGGCCAGCATTGCAAACACTTTAGCCAGCATTGCAAACACTTTAGCCAGCATTGCAAACACTTTAGCCAGCATTGCAAACACTTTCACCAGCATTGCAAACACGTTAGCCAGCATTGCAAACACTTTAGCCAGCATTGCAAACACTTTCGCCAGCATTGCAAACACATTAGCCAGCATTGCAAACAATTTAGCCAGCATTGCAAACACTTTAGCCAGCATTGCAAACACTTTAGCCAGCATTGCAAACACTTTAGCAGGCATTGCAAACACTTTGGCCAGCATTGCAAACACTTTGGCCAGCATTGCAAACACTTTGGCCAGCATTGCAAACACTTTAGCCAGCATTGCAAACACTTTGGCCAGCATTGCAAACACTTTGTCCAGCATTGCAAACACTTTAGCCAGCATTGCAAAGACCTTAGCCAGCATTGCAAAGACCTGAGCAAGCATTGCAAACACTTTAGCCAGCATTGCAAACACTTTAGCCAGCATTGCAAACACTTTGGCCAGCATTGCAAACACTTTAGGCAGCATTGCAAACACTTTGGCCAGCATTTCAAACAGTTTAGCCAGCTTTGCAAACACTTTAGCCAGCATTGCAAACACTTTGGCCAGCATTGCAAACACCTTAGCCAGCATTGCAAACACTTTAGCTAGCATTGCAAACACTTTGGCCAGCATTGCAATTACCTTAGCCAGCATTGCAAACACTTTAACCAGCATTGCAAACACTTTGGCCAGCATTGCAAACACTTTGGCCAGCATTGCAAACACTTTGGCCAGCATTGCAAACACTTCAACCAGCATTGCAAACACTTTAGCCAGCATTGCAAACACTTTAGCCAGCATTGCAAACACTTCAGCCAGCATTGCAAACACTTTGGCCAGCATTGCAAACACTTTAGCCAGCATTGCAAACACTTTCGCCAGCGTTGCAAACACTTAAGCCAGCATTGCAAACACTTTAGCCAGCATTGCAAACATTTTAGCAGGTACTGCAAACACTTTAGACAGCATTGCAAACACTTTAGCCAGCATTGCGAACACTTTAGCCAGCATTGCTAACACTTTCGCCAGCATTGCAAACACTGTAGCCAGCATTGCAAACACTGTAGCCAGCATTGCAAACACTGTAGCCAGCATTGCAAACACTTTAGCCAGCATTGCAAACACTTTCACCAGCATTGCAAACAATTTAGCCAGCATTGCAAACACTTTGACTAGAATTGCAAACACTTTAGCCAGCATTTCAAACACTTTAGCCAGTATTGCAAACACTTTAGCCAGCATTGCAAACACTTTGGCCAGCATTGCAAACACTTTGGCCAGCATTGCAAACACCTTGGCCAGCATTGCAAACACTTTAGCCAGCATTGCAAACACTTTAGCCATCATTGCAAACACTTTCGCCAGCATGGAAAACATCTTAGCCAGCATTGCAAACACTTTAGCCAGCATTGCAAACACTTTCACCAGCATTGCAAACACGTTAGCCACCATTGCAAACACTTTAGCCAGCATTGCAAACACTTTCGCCAGCATTACAAACACATTAGCCAGCATTGCAAACAATTTAGCCAGCATTGCAAACACTTTGACTAGCATTGCAAACACTTTAGCCAGCATTGCAAACACTTTAGCCAGCATTGCAAACACTTTAGCCAGCATTGCAAACACTTTGGCCAGCAGTGCAAACACTTTGGCCAGGATTGCAAACACTTTGGCCAGCATTGCAAACACTTTAGCCAGCATTGCAAACACTTTAGCCAGCATTGCAAACACTTTAGCCAGCATTGCAAACACTTTCGGCAGCATTGCAAACACTTCAGCCAGCATTACAAACACTTTCGCCAGCATTGCAAACACTTTAGCCAGCATTACAAACACTTTCGCCAGCATTGCAAACACTTTAGCCAGCATTGCAAAAGTTTTAGCCAGCATTGCAAACACTTTAGCCAGCATTGCAAACACTTTCGCCAGCATTGCAAACGTTTTCGGAGACATTGCAAACATTTTATCAGGCATTTCAAGCACTTTAGACAGCATTACAAACACATTAGCCAGCACTGCAAACACTTTGGCCAGCATTGCAAACATTTTGGCCAGTATTGCAAACACTTTGGCCAGTATTGCAAACACTTTGGCCAGCATTACAAACACATTAGCCAGCACTGCAAACACTTTGGCCAGCATTGCAAACATTTTGGCCAGTATTGCAAACACTTTGGCCAGTATTGCAAACACTTTGGCCAGCATTACAAACACTTTAGCCAGCTGTGGAAATACTTTGGCCAGCATTGCAAACACCTTAGCCAGCATTGCAAACACTTTAGCCAGCATTGCAAACACTTTAGCAAGCATTGCAAACACTTTAGCCAGCATTGCAAACACTTTCGCCAGCATTGCTAACACTTCAGCCAGCATTACAAACACTTTCGCCAGCATTGCAAACACTTTAGCCAGCGTTGCAAACACTTTGGCCAGCATTGCAAACACTTTAGGCAGCATTGCAAACACTTTGGCCAGCATTTCAAACAGTTTAGCCAGCTTTGCACACACTTTAGCCAGCATTGCAAACACTTTGGCCAGCATTGCAAACACCTTAGCCAGCATTGCAAACACTTTAGCTAGCATTGCAAACACTTTGGCCAGCATTGCAATTACCTTAGCCAGCATTGCAAACACTTTAACCAGCATTGCAAACACTTTGGCCAGCATTGCAAACACTTTGGCCAGCATTGCAAACACTTTGGCCAGCATTGCAAACACTTTGGCCAGCATTGCAAACACTTCAACCAGCATTGCAAACACTTTAGCCAGCATTGCAAACACTTTAGCCAGCATTGCAAACACTTTGGCCAGCATTGCAAACACTTTAGCCAGCATTGCAAACACTTTCGCCAGCGTTGCAAACACTTAAGCCAGCATTGCAAACACTTTAGCCAGCATTGCAAACATTTTAGCAGGTACTGCAAACACTTTAGACAGCATTGCAAACACTTTAGCCAGCATTGCGAACACTTTAGCCAGCATTGCTAACACTTTCGCCAGCATTGCAAACACTGTAGCCAGCATTGCAAACACTGTAGCCAGCATTGCAAACACTTTAGCCAGCATTGCAAACACTTTCACCAGCATTGCAAACAATTTAGCCAGCATTGCAAACACTTTGACTAGAATTGCAAACACTTTAGCCAGCATTTCAAACACTTTAGCCAGTATTGCAAACACTTTAGCCAGCATTGCAAACACTTTGGCCAGCATTGCAAACACCTTGGCCAGCATTGCAAACACTTTAGCCAGCATTGCAAACACTTTAGCCATCATTGCAAACACTTTCGCCAGCATGGAAAACATCTTAGCCAGCATTGCAAACACTTTAGCCAGCATTGCAAACACTTTCACCAGCATTGCAAACACGTTAGCCACCATTGCAAACACTTTAGCCAGCATTGCAAACACTTTCGCCAGCATTACAAACACATTAGCCAGCATTGCAAACAATTTAGCCAGCATTGCAAACACTTTGACTAGCATTGCAAACACTTTAGCCAGCATTGCAAACACTTTAGCCAGCATTGCAAACACTTTAGCCAGCATTGCAAACACTTTGGCCAGCAGTGCAAACACTTTGGCCAGGATTACAAACACTTTCGCCAGCATTGCAAACACTTTAGCCAGCATTACAAACACTTTCGCCAGCATTGCAAACACTTTAGCCAGCATTGCAAAAGTTTTAGCCAGCATTGCAAACACTTTAGCCAGCATTGCAAACACTTTCGCCAGCATTGCAAACGTTTTCGGAGACATTGCAAACATTTTATCAGGCATTTCAAGCACTTTAGACAGCATTACAAACACTTTCGCCAGCATTACAAACACATTAGCCAGCACTGCAAACACTTTGGCCAGCATTGCAAACATTTTGGCCAGTATTGCAAACACTTTGGCCAGTATTGCAAACACTTTGGCCAGCATTACAAACACTTTAGCCAGCTGTGGAAATACTTTGGCCAGCATTGCAAACACCTTAGCCAGCATTGCAAACACTTTAGCCAGCATTGCAAACACTTTCACCAGCATTGCAAACATGTTAGCCACCATTGCAAACACTTTAGCCAGCATTGCAAACACTTTCGCCAGCATTGCAAACACTTTCGCCAGCATTGCAAACACATTAGCCGGCATTGCAAACAATTTAGCCAGCATTGCAAACACTTTGGCCAGCATTGCAAACACTTTAGCCAGCATTGCAAACACTTTAGCAAGCATTGCAAACACTTTAGCCAGCATTGCAAACACTTTCGCCAGCATTGCTAACACTTCAGCCAGCATTACAAACACTTTCGCCAGCATTGCAAACACTTTAGCCAGCGTTGCAAACACCTTAGCCAGCATTGCAAACACTTTAGCCAGCATTGCAAACACTTTAGGCAGTATTGCAAACACTTAAGCCAGCATTGCAAACCCTTTATCCAGCATTGAAAAACATTTTAGCAGGTACAGCAAACACTTTGGACAGCATTGCAACCACTTTAGCCAGCATTGCATAACACTTTAGCCAGCATTGCATAACTCTTTGGCGCACATTGCAAACACTATAGCAGGCATTGCAAACACTTTGGCCAGCATTGCTAACACTTTGGCCAGCATTGCAAACACTTTGGCCAGCATTGCAAACACTTTGGCCAGCATTGCAAACACTTTAGCCAGCATTGCAAACACTTTGTCCAGCATTGCAAACACTTTAGCCAGCATTGCAAACACTTTAGCCAGCATTGCAAACACTTTAGCAGGCATTGCAAACACTTTGGCCAGCATTGCAAACACTTTGGCCAGCATTGCAAACACTTTCGCCAGCATTGCAAACACTTTCGCCAGCATTGCAAACACTTTCGCCAGCATTGCAAACACTTTCGCCAGCATTGCAAACACTGTAGCCAGCATTGCAAACACTGTAGCCAGCATTGCAAACACTGTAGCCAGCAATGCAAACACTTTAGCCAGCATTGCAAACACTGTAGCCAGCATTGCAAACACTGTAGCCAGCATTGCAAACACTGTAGCCAGCATTACAAACACTTTAGCCAGCATTGCAAACACTTTAGCCAGCATTGCAAACACTTTAGGCAGCATTGCAAACACTTTAGCCAGCATTGCAAACACTTTCGCCACCATTGCAAACACTTTCGCCAGCATTGCAAACACTTTAGCCAGCATTGCAAACACTTTGGCCAGCATTGCAAACACTTTAGCCAGTATTGGAAACACTTTAGCCAGTATTGGAAACACTTTAGCCAGCATTGCAAACACTTTGGCCAGCATTGCAAACACTTTAGCCAGCATTGCAAACACTTCAGCCAGCATTGCAAACACTTTAGCCAGCATTGCAAACACTTTGGCCAGCATTGCAAACACTTTAGCCAGCATTGCAAACACTTTGGCCAGCATTGCAAACACTTTGGCCAGCATTGCAAGCACTTTAGCCAGCATTGCAATCACTTAGGCCAGCATTGCAAACACTTTGGCCAGCATTGCAAACACTTTCGCCAGCGTTGCAAACACTTAAGCCAGCATTGCAAACACTTTAGCCAGCATTGCAAACATTTTAGCAGGTACTGCAAACACTTTAGCCAGCATTGCAAACACTTTCGCCAGCGTTGCAAACACTTAAGCCAGCATTGCAAACACTTTAGCCAGCATTGCAAACACATTTGCCAGCATTGCAAACACTTTCGCCAGCATTGCAAACACTTTGGCCAGCATTGCAAACACTTTAGCCAGCATTGCAAACACTTTAGCCAGCATTGCAAAGACCTTAGCCAGCATTGCAAAGACCTGAGCAAGCATTGCAAACACTTTAGCCAGCATTGCAAACACTTTAGCCAGCATTGCAAACACTTTAGCCAGCATTGCAAACACTTTGGCCAGCATTTCAAACAGTTTAGCCAGCATTGCAAACACTTTAGCCAGCATTGCAAACACCTTAGCCAGCATTGCAAACACTTTAGCTAGCATTGCAAACACTTTAGCCAGCATTGCAAACACTTTCGCAGGCATTGCAAACACTTTGGCCAGCATTGCAAACACTTTAGCCAGCATTTCAAACACTTTAGCCAGCATTGCAAACACTTTAGCCAGCATGCAAACACTTTGGCCAGCATTGCAAACACTTTAGCCAGCATTGCAAACACTTTGGCCAGCATTTCAAACAGTTTAGCCAGCATTGCAAACACTTTAGCCAGCATTGCAAACACTTTAGCCAGCATTGCAAACACCTTAGCCAGCATTGCAAACACTTTGGCCAGCATTGCAATCATATTAGCCAGCATTGCAAACACTTTGGCCAGCATTGCAAACACTTAAGCCAGCATTGCAAACACTTTAGCCAGCTTTGGAAACACTTTAGCCAGCATTGCAAACATCTTAGCCAGCATTGCAAACATCTTAGCCAGCATTGCAAACACTTTAGCCAGCATTGCAAACACTTTAGCCAGCATTGCAAACACTTCAGCCAGCATTGCATATACTTTAGCCAGTATTGCAAACACTTTAGCCAGCATTGCAAACACATTGGCCAGCATTGTGAACACTTTGGCCAGCATTGCAAACACTTTAGGCAGCATTGCAAACACTTAAGCCAGCATTGCAAACACTTTAGCCAGCTTTGGAAACACTTTAGCCAGCATTGCAAACATCTTAGCCAGCATTGCAAACATCTTAGCCAGCATTGCAAACACTTTAGCCAGCATTGCAAACACTTTAGCCAGCATTGCAAACACTTTAGCCAGCATTGCAAACACTTCAACCAGCATTGCATATACTTTAGCCAGTATTGCAAACACTTTAGCCAGCATTGCAAACACATTGGCCAGCATTGTGAACACTTTGGCCAGCATTGCAAACACTTTGGCGAGCATTGCAAACACTTTTGCCAGCATTGCAAACACTTCAGCCAGCATTGCAAACACTTTAGCCAGCATTGCAAACACTTTTGCCAGCATGGCAAACACTTTAGCCAGCATTACAAAAACTTTGGCCAGCATTGCATAACACTTTAGCCAGCATTGCATAACTCTTTGGCGCGCATTGCAAACACTTAAGCAGGCATTGCAAACACTTTGGCCAGCATTTCAAACACTGTAGCCAGCATTACAAACACTTTAGCCAGCATTGCAAACACTTTAGCCAGCATTGCAAACACTTTAGGCAGCATTGCAAACACTTTAGCCAGCATTGCAAACACTTTAGCAGGCATTGCAAACACTTTGGCCAGCATTGCAAACACTTTGGCCAGCATTGCAAACACTTTCGCCAGCATTGCAAACACTTTCGCCAGCATTGCAAACACTTTCGCCAGCATTGCAAACACTTTCGCCAGCATTGCAAACACTTTCGCCAGCATTGCAAACACTTTCGCCAGCATTGCAAACACTGTAGCCAGCATTGCAAACACTGTAGCCAGCAATGCAAACACTTTAGCCAGCATTGCAAACACTTTAGGCAGCATTGCAAACACTTTAGCCAGCATTGCAAACACTGTAGCCAGCATTGCAAACACTTTCGCCAGCATTGCAAACACTTTATCCAGCATTGCAAACACTTTAGCCAGCATTGCAAACACTTTAGGCAGCATTGCAAACACTTTAGCCAGCATTGCAAACACTTTAGCCAGCATTGCAAACACTTTCGCCAGCATTGCAAACACTTTCGCCAGCATTGCAAACACTTTATCCAGCATTGCAAACACTTTAGCCAGCATTGCAAACACTTTCGCCAGCATTGCAAACACTTTCGCCAGCATTGCAAACACTTTATCCAGCATTGCAAACACTTTAGCCAGTATTGCAAACACTTTAGCCAGTATTGGAAACACTTTAGCCAGCATTGCAAACACTTTCGCCAGCATTGCAAACACTGTAGCCAGCATTGCAAACACTGTAGCCAGCATTGCAAACACTTTAGCCAGCATTGCAAACACTTTAGCCAGCATTGCAAACACTTTAGCCAGCATTGCAAACACTTTAGCCAGCATTGCAAACACTTTAGCCAGCATTGCAAACACTTTCACCAGCATTGCAAACACGTTAGCCAGCATTGCAAACACTTTAGCCAGCATTGCAAACACTTTCGCCAGCATTGCAAACACATTAGCCAGCATTGCAAACAATTTAGCCAGCATTGCAAACACTTTAGCCAGCATTGCAAACACTTTAGCCAGCATTGCAAACACTTTAGCAGGCATTGCAAACACTTTGGCCAGCATTGCAAACACTTTGGCCAGCATTGCAAACACTTTGGCCAGCATTGCAAACACTTTAGCCAGCATTGCAAACACTTTGGCCAGCATTGCAAACACTTTGTCCAGCATTGCAAACACTTTAGCCAGCATTGCAAAGACCTTAGCCAGCATTGCAAAGACCTGAGCAAGCATTGCAAACACTTTAGCCAGCATTGCAAACACTTTAGCCAGCATTGCAAACACTTTGGCCAGCATTGCAAACACTTTAGGCAGCATTGCAAACACTTTGGCCAGCATTTCAAACAGTTTAGCCAGCTTTGCAAACACTTTAGCCAGCATTGCAAACACTTTGGCCAGCATTGCAAACACCTTAGCCAGCATTGCAAACACTTTAGCTAGCATTGCAAACACTTTGGCCAGCATTGCAATTACCTTAGCCAGCATTGCAAACACTTTAACCAGCATTGCAAACACTTTGGCCAGCATTGCAAACACTTTGGCCAGCATTGCAAACACTTTGGCCAGCATTGCAAACACTTCAACCAGCATTGCAAACACTTTAGCCAGCATTGCAAACACTTTAGCCAGCATTGCAAACACTTCAGCCAGCATTGCAAACACTTTGGCCAGCATTGCAAACACTTTAGCCAGCATTGCAAACACTTTCGCCAGCGTTGCAAACACTTAAGCCAGCATTGCAAACACTTTAGCCAGCATTGCAAACATTTTAGCAGGTACTGCAAACACTTTAGACAGCATTGCAAACACTTTAGCCAGCATTGCGAACACTTTAGCCAGCATTGCTAACACTTTCGCCAGCATTGCAAACACTGTAGCCAGCATTGCAAACACTGTAGCCAGCATTGCAAACACTGTAGCCAGCATTGCAAACACTTTAGCCAGCATTGCAAACACTTTCACCAGCATTGCAAACAATTTAGCCAGCATTGCAAACACTTTGACTAGAATTGCAAACACTTTAGCCAGCATTTCAAACACTTTAGCCAGTATTGCAAACACTTTAGCCAGCATTGCAAACACTTTGGCCAGCATTGCAAACACTTTGGCCAGCATTGCAAACACCTTGGCCAGCATTGCAAACACTTTAGCCAGCATTGCAAACACTTTAGCCATCATTGCAAACACTTTCGCCAGCATGGAAAACATCTTAGCCAGCATTGCAAACACTTTAGCCAGCATTGCAAACACTTTCACCAGCATTGCAAACACGTTAGCCACCATTGCAAACACTTTAGCCAGCATTGCAAACACTTTCGCCAGCATTACAAACACATTAGCCAGCATTGCAAACAATTTAGCCAGCATTGCAAACACTTTGACTAGCATTGCAAACACTTTAGCCAGCATTGCAAACACTTTAGCCAGCATTGCAAACACTTTAGCCAGCATTGCAAACACTTTGGCCAGCAGTGCAAACACTTTGGCCAGGATTGCAAACACTTTGGCCAGCATTGCAAACACTTTAGCCAGCATTGCAAACACTTTAGCCAGCATTGCAAACACTTTAGCCAGCATTGCAAACACTTTCGGCAGCATTGCAAACACTTCAGCCAGCATTACAAACACTTTCGCCAGCATTGCAAACACTTTAGCCAGCATTACAAACACTTTCGCCAGCATTGCAAACACTTTAGCCAGCATTGCAAAAGTTTTAGCCAGCATTGCAAACACTTTAGCCAGCATTGCAAACACTTTCGCCAGCATTGCAAACGTTTTCGGAGACATTGCAAACATTTTATCAGGCATTTCAAGCACTTTAGACAGCATTACAAACACATTAGCCAGCACTGCAAACACTTTGGCCAGCATTGCAAACATTTTGGCCAGTATTGCAAACACTTTGGCCAGTATTGCAAACACTTTGGCCAGCATTACAAACACATTAGCCAGCACTGCAAACACTTTGGCCAGCATTGCAAACATTTTGGCCAGTATTGCAAACACTTTGGCCAGTATTGCAAACACTTTGGCCAGCATTACAAACACTTTAGCCAGCATTGGAAATACTTTGGCCAGCATTGCAAACACCTTAGCCAGCATTGCAAACACTTTAGCCAGCATTGCAAACACTTTAGCAAGCATTGCAAACACTTTAGCCAGCATTGCAAACACTTTCGCCAGCATTGCTAACACTTCAGCCAGCATTACAAACACTTTCGCCAGCATTGCAAACACTTTAGCCAGCGTTGCAAACACTTTGGCCAGCATTGCAAACACTTTAGGCAGCATTGCAAACACTTTGGCCAGCATTTCAAACAGTTTAGCCAGCTTTGCACACACTTTAGCCAGCATTGCAAACACTTTGGCCAGCATTGCAAACACCTTAGCCAGCATTGCAAACACTTTAGCTAGCATTGCAAACACTTTGGCCAGCATTGCAATTACCTTAGCCAGCATTGCAAACACTTTAACCAGCATTGCAAACACTTTGGCCAGCATTGCAAACACTTTGGCCAGCATTGCAAACACTTTGGCCAGCATTGCAAACACTTTGGCCAGCATTGCAAACACTTCAACCAGCATTGCAAACACTTTAGCCAGCATTGCAAACACTTTAGCCAGCATTGCAAACACTTTGGCCAGCATTGCAAACACTTTAGCCAGCATTGCAAACACTTTCGCCAGCGTTGCAAACACTTAAGCCAGCATTGCAAACACTTTAGCCAGCATTGCAAACATTTTAGCAGGTACTGCAAACACTTTAGACAGCATTGCAAACACTTTAGCCAGCATTGCGAACACTTTAGCCAGCATTGCTAACACTTTCGCCAGCATTGCAAACACTGTAGCCAGCATTGCAAACACTGTAGCCAGCATTGCAAACACTTTAGCCAGCATTGCAAACACTTTCACCAGCATTGCAAACAATTTAGCCAGCATTGCAAACACTTTGACTAGAATTGCAAACACTTTAGCCAGCATTTCAAACACTTTAGCCAGTATTGCAAACACTTTAGCCAGCATTGCAAACACTTTGGCCAGCATTGCAAACACCTTGGCCAGCATTGCAAACACTTTAGCCAGCATTGCAAACACTTTAGCCATCATTGCAAACACTTTCGCCAGCATGGAAAACATCTTAGCCAGCATTGCAAACACTTTAGCCAGCATTGCAAACACTTTCACCAGCATTGCAAACACGTTAGCCACCATTGCAAACACTTTAGCCAGCATTGCAAACACTTTCGCCAGCATTACAAACACATTAGCCAGCATTGCAAACAATTTAGCCAGCATTGCAAACACTTTGACTAGCATTGCAAACACTTTAGCCAGCATTGCAAACACTTTAGCCAGCATTGCAAACACTTTAGCCAGCATTGCAAACACTTTGGCCAGCAGTGCAAACACTTTGGCCAGGATTACAAACACTTTCGCCAGCATTGCAAACACTTTAGCCAGCATTACAAACACTTTCGCCAGCATTGCAAACACTTTAGCCAGCATTGCAAAAGTTTTAGCCAGCATTGCAAACACTTTAGCCAGCATTGCAAACACTTTCGCCAGCATTGCAAACGTTTTCGGAGACATTGCAAACATTTTATCAGGCATTTCAAGCACTTTAGACAGCATTACAAACACTTTCGCCAGCATTACAAACACATTAGCCAGCACTGCAAACACTTTGGCCAGCATTGCAAACATTTTGGCCAGTATTGCAAACACTTTGGCCAGTATTGCAAACACTTTGGCCAGCATTACAAACACTTTAGCCAGCTGTGGAAATACTTTGGCCAGCATTGCAAACACCTTAGCCAGCATTGCAAACACTTTAGCCAGCATTGCAAACACTTTCACCAGCATTGCAAACATGTTAGCCACCATTGCAAACACTTTAGCCAGCATTGCAAACACTTTCGCCAGCATTGCAAACACTTTCGCCAGCATTGCAAACACATTAGCCGGCATTGCAAACAATTTAGCCAGCATTGCAAACACTTTGGCCAGCATTGCAAACACTTTAGCCAGCATTGCAAACACTTTAGCAAGCATTGCAAACACTTTAGCCAGCATTGCAAACACTTTCGCCAGCATTGCTAACACTTCAGCCAGCATTACAAACACTTTCGCCAGCATTGCAAACACTTTAGCCAGCGTTGCAAACACCTTAGCCAGCATTGCAAACACTTTAGCCAGCATTGCAAACACTTTAGGCAGTATTGCAAACACTTAAGCCAGCATTGCAAACCCTTTATCCAGCATTGAAAAACATTTTAGCAGGTACAGCAAACACTTTGGACAGCATTGCAACCACTTTAGCCAGCATTGCATAACACTTTAGCCAGCATTGCATAACTCTTTGGCGCACATTGCAAACACTATAGCAGGCATTGCAAACACTTTGGCCAGCATTGCTAACACTTTGGCCAGCATTGCAAACACTTTGGCCAGCATTGCAAACACTTTGGCCAGCATTGCAAACACTTTAGCCAGCATTGCAAACACTTTGTCCAGCATTGCAAACACTTTAGCCAGCATTGCAAACACTTTAGCCAGCATTGCAAACACTTTAGCAGGCATTGCAAACACTTTGGCCAGCATTGCAAACACTTTGGCCAGCATTGCAAACACTTTCGCCAGCATTGCAAACACTTTCGCCAGCATTGCAAACACTTTCGCCAGCATTGCAAACACTTTCGCCAGCATTGCAAACACTGTAGCCAGCATTGCAAACACTGTAGCCAGCATTGCAAACACTGTAGCCAGCAATGCAAACACTTTAGCCAGCATTGCAAACACTGTAGCCAGCATTGCAAACACTGTAGCCAGCATTGCAAACACTGTAGCCAGCATTACAAACACTTTAGCCAGCATTGCAAACACTTTAGCCAGCATTGCAAACACTTTAGGCAGCATTGCAAACACTTTAGCCAGCATTGCAAACACTTTCGCCACCATTGCAAACACTTTCGCCAGCATTGCAAACACTTTAGCCAGCATTGCAAACACTTTGGCCAGCATTGCAAACACTTTAGCCAGTATTGGAAACACTTTAGCCAGTATTGGAAACACTTTAGCCAGCATTGCAAACACTTTGGCCAGCATTGCAAACACTTTAGCCAGCATTGCAAACACTTCAGCCAGCATTGCAAACACTTTAGCCAGCATTGCAAACACTTTGGCCAGCATTGCAAACACTTTAGCCAGCATTGCAAACACTTTGGCCAGCATTGCAAACACTTTGGCCAGCATTGCAAGCACTTTAGCCAGCATTGCAATCACTTAGGCCAGCATTGCAAACACTTTGGCCAGCATTGCAAACACTTTCGCCAGCGTTGCAAACACTTAAGCCAGCATTGCAAACACTTTAGCCAGCATTGCAAACATTTTAGCAGGTACTGCAAACACTTTAGCCAGCATTGCAAACACTTTCGCCAGCGTTGCAAACACTTAAGCCAGCATTGCAAACACTTTAGCCAGCATTGCAAACACTTTTGCCAGCATTGCAAACACTTTCGCCAGCATTGCAAACACTTTGGCCAGCATTGCAAACACTTTAGCCAGCATTGCAAACACTTTAGCCAGCATTGCAAAGACCTTAGCCAGCATTGCAAAGACCTGAGCAAGCATTGCAAACACTTTAGCCAGCATTGCAAACACTTTAGCCAGCATTGCAAACACTTTAGCCAGCATTGCAAACACTTTGGCCAGCATTTCAAACAGTTTAGCCAGCATTGCAAACACTTTAGCCAGCATTGCAAACACCTTAGCCAGCATTGCAAACACTTTAGCTAGCATTGCAAACACTTTAGCCAGCATTGCAAACACTTTCGCAGGCATTGCAAACACTTTGGCCAGCATTGCAAACACTTTAGCCAGCATTTCAAACACTTTAGCCAGCATTGCAAACACTTTAGCCAGCATGCAAACACTTTGGCCAGCATTGCAAACACTTTAGCCAGCATTGCAAACACTTTGGCCAGCATTTCAAACAGTTTAGCCAGCATTGCAAACACTTTAGCCAGCATTGCAAACACTTTAGCCAGCATTGCAAACACCTTAGCCAGCATTGCAAACACTTTGGCCAGCATTGCAATCATATTAGCCAGCATTGCAAACACTTTGGCCAGCATTGCAAACACTTAAGCCAGCATTGCAAACACTTTAGCCAGCTTTGGAAACACTTTAGCCAGCATTGCAAACATCTTAGCCAGCATTGCAAACATCTTAGCCAGCATTGCAAACACTTTAGCCAGCATTGCAAACACTTTAGCCAGCATTGCAAACACTTCAGCCAGCATTGCATATACTTTAGCCAGTATTGCAAACACTTTAGCCAGCATTGCAAACACATTGGCCAGCATTGTGAACACTTTGGCCAGCATTGCAAACACTTTAGGCAGCATTGCAAACACTTAAGCCAGCATTGCAAACACTTTAGCCAGCTTTGGAAACACTTTAGCCAGCATTGCAAACATCTTAGCCAGCATTGCAAACATCTTAGCCAGCATTGCAAACACTTTAGCCAGCATTGCAAACACTTTAGCCAGCATTGCAAACACTTTAGCCAGCATTGCAAACACTTCAACCAGCATTGCATATACTTTAGCCAGTATTGCAAACACTTTAGCCAGCATTGCAAACACATTGGCCAGCATTGTGAACACTTTGGCCAGCATTGCAAACACTTTGGCGAGCATTGCAAACACTTTTGCCAGCATTGCAAACACTTCAGCCAGCATTGCAAACACTTTAGCCAGCATTGCAAACACTTTTGCCAGCATGGCAAACACTTTAGCCAGCATTACAAAAACTTTGGCCAGCATTGCATAACACTTTAGCCAGCATTGCATAACTCTTTGGCGCGCATTGCAAACACTTAAGCAGGCATTGCAAACACTTTGGCCAGCATTTCAAACACTGTAGCCAGCATTACAAACACTTTAGCCAGCATTGCAAACACTTTAGCCAGCATTGCAAACACTTTAGGCAGCATTGCAAACACTTTAGCCAGCATTGCAAACACTTTAGCAGGCATTGCAAACACTTTGGCCAGCATTGCAAACACTTTGGCCAGCATTGCAAACACTTTCGCCAGCATTGCAAACACTTTCGCCAGCATTGCAAACACTTTCGCCAGCATTGCAAACACTTTCGCCAGCATTGCAAACACTTTCGCCAGCATTGCAAACACTTTCGCCAGCATTGCAAACACTGTAGCCAGCATTGCAAACACTGTAGCCAGCAATGCAAACACTTTAGCCAGCATTGCAAACACTTTAGGCAGCATTGCAAACACTTTAGCCAGCATTGCAAACACTGTAGCCAGCATTGCAAACACTGTAGCCAGCATTGCAAACACTGTCGCCAGCATTACAAACACTTTAGCCAGCATTGCAAACACTTTAGGCAGCATTGCAAACACTTTAGCCAGCATTGCAAACACTTTCGCCAGCATTGCAAACACTTTCGCCAGCATTGCAAACACTTTAGCCAGCATTGCAAACACTTTGGCCAGCATTGCAAACACTTTAGCCAGTATTGGAAACACTTTAGCCAGTATTGGAAACACTTTAGCCAGCATTGCAAACACTTTGGCCAGCATTGCAAACACTTTAGCCAGCATTGCAAACACTTCAGCCAGCATTGCAAACACTTTAGCCAGCATTGCAAACACTTTGGCCAGCATTGCAAACACTTTAGCCAGCATTGCAAACACTTTGGCCAGCATTGCAAACACTTTGGCCAGCATTGCAAACACTTTGGCCAGCATTGCAAGCACTTTAGCCAGCATTGCAATCACTTAGGCCAGCATTGCAAACACTTTGGCCAGCATTGCAAACACTTTCGCCAGCGTTGCAAACACTTAAGCCAGCATTGCAAACACTTTAGCCAGCATTGCAAACACTTTTGCCAGCATTGCAAACACTTTCGCCAGCGTTGCAAACACTTTGGCCAGCATTGCAAACACTTTAGCCAGCATTGCAAACACTTTAGCCAGCATTGCAAAGACCTTAGCCAGCATTGCAAAGACCTGAGCAAGCATTGCAAACACTTTAGCCAGCATTGCAAACACTTTAGCCAGCATTGCAAACACTTTAGCCAGCATTGCAAACACTTTGGCCAGCATTTCAAACAGTTTAGCCAGCATTGCAAACACTTTAGCCAGCATTGCAAACGCCTTAGCCAGCATTGCAAACACTTTAGCTAGCATTGCAAACACTTTAGCCAGCATTGCAAACACTTTCGCAGGCATTGCAAACACTTTGGCCAGCATTGCAAACACTTTAGCCAGCATGCAAACACTTTGGCCAGCATTGCAAACACTTTAGCCAGCATTGCAAACACTTTGGCCAGCATTTCAAACAGTTTAGCCAGCATTGCAAACACTTTAGCCAGCATTGCAAACACTTTAGCCAGCATTGCAAACACCTTAGCCAGCATTGCAAACACTTTGGCCAGCATTGCAATCATTTTAGCCAGCATTGCAAACACCTTGGCCAGCATTGCAAACACTTTGGCCAGCATTGCAAACACTTTAGCCAGCATTGCAAACACTTTAGCCAGCATTGCAAACACTTTAGCCAGCATTGCAAACACTTTAGCCAGCATTGCAAACACTTTGGCCAGCATTGCAAACACTTTAGCCAGCATTGCAAACACTTTCGCCAGCGTTGCAAACACTTAAGCCAGCATTGCAAACACTTTAGCCAGCTTTGGAAACACTTTAGCCAGCATTGCAAACATCTTAGCCAGCATTGCAAACATCTTAGCCAGCATTGCAAACACTTTAGCCAGCATTGCAAACACTTTAGCCAGCATTGCAAACACTTCAGCCAGCATTGCATATACTTTAGCCAGTATTGCAAACACTTTAGCCAGCATTGCAAACACATTGGCCAGCATTGTGAACACTTTGGCCAGCATTGCAAACACTTTAGCCATCATTGCAAACACTTTCGCCAGCATTGCAAACACTTTCGTCAGCATTGCAAACACTATAGCCAGCATTGCAAACACTTTGGCCAGCATTGCAAACACTTTAGCCAGCATTGCAAACACTTTAGCCAGCATTGCAAACACTTTGGCCAGTATTGCAAACACTTTGGCCAGCATTGCAAACACTTTAGCCAGTATTGGAAACACTTTAGCCAGTATTGGAAACACTTTAGCCAGCATTGCAAACACTTTGGCCAGCATTGCAAACACTTTAGCCAGCATTGCAAACACTTCAGCCAGCATTGCAAACACTTTAGCCAGCATTGCAAACACTTTGGCCAGCATTGCAAACACTTTAGCCAGCATTGCAAACACTTTGGCCAGCATTGCAAACACTTTGGCCAGCATTGCAAGCACTTTAGCCAGCATTGCAATCACTTAGGCCAGCATTGCAAACACTTTGGCCAGCATTGCAAACACTTTCGCCAGCGTTGCAAACACTTAAGCCAGCATTGCAAACACTTTAGCCAGCATTGCAAACATTTTAGCAGGTACTGCAAACACTTTAGCCAGCATTGCAAACACTTTCGCCAGCGTTGCAAACACTTAAGCCAGCATTGCAAACACTTTAGCCAGCATTGCAAACACTTTTGCCAGCATTGCAAACACTTTCGCCAGCATTGCAAACACTTTGGCCAGCATTGCAAACACTTTAGCCAGCATTGCAAACACTTTAGCCAGCATTGCAAAGACCTTAGCCAGCATTGCAAAGACCTGAGCAAGCATTGCAAACACTTTAGCCAGCATTGCAAACACTTTAGCCAGCATTGCAAACACTTTAGCCAGCATTGCAAACACTTTGGCCAGCATTTCAAACAGTTTAGCCAGCATTGCAAACACTTTAGCCAGCATTGCAAACACCTTAGCCAGCATTGCAAACACTTTAGCTAGCATTGCAAACACTTTAGCCAGCATTGCAAACACTTTCGCAGGCATTGCAAACACTTTGGCCAGCATTGCAAACACTTTAGCCAGCATTTCAAACACTTTAGCCAGCATTGCAAACACTTTAGCCAGCATGCAAACACTTTGGCCAGCATTGCAAACACTTTAGCCAGCATTGCAAACACTTTGGCCAGCATTTCAAACAGTTTAGCCAGCATTGCAAACACTTTAGCCAGCATTGCAAACACTTTAGCCAGCATTGCAAACACCTTAGCCAGCATTGCAAACACTTTGGCCAGCATTGCAATCATATTAGCCAGCATTGCAAACACTTTGGCCAGCATTGCAAACACTTAAGCCAGCATTGCAAACACTTTAGCCAGCTTTGGAAACACTTTAGCCAGCATTGCAAACATCTTAGCCAGCATTGCAAACATCTTAGCCAGCATTGCAAACACTTTAGCCAGCATTGCAAACACTTTAGCCAGCATTGCAAACACTTCAGCCAGCATTGCATATACTTTAGCCAGTATTGCAAACACTTTAGCCAGCATTGCAAACACATTGGCCAGCATTGTGAACACTTTGGCCAGCATTGCAAACACTTTAGGCAGCATTGCAAACACTTAAGCCAGCATTGCAAACACTTTAGCCAGCTTTGGAAACACTTTAGCCAGCATTGCAAACATCTTAGCCAGCATTGCAAACATCTTAGCCAGCATTGCAAACATCTTAGCCAGCATTGCAAACACTTTAGCCAGCATTGCAAACACTTTAGCCAGCATTGCAAACACATTGGCCAGCATTGTGAACACTTTGGCCAGCATTGCAAACACTTTGGCGAGCATTGCAAACACTTTTGCCAGCATTGCAAACACTTCAGCCAGCATTGCAAACACTTTAGCCAGCATTGCAAACACTTTTGCCAGCATGGCAAACACTTTAGCCAGCATTACAAAAACTTTGGCCAGCATTGCATAACACTTTAGCCAGCATTGCATAACTCTTTGGCGCGCATTGCAAACACTTAAGCAGGCATTGCAAACACTTTGGCCAGCATTTCAAACACTGTAGCCAGCATTACAAACACTTTAGCCAGCATTGCAAACACTTTAGCCAGCATTGCAAACACTTTAGGCAGCATTGCAAACACTTTAGCCAGCATTGCAAACACTTTAGCAGGCATTGCAAACACTTTGGCCAGCATTGCAAACACTTTGGCCAGCATTGCAAACACTTTCGCCAGCATTGCAAACACTTTCGCCAGCATTGCAAACACTTTCGCCAGCATTGCAAACACTTTCGCCAGCATTGCAAACACTTTCGCCAGCATTGCAAACACTGTAGCCAGCATTGCAAACACTGTAGCCAGCAATGCAAACACTTTAGCCAGCATTGCAAACACTTTAGGCAGCATTGCAAACACTTTAGCCAGCATTGCAAACACTGTAGCCAGCATTGCAAACACTGTAGCCAGCATTGCAAACACTGTCGCCAGCATTACAAACACTTTAGCCAGCATTGCAAACACTTTAGGCAGCATTGCAAACACTTTAGCCAGCATTGCAAACACTTTCGCCAGCATTGCAAACACTTTCGCGAGCATTGCAAACACTTTAGCCAGCATTGCAAACACTTTGGCCAGCATTGCAAACACTTTAGCCAGTATTGGAAACACTTTAGCCAGTATTGGAAACACTTTAGCCAGCATTGCAAACACTTTGGCCAGCATTGCAAACACTTTAGCCAGCATTGCAAACACTTCAGCCAGCATTGCAAACACTTTAGCCAGCATTGCAAACACTTTGGCCAGCATTGCAAACACTTTAGCCAGCATTGCAAACACTTTGGCCAGCATTGCAAACACTTTGGCCAGCATTGCAAACACTTTGGCCAGCATTGCAAGCACTTTAGCCAGCATTGCAATCACTTAGGCCAGCATTGCAAACACTTTGGCCAGCATTGCAAACACTTTCGCCAGCGTTGCAAACACTTAAGCCAGCATTGCAAACACTTTAGCCAGCATTGCAAACACTTTTGCCAGCATTGCAAACACTTTCGCCAGCGTTGCAAACACTTTGGCCAGCATTGCAAACACTTTAGCCAGCATTGCAAACACTTTAGCCAGCATTGCAAAGACCTTAGCCAGCATTGCAAAGACCTGAGCAAGCATTGCAAACACTTTAGCCAGCATTGCAAACACTTTAGCCAGCATTGCAAACACTTTAGCCAGCATTGCAAACACTTTGGCCAGCATTTCAAACAGTTTAGCCAGCATTGCAAACACTTTAGCCAGCATTGCAAACACCTTAGCCAGCATTGCAAACACTTTAGCTAGCATTGCAAACACTTTAGCCAGCATTGCAAACACTTTCGCAGGCATTGCAAACACTTTGGCCAGCATTGCAAACACTTTAGCCAGCATTGCAAACACTTTAGCCAGCATTGCAAACACTTTAGCCAGCATGCAAACACTTTGGCCAGCATTGCAAACACTTTAGCCAGCATTGCAAACACTTTGGCCAGCATTTCAAACAGTTTAGCCAGCATTGCAAACACTTTAGCCAGCATTGCAAACACTTTAGCCAGCATTGCAAACACCTTAGCCAGCATTGCAAACACTTTGGCCAGCATTGCAATCATTTTAGCCAGCATTGCAAACACCTTGGCCAGCATTGCAAACACTTTGGCCAGCATTGCAAACACTTTAGCCAGCATTGCAAACACTTTAGCCAGCATTGCAAACACTTTAGCCAGCATTGCAAACACTTTAGCCAGCATTGCAAACACTTTGGCCAGCATTGCAAACACTTTAGCCAGCATTGCAAACACTTTCGCCAGCGTTGCAAACACTTAAGCCAGCATTGCAAACACTTTAGCCAGCTTTGGAAACACTTTAGCCAGCATTGCAAACATCTTAGCCAGCATTGCAAACATCTTAGCCAGCATTGCAAACACTTTAGCCAGCATTGCAAACACTTTAGCCAGCATTGCAAACACTTCAGCCAGCATTGCATATACTTTAGCCAGTATTGCAAACACTTTAGCCAGCATTGCAAACACATTGGCCAGCATTGTGAACACTTTGGCCAGCATTGCAAACACTTTAGGCAGCATTGCAAACACTTAAGCCAGCATTGCAAACACTTTAGCCAGCTTTGGAAACACTTTAGCCAGCATTGCAAACATCTTAGCCAGCATTGCAAACACTTTAGCCAGCATTGCAAACACTTTAGCCAGCATTGCAAACACTTTAGCCAGCATTGCAAACACTTCAACCAGCATTGCATATACTTTAGCCAGTATTGCAAACACTTTAGCCAGCATTGCAAACACATTGGCCAGCATTGTGAACACTTTGGCCAGCATTGCAAACACTTTGGCGAGCATTGCAAACACTTTTGCCAGCATTGCAAACACTTCAGCCAGCATTGCAAACACTTTAGCCAGCATTGCAAACACTTTTGCCAGCATGGCAAACACTTTAGCCAGCATTACAAAAACTTTAGCCAGCATTGCATAACACTTTAGCCAGCATTGCATAACTCTTTGGCGCGCATTGCAAACACTTAAGCAGGCATTGCAAACACTTTGGCCAGCATTGCAAACACTTTGGCGAGCATTGCAAACACTTTTGCCAGCATTGCAAACACTTCAGCCAGCATTGCAAACACTTTAGCCAGCATTGCAAACACTTTTGCCAGCATGGCAAACACTTTAGCCAGCATTACAAAAACTTTAGCCAGCATTGCATAACACTTTAGCCAGCATTGCATAACTCTTTGGCGCGCATTGCAAACACTTAAGCAGGCATTGCAAACACTTTAGCCAGCATTGCAAACACTTTAGCCAGCATTGCAAACACTTTCGCCAGCATTGCTAACACTTCAGCCAGCATTACAAACACTTTCGCCAGCATTGCAAACACTTTAGCCAGCGTTGCAAACACCTTAGCCAGCATTGCAAACACTTTAGCCAGCATTGCAAACACTTTAGGCAGTATTGCAAACACTTAAGCCAGCATTGCAAACCCTTTATCCAGCATTGAAAAACATTTTAGCAGGTACTGCAAACACTTTGGACAGCATTGCAACCACTTTAGCCAGCATTGCAAACACTTTAGCCAGCATTGCAAATACTTTAGCCAGTATTGCAAACACTTTAGCTAGCATCGCAAACACTTTAGCCAGCATTGCATACACTTTGACCAACATTGCAAACACTTTATCCAGCATTGCAAACACTTTGGCCAGCATTTTAAACACTTTGGCCAGCATTGCAAACACTTTGGCCAGCATTGCAAACACTTTAGCCAGCATTGCAAAAACTTTGGCCAGCATTGCAAACACTTTGGCCAGCATTGCAAACACTTTAGCCAGCATTGCAAACACTTTAGCCAGCATTGCAAACACTTTGTCCAGCATTGCAAACACTTTAGCCAGCATTGCAAACACTTTAGCCAGCATTGCAAACACTTTAGCAGGCATTGCAAACACTTTGGCCAGCATTGCAAACACTTTGGCCAGCATTGCAAACACTTTCGCCAGCATTGCAAACACTTTCGCCAGCATTGCAAACACTTTCGCCAGCATTGCAAACACTTTCGCCAGCATTGCAAACACTTTCGCCAGCATTGCAAACACTGTAGCCAGCATTGCAAACACTGTAGCCAGCATTGCAAACACTGTAGCCAGCAATGCAAACACTTTAGCCAGCATTGCAAACACTTTAGGCAGCATTGCAAACACTTTAGCCAGCATTGCAAACACTGTAGCCAGCATTGCAAACACTGTAGCCAGCATTGCAAACACTGTAGCCAGCATTACAAACACTTTAGCCAGCATTGCAAACACTTTAGCCAGCATTGCAAACACTTTAGGCAGCATTGCAAACACTTTAGCCAGCATTGCAAACACTTTCGCCACCATTGCAAACACTTTCGCCAGCATTGCAAACACTTTAGCCAGCATTGCAAACACTTTGGCCAGCATTGCAAACACTTTAGCCAGTATTGGAAACACTTTAGCCAGTATTGGAAACACTTTAGCCAGCATTGCAAACACTTTGGCCAGCATTGCAAACACTTTAGCCAGCATTGCAAACACTTCAGCCAGCATTGCAAACACTTTAGCCAGCATTGCAAACACTTTGGCCAGCATTGCAAACACTTTAGCCAGCATTGCAAACACTTTGGCCAGCATTGCAAACACTTTGGCCAGCATTGCAAGCACTTTAGCCAGCATTGCAATCACTTAGGCCAGCATTGCAAACACTTTGGCCAGCATTGCAAACACTTTCGCCAGCGTTGCAAACACTTAAGCCAGCATTGCAAACACTTTAGCCAGCATTGCAAACATTTTAGCAGGTCCTGCAAACACTTTAGCCAGCATTGCAAACACTTTCGCCAGCGTTGCAAACACTTAAGCCAGCATTGCAAACACTTTAGCCAGCATTGCAAACACTTTTGCCAGCATTGCAAACACTTTCGCCAGCGTTGCAAACACTTTGGCCAGCATTGCAAACACTTTAGCCAGCATTGCAAACACTTTAGCCAGCATTGCAAACACTTTAGCCAGCATTGCAAACACTTTAGCCAGCATTGCAAAGACCTTAGCCAGCATTGCAAAGACCTGAGCAAGCATTGCAAACACTTTAGCCAGCATTGCAAACACTTTAGCCAGCATTGCAAACACTTTAGCCAGCATTGCAAACACTTTGGCCAGCATTGCAAACACTTTGGCCAGCATTTCAAACAGTTTAGCCAGCATTGCAAACACTTTAGCCAGCATTGCAAACACCTTAGCCAACATTGCAAACACTTTAGCTAGCATTGCAAACACTTTAGCCAGCATTGCAAACACTTTCGCAGGCATTGCAAACACTTTGGCCAGCATTGCAAACACTTTAGCCAGCATTTCAAACACTTTAGCCAGCATTGCAAACACTTTAGCCAGCATGCAAACACTTTGGCCAGCATTGCAAACACTTTAGCCAGCATTGCAAACACTTTGGCCAGCATTTCAAACAGTTTAGCCAGCATTGCAAACACTTTAGCCAGCATTGCAAACACTTTAGCCAGCATTGCAAACACCTTAGCCAGCATTGCAAACACTTTGGCCAGCATTGCAATCATATTAGCCAGCATTGCAAACACCTTGGCCAGCATTGCAAACACTTTGGCCAGCATTGCAAACACTTCAACCAGCATTGCAAACACTTTAGCCAGCATTGCAAACACTTTAGCCAGCATTGCAAACACTTTAGCCAGCATTGCAAACACTTTAGCCAGCATTGCAAACACTTTAGCCAGCATTGCAAACACTTTGGCCAGCATTGCAAACACTTTAGCCAGCATTGCAAACACTTTCGCCAGCGTTGCAAACACTTAAGCCAGCATTGCAAACACTTTAGCCAGCTTTGGAAACACTTTAGCCAGCATTGCAAACATCTTAGCCAGCATTGCAAACATCTTAGCCAGCATTGCAAACACTTTAGCCAGCATTGCAAACACTTTAGCCAGCATTGCAAACACTTCAGCCAGCATTGCATATACTTTAGCCAGTATTGCAAACACTTTAGCCAGCATTGCAAACACATTGGCCAGCATTGTGAACACTTTGGCCAGCATTGCAAACACTTTAGGCAGCATTGCAAACACTTAAGCCAGCATTGCAAACACTTTAGCCAGCTTTGGAAACACTTTAGCCAGCATTGCAAACATCTTAGCCAGCATTGCAAACATCTTAGCCAGCATTGCAAACACTTTAGCCAGCATTGCAAACACTTTAGCCAGCATTGCAAACACTTTAGCCAGCATTGCAAACACTTCAACCAGCATTGCATATACTTTAGCCAGTATTGCAAACACTTTAGCCAGCATTGCAAACACATTGGCCAGCATTGTGAACACTTTGGCCAGCATTGCAAACACTTTGGCGAGCATTGCAAACACTTTAGCCAGCATTGCAAACACTTTAGCCAGCATTGCAAACACTTTAGCCAGCATTGCAAACACTTTGGCCAGCATTGCAAACACTTTAGCCAGCATTGCAAACACTTTCGCCAGCGTTGCAAACACTTAAGCCAGCATTGCAAACACTTTAGCCAGCTTTGGAAACACTTTAGCCAGCATTGCAAACATCTTAGCCAGCATTGCAAACATCTTAGCCAGCATTGCAAACACTTTAGCCAGCATTGCAAACACTTTAGCCAGCATTGCAAACACTTCAGCCAGCATTGCATATACTTTAGCCAGTATTGCAAACACTTTAGCCAGCATTGCAAACACATTGGCCAGCATTGTGAACACTTTGGCCAGCATTGCAAACACTTTAGGCAGCATTGCAAACACTTAAGCCAGCATTGCAAACACTTTAGCCAGCTTTGGAAACACTTTAGCCAGCATTGCAAACATCTTAGCCAGCATTGCAAACATCTTAGCCAGCATTGCAAACACTTTAGCCAGCATTGCAAACACTTTAGCCAGCATTGCAAACACTTTAGCCAGCATTGCAAACACTTCAACCAGCATTGCATATACTTTAGCCAGTATTGCAAACACTTTAGCCAGCATTGCAAACACATTGGCCAGCATTGTGAACACTTTGGCCAGCATTGCAAACACTTTGGCGAGCATTGCAAACACTTTTGCCAGCATTGCAAACACTTCAGCCAGCATTGCAAACACTTTAGCCAGCATTGCAAACACTTTTGCCAGGATGGCAAACACTTTAGCCAGCATTACAAAAACTTTGGCCAGCATTGCATAACACTTTAGCCAGCATTGCATAACTCTTTGGCGCGCATTGCAAACACTAAAGCAGGCATTGCAAACACTTTGGCCAGCATTTCAAACACTGTAGCCAGCATTACAAACACTTTAGCCAGCATTGCAAACACTTTAGCCAGCATTGCAAACACTTTAGGCAGCATTGCAAACACTTTAGCCAGCATTGCAAACACTTTAGCAGGCATTGCAAACACTTTGGCCAGCATTGCAAACACTTTGGCCAGCATTGCAAACACTTTCGCCAGCATTGCAAACACTTTCGCCAGCATTGCAAACACTTTCGCCAGCATTGCAAACACTTTCGCCAGCATTGCAAACACTTTCGCCAGCATTGCAAACACTTTCGCCAGCATTGCAAACACTGTAGCCAGCATTGCAAACACTGTAGCCAGCAATGCAAACACTTTAGCCAGCATTGCAAACACTTTAGGCAGCATTGCAAACACTTCAGCCAGCATTGCAAACACTGTAGCCAGCATTGCAAACACTGTAGCCAGCATTGCAAACACTGTAGCCAGCATTACAAACACTTTAGCCAGCATTGCAAACACTTTAGCCAGCATTGCAAACACTTTAGGCAGCATTGCAAACACTTTAGCCAGCATTGCAAACACTTTCGCCAGCATTGCAAACACTTTCGCCAGCATTGCAAACACTTTAGCCAGCATTGCAAACACTTTGGCCAGCATTGCAAACACTTTAGCCAGTATTGGAAACACTTTAGCCAGTATTGGAAACACTTTAGCCAGCATTGCAAACACTTTGGCCAGCATTGCAAACACTTTAGCCAGCATTGCAAACACTTCAGCCAGCATTGCAAACACTTTAGCCAGCATTGCAAACACTTTGGCCAGCATTGCAAACACTTTAGCCAGCATTGCAAACACTTTGGCCAGCATTGCAAACACTTTGGCCAGCATTGCAAGCACTTTAGCCAGCATTGCAATCACTTAGGCCAGCATTGCAAACACTTTGGCCAGCATTGCAAACACTTTCGCCAGCGTTGCAAACACTTAAGCCAGCATTGCAAACACTTTTGCCAGCATTGCAAACACTTTTGCCAGCATTGCAAACACTTTCGCCAGCGTTGCAAACACTTTGGCCAGCATTGCAAACACTTTAGCCAGCATTGCAAACACTTTAGCCAGCATTGCAAAGACCTTAGCCAGCATTGCAAAGACCTGAGCAAGCATTGCAAACACTTTAGCCAGCATTGCAAACACTTTAGCCAGCATTGCAAACACTTTGGCCAGCATTTCAAACAGTTTAGCCAGCATTGCAAACACTTTAGCCAGCATTGCAAACACCTTAGCCAGCATTGCAAACACTTTAGCTAGCATTGCAAACACTTTAGCCAGCATTGCAAACACTTTCGCAGGCATTGCAAACACTTTGGCCAGCATTGCAAACACTTTAGCCAGCATTGCAAACACTTTAGCCAGCATTGCAAACACTTTAGCCAGCATGCAAACACTTTGGCCAGCATTGCAAACACTTTAGCCAGCATTGCAAACACTTTGGCCAGCATTTCAAACAGTTTAGCCAGCATTGCAAACACTTTAGCCAGCATTGCAAACACTTTAGCCAGCATTGCAAACACCTTAGCCAGCATTGCAAACACTTTGGCCAGCATTGCAATCATATTAGCCAGCATTGCAAACACCTTGGCCAGCATTGCAAACACTTTGGCCAGCATTGCAAACACTTCAACCAGCATTGCAAACACTTTAGCCAGCATTGCAAACACTTTAGCCAGCATTGCAAACACTTTAGCCAGCATTGCAAACACTTTGGCCAGCATTGCAAACACTTTAGCCAGCATTGCAAACACTTTCGCCAGCGTTGCAAACACTTAAGCCAGCATTGCAAACACTTTAGCCAGCTTTGGAAACACTTTAGCCAGCATTGCAAACATCTTAGCCAGCATTGCAAACATCTTAGCCAGCATTGCAAACACTTTAGCCAGCATTGCAAACACTTTAGCCAGCATTGCAAACACTTCAGCCAGCATTGCATATACTTTAGCCAGTATTGCAAACACTTTAGCCAGCATTGCAAACACATTGGCCAGCATTGTGAACACTTTGGCCAGCATTGCAAACACTTTAGGCAGCATTGCAAACACTTAAGCCAGCATTGCAAACACTTTAGCCAGCTTTGGAAACACTTTAGCCAGCATTGCAAACATCTTAGCCAGCATTGCAAACATCTTAGCCAGCATTGCAAACACTTTAGCCAGCATTGCAAACACTTTAGCCAGCATTGCAAACACTTTAGCCAGCATTGCAAACACTTCAACCAGCATTGCATATACTTTAGCCAGTATTGCAAACACATTGGCCAGCATTGTGAACACTTTGGCCAGCATTGCAAACACTTTGGCGAGCATTGCAAACACTTTTGCCAGCATTGCAAACACTTCAGCCAGCATTGCAAACACTTTAGCCAGCATTGCAAACACTTTTGCCAGCATGGCAAACACTTTAGCCAGCATTACAAAAACTTTAGCCAGCATTGCATAACACTTTAGCCAGCATTGCATAACTCTTTGGCGCGCATTGCAAACACTTAAGCAGGCATTGCAAACACTTTGGCCAGCATTGCAAACACTTTGGCGAGCATTGCAAACACTTTTGCCAGCATTGCAAACACTTCAGCCAGCATTGCAAACACTTTAGCCAGCATTGCAAACACTTTAGCCAGCATTACAAAAACTTTAGCCAGCATTGCATAACACTTTAGCCAGCATTGCATAACTCTTTGGCGCGCATTGCAAACACTTAAGCAGGCATTGCAAACACTTTGGCCAGCATTTCAAACACTTTGGCCAGCATTGCAAACACTTTGGCCAGCATTGCAAACACTTTAGCCAGCATTGCAAAAACTTTGGCCAGCATTGCAAACACTTTGGCCAGCATTGCAAACACTTTAGCCGGCATTGCAAACACTTTGTCCAGCATTGCAAACACTTTAGCCAGCATTGCAAACACTTTAGCCAGCATTGCAAACACTTTAGCAGGCATTGCAAACACTTTGGCCAGCATTGCAAACACTTTAGCCAGCATTGCAAACACTTTGTCCAGCATTGCAAACACTTTAGCCAGCATTGCAAAGACCTTAGCCAGCATTGCAAAGACCTGAGCAAGCATTGCAAACACTTTAGCCAGCATTGCAAACACTTTAGCCAGCATTGCAAACACTTTGGCCAGCATTGCAAACACTTTAGCCAGCATTGCAAACACTTTGGCCAGCATTTCAAACAGTTTAGCCAGCTTTGCAAACACTTTAGCCAGCTTTGCAAACACTTTGGCCAGCATTGCAAACACCTTAGCCAGCATTGCAAACACTTTAGCTAGCATTGCAAACACTTTGGCCAGCATTGCAATTACCTTAGCCAGCATTGCAAACACTTTAACCAGCATTGCAAACACTTTCGCCAGCATTGCAAACACTGTAGCCAGCATTGCAAACACTGTAGCCAGCATTGCAAACACCTTAGCCAGCATTGCAAACACTTTCACCAGCATTGCAAACACGGTAGCCAGCATTGCAAACACGGTAGCCAGCATTGCAAACACTGTTGCCAGCATTGCAAACACGGTAGCCAGCATTGCAAACACGGTAGCCAGCATTGCAAACACGGTAGCCAGCATTGCAAACACTGTAGCCAGCATTACAAACACTTTAGCCAGCATTGCAAACACTTTAGCCAGCATTGCAAACACTTTAGGCAGCATTGCAAACACTTTAGCCAGCATTGCAAACACTTTCGCCAGCATTGCAAACACTTTCGCCAGCATTGCAAACACTTTAGCCAGCATTGCAAACACTTTGGCCAGCATTGCAAACACTTTAGCCAGTATTGGAAACACTTTAGCCAGTATTGGAAACACTTTAGCCAGCATTGCAAACACTTTGGCCAGCATTGCAAACACTTTAGCCAGCATTGCAAACACTTCAGCCAGCATTGCAAACACTTTAGCCAGCATTGCAAACACTTTGGCCAGCATTGCAAACACTTTAGCCAGCATTGCAAACACTTTGGCCAGCATTGCAAACACTTTGGCCAGCATTGCAAGCACTTTAGCCAGCATTGCAATCACTTAGGCCAGCATTGCAAACACTTTGGCCAGCATTGCAAACACTTTCGCCAGCGTTGCAAACACTTAAGCCAGCATTGCAAACACTTTAGCCAGCATTGCAAACACTTTTGCCAGCATTGCAAACACTTTCGCCAGCGTTGCAAACACTTTGGCCAGCATTGCAAACACTTTAGCCAGCATTGCAAACACTTTAGCCAGCATTGCAAAGACCTTAGCCAGCATTGCAAAGACCTGAGCAAGCATTGCAAACACTTTAGCCAGCATTGCAAACACTTTAGCCAGCATTGCAAACACTTTGGCCAGCATTTCAAACAGTTTAGCCAGCATTGCAAACACTTTAGCCAGCATTGCAAACACCTTAGCCAGCATTGCAAACACTTTAGCTAGCATTGCAAACACTTTAGCCAGCATTGCAAACACTTTCGCAGGCATTGCAAACACTTTGGCCAGCATTGCAAACACTTTAGCCAGCATTGCAAACACTTTAGCCAGCATTGCAAACACTTTAGCCAGCATGCAAACACTTTGGCCAGCATTGCAAACACTTTAGCCAGCATTGCAAACACTTTGGCCAGCATTTCAAACAGTTTAGCCAGCATTGCAAACACTTTAGCCAGCATTGCAAACACTTTAGCCAGCATTGCAAACACCTTGGCCAGCATTGCAAACACTTTGGCCAGCATTGCAATCATTTTAGCCAGCATTGCAAACACCTTGGCCAGCATTGCAAACACTTTGGCCAGCATTGCAAACACTTTAGCCAGCATTGCAAACACTTTAGCCAGCATTGCAAACACTTTAGCCAGCATTGCAAACACTTTAGCCAGCATTGCAAACACTTTGGCCAGCATTGCAAACACTTTAGCCAGCATTGCAAACACTTTCGCCAGCGTTGCAAACACTTAAGCCAGCATTGCAAACACTTTAGCCAGCTTTGGAAACACTTTAGCCAGCATTGCAAACATCTTAGCCAGCATTGCAAACATCTTAGCCAGCATTGCAAACACTTTAGCCAGCATTGCAAACACTTTAGCCAGCATTGCAAACACTTCAGCCAGCATTGCATATACTTTAGCCAGTATTGCAAACACTTTAGCCAGCATTGCAAACACATTGGCCAGCATTGTGAACACTTTGGCCAGCATTGCAAACACTTTAGCCATCATTGCAAACACTTTCGCCAGCATTGCAAACACTTTCGTCAGCATTGCAAACACTATAGCCAGCATTGCAAACACTTTGGCCAGCATTGCAAACACTTTAGCCAGCATTGCAAACACTTTAGCCAGCATTGCAAACACTTTGGCCAGTATTGCAAACACTTTGGCCAGCATTGCAAACACTTTAGCCAGTATTGGAAACACTTTAGCCAGTATTGGAAACACTTTAGCCAGCATTGCAAACACTTTGGCCAGCATTGCAAACACTTTAGCCAGCATTGCAAACACTTCAGCCAGCATTGCAAACACTTTAGCCAGCATTGCAAACACTTTGGCCAGCATTGCAAACACTTTAGCCAGCATTGCAAACACTTTGGCCAGCATTGCAAACACTTTGGCCAGCATTGCAAGCACTTTAGCCAGCATTGCAATCACTTAGGCCAGCATTGCAAACACTTTGGCCAGCATTGCAAACACTTTCGCCAGCGTTGCAAACACTTAAGCCAGCATTGCAAACACTTTAGCCAGCATTGCAAACATTTTAGCAGGTACTGCAAACACTTTAGCCAGCATTGCAAACACTTTCGCCAGCGTTGCAAACACTTAAGCCAGCATTGCAAACACTTTAGCCAGCATTGCAAACACTTTTGCCAGCATTGCAAACACTTTCGCCAGCATTGCAAACACTTTGGCCAGCATTGCAAACACTTTAGCCAGCATTGCAAACACTTTAGCCAGCATTGCAAAGACCTTAGCCAGCATTGCAAAGACCTGAGCAAGCATTGCAAACACTTTAGCCAGCATTGCAAACACTTTAGCCAGCATTGCAAACACTTTAGCCAGCATTGCAAACACTTTGGCCAGCATTTCAAACAGTTTAGCCAGCATTGCAAACACTTTAGCCAGCATTGCAAACACCTTAGCCAGCATTGCAAACACTTTAGCTAGCATTGCAAACACTTTAGCCAGCATTGCAAACACTTTCGCAGGCATTGCAAACACTTTGGCCAGCATTGCAAACACTTTAGCCAGCATTTCAAACACTTTAGCCAGCATTGCAAACACTTTAGCCAGCATGCAAACACTTTGGCCAGCATTGCAAACACTTTAGCCAGCATTGCAAACACTTTGGCCAGCATTTCAAACAGTTTAGCCAGCATTGCAAACACTTTAGCCAGCATTGCAAACACTTTAGCCAGCATTGCAAACACCTTAGCCAGCATTGCAAACACTTTGGCCAGCATTGCAATCATATTAGCCAGCATTGCAAACACTTTGGCCAGCATTGCAAACACTTAAGCCAGCATTGCAAACACTTTAGCCAGCTTTGGAAACACTTTAGCCAGCATTGCAAACATCTTAGCCAGCATTGCAAACATCTTAGCCAGCATTGCAAACACTTTAGCCAGCATTGCAAACACTTTAGCCAGCATTGCAAACACTTCAGCCAGCATTGCATATACTTTAGCCAGTATTGCAAACACTTTAGCCAGCATTGCAAACACATTGGCCAGCATTGTGAACACTTTGGCCAGCATTGCAAACACTTTAGGCAGCATTGCAAACACTTAAGCCAGCATTGCAAACACTTTAGCCAGCTTTGGAAACACTTTAGCCAGCATTGCAAACATCTTAGCCAGCATTGCAAACATCTTAGCCAGCATTGCAAACACTTTAGCCAGCATTGCAAACACTTTAGCCAGCATTGCAAACACTTTAGCCAGCATTGCAAACACTTCAACCAGCATTGCATATACTTTAGCCAGTATTGCAAACACTTTAGCCAGCATTGCAAACACATTGGCCAGCATTGTGAACACTTTGGCCAGCATTGCAAACACTTTGGCGAGCATTGCAAACACTTTTGCCAGCATTGCAAACACTTCAGCCAGCATTGCAAACACTTTAGCCAGCATTGCAAACACTTTTGCCAGCATGGCAAACACTTTAGCCAGCATTACAAAAACTTTGGCCAGCATTGCATAACACTTTAGCCAGCATTGCATAACTCTTTGGCGCGCATTGCAAACACTTAAGCAGGCATTGCAAACACTTTGGCCAGCATTTCAAACACTGTAGCCAGCATTACAAACACTTTAGCAAGCATTGCAAACACTTTAGCCAGCATTGCAAACACTTTAGGCAGCATTGCAAACACTTTAGCCAGCATTGCAAACACTTTAGCAGGCATTGCAAACACTTTGGCCAGCATTGCAAACACTTTGGCCAGCATTGCAAACACTTTCGCCAGCATTGCAAACACTTTCGCCAGCATTGCAAACACTTTCGCCAGCATTGCAAACACTTTCGCCAGCATTGCAAACACTTTCGCCAGCATTGCAAACACTGTAGCCAGCATTGCAAACACTGTAGCCAGCAATGCAAACACTTTAGCCAGCATTGCAAACACTTTAGGCAGCATTGCAAACACTTTAGCCAGCATTGCAAACACTGTAGCCAGCATTGCAAACACTGTAGCCAGCATTGCAAACACTGTCGCCAGCATTACAAACACTTTAGCCAGCATTGCAAACACTTTAGGCAGCATTGCAAACACTTTAGCCAGCATTGCAAACACTTTCGCCAGCATTGCAAACACTTTCGCCAGCATTGCAAACACTTTAGCCAGCATTGCAAACACTTTGGCCAGCATTGCAAACACTTTAGCCAGTATTGGAAACACTTTAGCCAGTATTGGAAACACTTTAGCCAGCATTGCAAACACTTTGGCCAGCATTGCAAACACTTTAGCCAGCATTGCAAACACTTCAGCCAGCATTGCAAACACTTTAGCCAGCATTGCAAACACTTTGGCCAGCATTGCAAACACTTTAGCCAGCATTGCAAACACTTTGGCCAGCATTGCAAACACTTTGGCCAGCATTGCAAACACTTTGGCCAGCATTGCAAGCACTTTAGCCAGCATTGCAATCACTTAGGCCAGCATTGCAAACACTTTGGCCAGCATTGCAAACACTTTCGCCAGCGTTGCAAACACTTAAGCCAGCATTGCAAACACTTTAGCCAGCATTGCAAACACTTTAGCCAGCATTGCAAACACCTTAGCCAGCATTGCAAACACTTTGGCCAGCATTGCAATCATTTTAGCCAGCATTGCAAACACCTTGGCCAGCATTGCAAACACTTTGGCCAGCATTGCAAACACTTTAGCCAGCATTGCAAACACTTTAGCCAGCATTGCAAACACTTTAGCCAGCATGGCAAACACTTTAGCCAGCATTGCAAACACTTTGGCCAGCATTGCAAACACTTTAGCCAGCATTGCAAACACTTTCGCCAGCGTTGCAAACACTTAAGCCAGCATTGCAAACACTTTAGCCAGCTTTGGAAACACTTTAGCCAGCATTGCAAACATCTTAGCCAGCATTGCAAACATCTTAGCCAGCATTGCAAACACTTTAGCCAGCATTGCAAACACTTTAGCCAGCATTGCAAACACTTCAGCCAGCATTGCATATACTTTAGCCAGTATTGCAAACACTTTAGCCAGCATTGCAAACACATTGGCCAGCATTGTGAACACTTTGGCCAGCATTGCAAACACTTTAGCCATCATTGCAAACACTTTCGCCAGCATTGCAAACACTTTCGTCAGCATTGCAAACACTATAGCCAGCATTGCAAACACTTTGGCCAGCATTGCAAACACTTTAGCCAGCATTGCAAACACTTTAGCCAGCATTGCAAACACTTTGGCCAGTATTGCAAACACTTTGGCCAGCATTGCAAACACTTTAGCCAGTATTGGAAACACTTTAGCCAGTATTGGAAACACTTTAGCCAGCATTGCAAACACTTTGGCCAGCATTGCAAACACTTTAGCCAGCATTGCAAACACTTCAGCCAGCATTGCAAACACTTTAGCCAGCATTGCAAACACTTTGGCCAGCATTGCAAACACTTTAGCCAGCATTGCAAACACTTTGGCCAGCATTGCAAACACTTTGGCCAGCATTGCAAGCACTTTAGCCAGCATTGCAATCACTTAGGCCAGCATTGCAAACACTTTGGCCAGCATTGCAAACACTTTCGCCAGCGTTGCAAACACTTAAGCCAGCATTGCAAACACTTTAGCCAGCATTGCAAACATTTTAGCAGGTACTGCAAACACTTTAGCCAGCATTGCAAACACTTTCGCCAGCGTTGCAAACACTTAAGCCAGCATTGCAAACACTTTAGCCAGCATTGCAAACACTTTTGCCAGCATTGCAAACACTTTCGCCAGCATTGCAAACACTTTGGCCAGCATTGCAAACACTTTAGCCAGCATTGCAAACACTTTAGCCAGCATTGCAAAGACCTTAGCCAGCATTGCAAAGACCTGAGCAAGCATTGCAAACACTTTAGCCAGCATTGCAAACACTTTAGCCAGCATTGCAAACACTTTAGCCAGCATTGCAAACACTTTGGCCAGCATTTCAAACAGTTTAGCCAGCATTGCAAACACTTTAGCCAGCATTGCAAACACCTTAGCCAGCATTGCAAACACTTTAGCTAGCATTGCAAACACTTTAGCCAGCATTGCAAACACTTTCGCAGGCATTGCAAACACTTTGGCCAGCATTGCAAACACTTTAGCCAGCATTTCAAACACTTTAGCCAGCATTGCAAACACTTTAGCCAGCATGCAAACACTTTGGCCAGCATTGCAAACACTTTAGCCAGCATTGCAAACACTTTGGCCAGCATTTCAAACAGTTTAGCCAGCATTGCAAACACTTTAGCCAGCATTGCAAACACTTTAGCCAGCATTGCAAACACCTTAGCCAGCATTGCAAACACTTTGGCCAGCATTGCAATCATATTAGCCAGCATTGCAAACACTTTGGCCAGCATTGCAAACACTTAAGCCAGCATTGCAAACACTTTAGCCAGCTTTGGAAACACTTTAGCCAGCATTGCAAACATCTTAGCCAGCATTGCAAACATCTTAGCCAGCATTGCAAACACTTTAGCCAGCATTGCAAACACTTTAGCCAGCATTGCAAACACTTCAGCCAGCATTGCATATACTTTAGCCAGTATTGCAAACACTTTAGCCAGCATTGCAAACACATTGGCCAGCATTGTGAACACTTTGGCCAGCATTGCAAACACTTTAGGCAGCATTGCAAACACTTAAGCCAGCATTGCAAACACTTTAGCCAGCTTTGGAAACACTTTAGCCAGCATTGCAAACATCTTAGCCAGCATTGCAAACATCTTAGCCAGCATTGCAAACACTTTAGCCAGCATTGCAAACACTTTAGCCAGCATTGCAAACACTTTAGCCAGCATTGCAAACACTTCAACCAGCATTGCATATACTTTAGCCAGTATTGCAAACACTTTAGCCAGCATTGCAAACACATTGGCCAGCATTGTGAACACTTTGGCCAGCATTGCAAACACTTTGGCGAGCATTGCAAACACTTTTGCCAGCATTGCAAACACTTCAGCCAGCATTGCAAACACTTTAGCCAGCATTGCAAACACTTTTGCCAGCATGGCAAACACTTTAGCCAGCATTACAAAAACTTTGGCCAGCATTGCATAACACTTTAGCCAGCATTGCATAACTCTTTGGCGCGCATTGCAAACACTTAAGCAGGCATTGCAAACACTTTGGCCAGCATTTCAAACACTGTAGCCAGCATTACAAACACTTTAGCCAGCATTGCAAACACTTTAGCCAGCATTGCAAACACTTTAGGCAGCATTGCAAACACTTTAGCCAGCATTGCAAACACTTTAGCAGGCATTGCAAACACTTTGGCCAGCATTGCAAACACTTTGGCCAGCATTGCAAACACTTTCGCCAGCATTGCAAACACTTTCGCCAGCATTGCAAACACTTTCGCCAGCATTGCAAACACTTTCGCCAGCATTGCAAACACTTTCGCCAGCATTGCAAACACTGTAGCCAGCATTGCAAACACTGTAGCCAGCAATGCAAACACTTTAGCCAGCATTGCAAACACTTTAGGCAGCATTGCAAACACTTTAGCCAGCATTGCAAACACTGTAGCCAGCATTGCAAACACTGTAGCCAGCATTGCAAACACTGTCGCCAGCATTACAAACACTTTAGCCAGCATTGCAAACACTTTAGGCAGCATTGCAAACACTTTAGCCAGCATTGCAAACACTTTCGCCAGCATTGCAAACACTTTCGCCAGCATTGCAAACACTTTAGCCAGCATTGCAAACACTTTGGCCAGCATTGCAAACACTTTAGCCAGTATTGGAAACACTTTAGCCAGTATTGGAAACACTTTAGCCAGCATTGCAAACACTTTGGCCAGCATTGCAAACACTTTAGCCAGCATTGCAAACACTTCAGCCAGCATTGCAAACACTTTAGCCAGCATTGCAAACACTTTGGCCAGCATTGCAAACACTTTAGCCAGCATTGCAAACACTTTGGCCAGCATTGCAAACACTTTGGCCAGCATTGCAAACACTTTGGCCAGCATTGCAAGCACTTTAGCCAGCATTGCAATCACTTAGGCCAGCATTGCAAACACTTTGGCCAGCATTGCAAACACTTTCGCCAGCGTTGCAAACACTTAAGCCAGCATTGCAAACACTTTAGCCAGCATTGCAAACACTTTTGCCAGCATTGCAAACACTTTCGCCAGCGTTGCAAACACTTTGGCCAGCATTGCAAACACTTTAGCCAGCATTGCAAACACTTTAGCCAGCATTGCAAAGACCTTAGCCAGCATTGCAAAGACCTGAGCAAGCATTGCAAACACTTTAGCCAGCATTGCAAACACTTTAGCCAGCATTGCAAACACTTTAGCCAGCATTGCAAACACTTTGGCCAGCATTTCAAACAGTTTAGCCAGCATTGCAAACACTTTAGCCAGCATTGCAAACACCTTAGCCAGCATTGCAAACACTTTAGCTAGCATTGCAAACACTTTAGCCAGCATTGCAAACACTTTCGCAGGCATTGCAAACACTTTGGCCAGCATTGCAAACACTTTAGCCAGCATTGCAAACACTTTAGCCAGCATTGCAAACACTTTAGCCAGCATGCAAACACTTTGGCCAGCATTGCAAACACTTTAGCCAGCATTGCAAACACTTTGGCCAGCATTTCAAACAGTTTAGCCAGCATTGCAAACACTTTAGCCAGCATTGCAAACACTTTAGCCAGCATTGCAAACACCTTAGCCAGCATTGCAAACACTTTGGCCAGCATTGCAATCATTTTAGCCAGCATTGCAAACACCTTGGCCAGCATTGCAAACACTTTGGCCAGCATTGCAAACACTTTAGCCAGCATTGCAAACACTTTAGCCAGCATTGCAAACACTTTAGCCAGCATTGCAAACACTTTAGCCAGCATTGCAAACACTTTGGCCAGCATTGCAAACACTTTAGCCAGCATTGCAAACACTTTCGCCAGCGTTGCAAACACTTAAGCCAGCATTGCAAACACTTTAGCCAGCTTTGGAAACACTTTAGCCAGCATTGCAAACATCTTAGCCAGCATTGCAAACATCTTAGCCAGCATTGCAAACACTTTAGCCAGCATTGCAAACACTTTAGCCAGCATTGCAAACACTTCAGCCAGCATTGCATATACTTTAGCCAGTATTGCAAACACTTTAGCCAGCATTGCAAACACATTGGCCAGCATTGTGAACACTTTGGCCAGCATTGCAAACACTTTAGGCAGCATTGCAAACACTTAAGCCAGCATTGCAAACACTTTAGCCAGCTTTGGAAACACTTTAGCCAGCATTGCAAACATCTTAGCCAGCATTGCAAACACTTTAGCCAGCATTGCAAACACTTTAGCCAGCATTGCAAACACTTTAGCCAGCATTGCAAACACTTCAACCAGCATTGCATATACTTTAGCCAGTATTGCAAACACTTTAGCCAGCATTGCAAACACATTGGCCAGCATTGTGAACACTTTGGCCAGCATTGCAAACACTTTGGCGAGCATTCCAAACACTTTTGCCAGCATTGCAAACACTTCAGCCAGCATTGCAAACACTTTAGCCAGCATTGCAAACACTTTTGCCAGCATGGCAAACACTTTAGCCAGCATTACAAAAACTTTAGCCAGCATTGCATAACACTTTAGCCAGCATTGCATAACTCTTTGGCGCGCATTGCAAACACTTAAGCAGGCATTGCAAACACTTTGGCGAGCATTGCAAACACTTTGGCGAGCATTGCAAACACTTTTGCCAGCATTGCAAACACTTCAGCCAGCATTGCAAACACTTTAGCCAGCATTGCAAACACTTTTGCCAGCATGGCAAACACTTTAGCCAGCATTACAAAAACTTTAGCCAGCATTGCATAACACTTTAGCCAGCATTGCATAACTCTTTGGCGCGCATTGCAAACACTTAAGCAGGCATTGCAAACACTTTAGCCAGCATTGCAAACACTTTAGCCAGCATTGCAAACACTTTCGCCAGCATTGCTAACACTTCAGCCAGCATTACAAACACTTTCGCCAGCATTGCAAACACTTTAGCCAGCGTTGCAAACACCTTAGCCAGCATTGCAAACACTTTAGCCAGCATTGCAAACACTTTAGGCAGTATTGCAAACACTTAAGCCAGCATTGCAAACCCTTTATCCAGCATTGAAAAACATTTTAGCAGGTACTGCAAACACTTTGGACAGCATTGCAACCACTTTAGCCAGCATTGCAAACACTTTAGCCAGCATTGCAAATACTTTAGCCAGTATTGCAAACACTTTAGCTAGCATCGCAAACACTTTAGCCAGCATTGCATACACTTTGACCAACATTGCAAACACTTTATCCAGCATTGCAAACACTTTGGCCAGCATTTTAAACATTTTGGCCAGCATTGCAAACACTTTGGCCAGCATTGCAAACACTTTAGCCAGCATTGCAAAAACTTTGGCCAGCATTGCAAACACTTTGGCCAGCATTGCAAACACTTTAGCCAGCATTGCAAACACTTTAGCCAGCATTGCAAACACTTTGTCCAGCATTGCAAACACTTTAGCCAGCATTGCAAACACTTTAGCCAGCATTGCAAACACTTTAGCAGGCATTGCAAACACTTTGGCCAGCATTGCAAACACTTTGGCCAGCATTGCAAACACTTTCGCCAGCATTGCAAACACTTTCGCCAGCATTGCAAACACTTTCGCCAGCATTGCAAACACTTTCGCCAGCATTGCAAACACTTTCGCCAGCATTGCAAACACTGTAGCCAGCATTGCAAACACTGTAGCCAGCATTGCAAACACTGTAGCCAGCAATGCAAACACTTTAGCCAGCATTGCAAACACTTTAGGCAGCATTGCAAACACTTTAGCCAGCATTGCAAACACTGTAGCCAGCATTGCAAACACTGTAGCCAGCATTGCAAACACTGTAGCCAGCATTACAAACACTTTAGCCAGCATTGCAAACACTTTAGCCAGCATTGCAAACACTTTAGGCAGCATTGCAAACACTTTAGCCAGCATTGCAAACACTTTCGCCACCATTGCAAACACTTTCGCCAGCATTGCAAACACTTTAGCCAGCATTGCAAACACTTTGGCCAGCATTGCAAACACTTTAGCCAGTATTGGAAACACTTTAGCCAGTATTGGAAACACTTTAGCCAGCATTGCAAACACTTTGGCCAGCATTGCAAACACTTTAGCCAGCATTGCAAACACTTCAGCCAGCATTGCAAACACTTTAGCCAGCATTGCAAACACTTTGGCCAGCATTGCAAACACTTTAGCCAGCATTGCAAACACTTTGGCCAGCATTGCAAACACTTTGGCCAGCATTGCAAGCACTTTAGCCAGCATTGCAATCACTTAGGCCAGCATTGCAAACACTTTGGCCAGCATTGCAAACACTTTCGCCAGCGTTGCAAACACTTAAGCCAGCATTGCAAACACTTTAGCCAGCATTGCAAACATTTTAGCAGGTCCTGCAAACACTTTAGCCAGCATTGCAAACACTTTCGCCAGCGTTGCAAACACTTAAGCCAGCATTGCAAACACTTTAGCCAGCATTGCAAACACTTTTGCCAGCATTGCAAACACTTTCGCCAGCGTTGCAAACACTTTGGCCAGCATTGCAAACACTTTAGCCAGCATTGCAAACACTTTAGCCAGCATTGCAAACACTTTAGCCAGCATTGCAAACACTTTAGCCAGCATTGCAAAGACCTTAGCCAGCATTGCAAAGACCTGAGCAAGCATTGCAAACACTTTAGCCAGCATTGCAAACACTTTAGCCAGCATTGCAAACACTTTAGCCAGCATTGCAAACACTTTGGCCAGCATTGCAAACACTTTGGCCAGCATTTCAAACAGTTTAGCCAGCATTGCAAACACTTTAGCCAGCATTGCAAACACCTTAGCCAACATTGCAAACACTTTAGCTAGCATTGCAAACACTTTAGCCAGCATTGCAAACACTTTCGCAGGCATTGCAAACACTTTGGCCAGCATTGCAAACACTTTAGCCAGCATTTCAAACACTTTAGCCAGCATTGCAAACACTTTAGCCAGCATGCAAACACTTTGGCCAGCATTGCAAACACTTTAGCCAGCATTGCAAACACTTTGGCCAGCATTTCAAACAGTTTAGCCAGCATTGCAAACACTTTAGCCAGCATTGCAAACACTTTAGCCAGCATTGCAAACACCTTAGCCAGCATTGCAAACACTTTGGCCAGCATTGCAATCATATTAGCCAGCATTGCAAACACCTTGGCCAGCATTGCAAACACTTTGGCCAGCATTGCAAACACTTAAGCCAGCATTGCAAACACTTTAGCCAGCTTTGGAAACACTTTAGCCAGCATTGCAAACATCTTAGCCAGCATTGCAAACATCTTAGCCAGCATTGCAAACACTTTAGCCAGCATTGCAAACACTTTAGCCAGCATTGCAAACACTTCAGCCAGCATTGCATATACTTTAGCCAGTATTGCAAACACTTTAGCCAGCATTGCAAACACATTGGCCAGCATTGTGAACACTTTGGCCAGCATTGCAAACACTTTAGGCAGCATTGCAAACACTTAAGCCAGCATTGCAAACACTTTAGCCAGCTTTGGAAACACTTTAGCCAGCATTGCAAACATCTTAGCCAGCATTGCAAACATCTTAGCCAGCATTGCAAACACTTTAGCCAGCATTGCAAACACTTTAGCCAGCATTGCAAACACTTTAGCCAGCATTGCAAACACTTCAACCAGCATTGCATATACTTTAGCCAGTATTGCAAACACTTTAGCCAGCATTGCAAACACATTGGCCAGCATTGTGAACACTTTGGCCAGCATTGCAAACACTTTGGCGAGCATTGCAAACACTTTTGCCAGCATTGCAAACACTTCAGCCAGCATTGCAAACACTTTAGCCAGCATTGCAAACACTTTTGCCAGCATGGCAAACACTTTAGCCAGCATTACAAAAACTTTGGCCAGCATTGCATAACACTTTAGCCAGCATTGCATAACTCTTTGGCGCGCATTGCAAACACTTAAGCAGGCATTGCAAACACTTTGGCCAGCATTTCAAACACTGTAGCCAGCATTACAAACACTTTAGCCAGCATTGCAAACACTTTAGCCAGCATTGCAAACACTTTAGGCAGCATTGCAAACACTTTAGCCGGCATTGCAAACACTTTAGCAGGCATTGCAAACACTTTGGCCAGCATTGCAAACACTTTGGCCAGCATTGCAAACACTTTCGCCAGCATTGCAAACACTTTCGCCAGCATTGCAAACACTTTCGCCAGCATTGCAAACACTTTCGCCAGCATTGCAAACACTTTCGCCAGCATTGCAAACACTTTCGCCAGCATTGCAAACACTGTAGCCAGCATTGCAAACACTGTAGCCAGCAATGCAAACACTTTAGGCAGCATTGCAAACACTTTAGCCAGCATTGCAAACACTGTAGCCAGCATTGCAAACACTGTAGCCAGCATTGCAAACACTGTAGCCAGCATTACAAACACTTTAGCCAGCATTGCAAACACTTTAGCCAGCATTGCAAACACTTTAGGCAGCATTGCAAACACTTTAGCCAGCATTGCAAACACTTTCGCCAGCATTGCAAACACTTTCGCCAGCATTGCAAACACTTTAGCCAGCATTGCAAACACTTTGGCCAGCATTGCAAACACTTTAGCCAGTATTGGAAACACTTTAGCCAGTATTGGAAACACTTTAGCCAGCATTGCAAACACTTTGGCCAGCATTGCAAACACTTTAGCCAGCATTGCAAACACTTCAGCCAGCATTGCAAACACTTTAGCCAGCATTGCAAACACTTTGGCCAGCATTGCAAACACTTTAGCCAGCATTGCAAACACTTTGGCCAGCATTGCAAACACTTTGGCCAGCATTGCAAGCACTTTAGCCAGCATTGCAATCACTTAGGCCAGCATTGCAAACACTTTGGCCAGCATTGCAAACACTTTCGCCAGCGTTGCAAACACTTAAGCCAGCATTGCAAACACTTTAGCCAGCATTGCAAACACTTTTGCCAGCATTGCAAACACTTTCGCCAGCGTTGCAAACACTTTGGCCAGCATTGCAAACACTTTAGCCAGCATTGCAAACACTTTAGCCAGCATTGCAAAGACCTTAGCCAGCATTGCAAAGACCTGAGCAAGCATTGCAAACACTTTAGCCAGCATTGCAAACACTTTAGCCAGCATTGCAAACACTTTGGCCAGCATTTCAAACAGTTTAGCCAGCATTGCAAACACTTTAGCCAGCATTGCAAACACCTTAGCCAGCATTGCAAACACTTTAGCTAGCATTGCAAACACTTTAGCCAGCATTGCAAACACTTTCGCAGGCATTGCAAACACTTTGGCCAGCATTGCAAACACTTTAGCCAGCATTGCAAACACTTTAGCCAGCATTGCAAACACTTTAGCCAGCATGCAAACACTTTGGCCAGCATTGCAAACACTTTAGCCAGCATTGCAAACACTTTGGCCAGCATTTCAAACAGTTTAGCCAGCATTGCAAACACTTTAGCCAGCATTGCAAACACTTTAGCCAGCATTGCAAACACCTTAGCCAGCATTGCAAACACTTTGGCCAGCATTGCAATCATATTAGCCAGCATTGCAAACACCTTGGCCAGCATTGCAAACACTTTGGCCAGCATTGCAAACACTTCAACCAGCATTGCAAACACTTTAGCCAGCATTGCAAACACTTTAGCCAGCATTGCAAACACTTTAGCCAGCATTGCAAACACTTTAGCCAGCATTGCAAACACTTTAGCCAGCATTGCAAACACTTTGGCCAGCATTGCAAACACTTTAGCCAGCATTGCAAACACTTTCGCCAGCGTTGCAAACACTTAAGCCAGCATTGCAAACACTTTAGCCAGCTTTGGAAACACTTTAGCCAGCATTGCAAACATCTTAGCCAGCATTGCAAACATCTTAGCCAGCATTGCAAACACTTTAGCCAGCATTGCAAACACTTTAGCCAGCATTGCAAACACTTCAGCCAGCATTGCATATACTTTAGCCAGTATTGCAAACACTTTAGCCAGCATTGCAAACACATTGGCCAGCATTGTGAACACTTTGGCCAGCATTGCAAACACTTTAGGCAGCATTGCAAACACTTAAGCCAGCATTGCAAACACTTTAGCCAGCTTTGGAAACACTTTAGCCAGCATTGCAAACATCTTAGCCAGCATTGCAAACATCTTAGCCAGCATTGCAAACACTTTAGCCAGCATTGCAAACACTTTAGCCAGCATTGCAAACACTTTACCCAGCATTGCAAACACTTCAACCAGCATTGCATATACTTTAGCCAGTATTGCAAACACTTTAGCCAGCATTGCAAACACATTGGCCAGCATTGTGAACACTTTGGCCAGCATTGCAAACACTTTGGCGAGCATTGCAAACACTTTTGCCAGCATTGCAAACACTTCAGCCAGCATTGCAAACACTTTAGCCAGCATTGCAAACACTTTTGCCAGGATGGCAAACACTTTAGCCAGCATTACAAAAACTTTGGCCAGCATTGCATAACACTTTAGCCAGCATTGCATAACTCTTTGGCGCGCATTGCAAACACTAAAGCAGGCATTGCAAACACTTTGGCCAGCATTTCAAACACTGTAGCCAGCATTACAAACACTTTAGCCAGCATTGCAAACACTTTAGCCAGCATTGCAAACACTTTAGGCAGCATTGCAAACACTTTAGCCAGCATTGCAAACACTTTAGCAGGCATTGCAAACACTTTGGCCAGCATTGCAAACACTTTGGCCAGCATTGCAAACACTTTCGCCAGCATTGCAAACACTTTCGCCAGCATTGCAAACACTTTCGCCAGCATTGCAAACACTTTCGCCAGCATTGCAAACACTTTCGCCAGCATTGCAAACACTTTCGCCAGCATTGCAAACACTGTAGCCAGCATTGCAAACACTGTAGCCAGCAATGCAAACACTTTAGCCAGCATTGCAAACACTTTAGGCAGCATTGCAAACACTTCAGCCAGCATTGCAAACACTGTAGCCAGCATTGCAAACACTGTAGCCAGCATTGCAAACACTGTAGCCAGCATTACAAACACTTTAGCCAGCATTGCAAACACTTTAGCCAGCATTGCAAACACTTTAGGCAGCATTGCAAACACTTTAGCCAGCATTGCAAACACTTTCGCCAGCATTGCAAACACTTTCGCCAGCATTGCAAACACTTTAGCCAGCATTGCAAACACTTTGGCCAGCATTGCAAACACTTTAGCCAGTATTGGAAACACTTTAGCCAGTATTGGAAACACTTTAGCCAGCATTGCAAACACTTTGGCCAGCATTGCAAACACTTTAGCCAGCATTGCAAACACTTCAGCCAGCATTGCAAACACTTTAGCCAGCATTGCAAACACTTTGGCCAGCATTGCAAACACTTTAGCCAGCATTGCAAACACTTTGGCCAGCATTGCAAACACTTTGGCCAGCATTGCAAGCACTTTAGCCAGCATTGCAATCACTTAGGCCAGCATTGCAAACACTTTGGCCAGCATTGCAAACACTTTCGCCAGCGTTGCAAACACTTAAGCCAGCATTGCAAACACTTTTGCCAGCATTGCAAACACTTTTGCCAGCATTGCAAACACTTTCGCCAGCGTTGCAAACACTTTGGCCAGCATTGCAAACACTTTAGCCAGCATTGCAAACACTTTAGCCAGCATTGCAAAGACCTTAGCCAGCATTGCAAAGACCTGAGCAAGCATTGCAAACACTTTAGCCAGCATTGCAAACACTTTAGCCAGCATTGCAAACACTTTGGCCAGCATTTCAAACAGTTTAGCCAGCATTGCAAACACTTTAGCCAGCATTGCAAACACCTTAGCCAGCATTGCAAACACTTTAGCTAGCATTGCAAACACTTTAGCCAGCATTGCAAACACTTTCGCAGGCATTGCAAACACTTTGGCCAGCATTGCAAACACTTTAGCCAGCATTGCAAACACTTTAGCCAGCATTGCAAACACTTTAGCCAGCATGCAAACACTTTGGCCAGCATTGCAAACACTTTAGCCAGCATTGCAAACACTTTGGCCAGCATTTCAAACAGTTTAGCCAGCATTGCAAACACTTTAGCCAGCATTGCAAACACTTTAGCCAGCATTGCAAACACCTTAGCCAGCATTGCAAACACTTTGGCCAGCATTGCAATCATATTAGCCAGCATTGCAAACACCTTGGCCAGCATTGCAAACACTTTGGCCAGCATTGCAAACACTTCAACCAGCATTGCAAACACTTTAGCCAGCATTGCAAACACTTTAGCCAGCATTGCAAACACTTTAGCCAGCATTGCAAACACTTTAGCCAGCATTGCAAACACTTTGGCCAGCATTGCAAACACTTTAGCCAGCATTGCAAACACTTTCGCCAGCGTTGCAAACACTTAAGCCAGCATTGCAAACACTTTAGCCAGCTTTGGAAACACTTTAGCCAGCATTGCAAACATCTTAGCCAGCATTGCAAACATCTTAGCCAGCATTGCAAACACTTTAGCCAGCATTGCAAACACTTTAGCCAGCATTGCAAACACTTCAGCCAGCATTGCATATACTTTAGCCAGTATTGCAAACACTTTAGCCAGCATTGCAAACACATTGGCCAGCATTGTGAACACTTTGGCCAGCATTGCAAACACTTTAGGCAGCATTGCAAACACTTAAGCCAGCATTGCAAACACTTTAGCCAGCTTTGGAAACACTTTAGCCAGCATTGCAAACATCTTAGCCAGCATTGCAAACATCTTAGCCAGCATTGCAAACACTTTAGCCAGCATTGCAAACACTTTAGCCAGCATTGCAAACACTTTAGCCAGCATTGCAAACACTTCAACCAGCATTGCATATACTTTAGCCAGTATTGCAAACACATTGGCCAGCATTGTGAACACTTTGGCCAGCATTGCAAACACTTTGGCGAGCATTGCAAACACTTTTGCCAGCATTGCAAACACTTCAGCCAGCATTGCAAACACTTTAGCCAGCATTGCAAACACTTTTGCCAGCATGGCAAACACTTTAGCCAGCATTACAAAAACTTTAGCCAGCATTGCATAACACTTTAGCCAGCATTGCATAACTCTTTGGCGCGCATTGCAAACACTTAAGCAGGCATTGCAAACACTTTGGCCAGCATTGCAAACACTTTGGCGAGCATTGCAAACACTTTTGCCAGCATTGCAAACACTTCAGCCAGCATTGCAAACACTTTAGCCAGCATTGCAAACACTTTAGCCAGCATTACAAAAACTTTAGCCAGCATTGCATAACACTTTAGCCAGCATTGCATAACTCTTTGGCGCGCATTGCAAACACTTAAGCAGGCATTGCAAACACTTTGGCCAGCATTTCAAACACTTTGGCCAGCATTGCAAACACTTTGGCCAGCATTGCAAACACTTTAGCCAGCATTGCAAAAACTTTGGCCAGCATTGCAAACACTTTGGCCAGCATTGCAAACACTTTAGCCGGCATTGCAAACACTTTGTCCAGCATTGCAAACACTTTAGCCAGCATTGCAAACACTTTAGCCAGCATTGCAAACACTTTAGCAGGCATTGCAAACACTTTGGCCAGCATTGCAAACACTTTAGCCAGCATTGCAAACACTTTGTCCAGCATTGCAAACACTTTAGCCAGCATTGCAAAGACCTTAGCCAGCATTGCAAAGACCTGAGCAAGCATTGCAAACACTTTAGCCAGCATTGCAAACACTTTAGCCAGCATTGCAAACACTTTGGCCAGCATTGCAAACACTTTAGCCAGCATTGCAAACACTTTGGCCAGCATTTCAAACAGTTTAGCCAGCTTTGCAAACACTTTAGCCAGCTTTGCAAACACTTTGGCCAGCATTGCAAACACCTTAGCCAGCATTGCAAACACTTTAGCTAGCATTGCAAACACTTTGGCCAGCATTGCAATTACCTTAGCCAGCATTGCAAACACTTTAACCAGCATTGCAAACACTTTCGCCAGCATTGCAAACACTGTAGCCAGCATTGCAAACACTGTAGCCAGCATTGCAAACACCTTAGCCAGCATTGCAAACACTTTCACCAGCATTGCAAACACGGTAGCCAGCATTGCAAACACGGTAGCCAGCATTGCAAACACTGTTGCCAGCATTGCAAACACGGTAGCCAGCATTGCAAACACGGTAGCCAGCATTGCAAACACGGTAGCCAGCATTGCAAACACTGTAGCCAGCATTACAAACACTTTAGCCAGCATTGCAAACACTTTAGGCAGCATTGCAAACACTTTAGCCAGCATTGCAAACACTTTCGCCAGCATTGCAAACACTTTCGCCAGCATTGCAAACACTTTAGCCAGCATTGCAAACACTTTGGCCAGCATTGCAAACACTTTAGCCAGTATTGGAAACACTTTAGCCAGTATTGGAAACACTTTAGCCAGCATTGCAAACACTTTGGCCAGCATTGCAAACACTTTAGCCAGCATTGCAAACACTTCAGCCAGCATTGCAAACACTTTAGCCAGCATTGCAAACACTTTGGCCAGCATTGCAAACACTTTAGCCAGCATTGCAAACACTTTGGCCAGCATTGCAAACACTTTGGCCAGCATTGCAAGCACTTTAGCCAGCATTGCAATCACTTAGGCCAGCATTTCAAACACTTTGGCCAGCATTGCAAACACTTTCGCCAGCGTTGCAAACACTTAAGCCAGCATTGCAAACACTTTAGCCAGCATTGCAAACACTTTTGCCAGCATTGCAAACACTTTCGCCAGCGTTGCAAACACTTTGGCCAGCATTGCAAACACTTTAGCCAGCATTGCAAACACTTTAGCCAGCATTGCAAAGACCTTAGCCAGCATTGCAAAGACCTGAGCAAGCATTGCAAACACTTTAGCCAGCATTGCAAACACTTTAGCCAGCATTGCAAACACTTTGGCCAGCATTTCAAACAGTTTAGCCAGCATTGCAAACACTTTAGCCAGCATTGCAAACACCTTAGCCAGCATTGCAAACACTTTAGCTAGCATTGCAAACACTTTAGCCAGCATTGCAAACACTTTCGCAGGCATTGCAAACACTTTGGCCAGCATTGCAAACACTTTAGCCAGCATTGCAAACACTTTAGCCAGCATTGCAAACACTTTAGCCAGCATGCAAACACTTTGGCCAGCATTGCAAACACTTTAGCCAGCATTGCAAACACTTTGGCCAGCATTTCAAACAGTTTAGCCAGCATTGCAAACACTTTAGCCAGCATTGCAAACACTTTAGCCAGCATTGCAAACACCTTAGCCAGCATTGCAAACACTTTGGCCAGCATTGCAATCATATTAGCCAGCATTGCAAACACCTTGGCCAGCATTGCAAACACTTTGGCCAGCATTGCAAACACTTCAACCAGCATTGCAAACACTTTAGCCAGCATTGCAAACACTTTAGCCAGCATTGCAAACACTTTAGCCAGCATTGCAAACACTTTAGCCAGCATTGCAAACACTTTAGCCAGCATTGCAAACACTTTGGCCAGCATTGCAAACACTTTAGCCAGCATTGCAAACACTTTCGCCAGCGTTGCAAACACTTAAGCCAGCATTGCAAACACTTTAGCCAGCTTTGGAAACACTTTAGCCAGCATTGCAAACATCTTAGCCAGCATTGCAAACATCTTAGCCAGCATTGCAAACACTTTAGCCAGCATTGCAAACACTTTAGCCAGCATTGCAAACACTTCAGCCAGCATTGCATATACTTTAGCCAGTATTGCAAACACTTTAGCCAGCATTGCAAACACATTGGCCAGCATTGTGAACACTTTGGCCAGCATTGCAAACACTTTAGGCAGCATTGCAAACACTTAAGCCAGCATTGCAAACACTTTAGCCAGCTTTGGAAACACTTTAGCCAGCATTGCAAACATCTTAGCCAGCATTGCAAACATCTTAGCCAGCATTGCAAACACTTTAGCCAGCATTGCAAACACTTTAGCCAGCATTGCAAACACTTTAGCCAGCATTGCAAACACTTCAACCAGCATTGCATATACTTTAGCCAGTATTGCAAACACTTTAGCCAGCATTGCAAACACATTGGCCAGCATTGTGAACACTTTGGCCAGCATTGCAAACACTTTGGCGAGCATTGCAAACACTTTTGCCAGCATTGCAAACACTTCAGCCAGCATTGCAAACACTTTAGCCAGCATTGCAAACACTTTTGCCAGGATGGCAAACACTTTAGCCAGCATTACAAAAACTTTGGCCAGCATTGCATAACACTTTAGCCAGCATTGCATAACTCTTTGGCGCGCATTGCAAACACTAAAGCAGGCATTGCAAACACTTTGGCCAGCATTTCAAACACTGTAGCCAGCATTACAAACACTTTAGCCAGCATTGCAAACACTTTAGCCAGCATTGCAAACACTTTAGGCAGCATTGCAAACACTTTAGCCAGCATTGCAAACACTTTAGCAGGCATTGCAAACACTTTGGCCAGCATTGCAAACACTTTGGCCAGCATTGCAAACACTTTCGCCAGCATTGCAAACACTTTCGCCAGCATTGCAAACACTTTCGCCAGCATTGCAAACACTTTCGCCAGCATTGCAAACACTTTCGCCAGCATTGCAAACACTTTCGCCAGCATTGCAAACACTGTAGCCAGCATTGCAAACACTGTAGCCAGCAATGCAAACACTTTAGCCAGCATTGCAAACACTTTAGGCAGCATTGCAAACACTTCAGCCAGCATTGCAAACACTGTAGCCAGCATTGCAAACACTGTAGCCAGCATTGCAAACACTGTAGCCAGCATTACAAACACTTTAGCCAGCATTGCAAACACTTTAGCCAGCATTGCAAACACTTTAGGCAGCATTGCAAACACTTTAGCCAGCATTGCAAACACTTTCGCCAGCATTGCAAACACTTTCGCCAGCATTGCAAACACTTTAGCCAGCATTGCAAACACTTTGGCCAGCATTGCAAACACTTTAGCCAGTATTGGAAACACTTTAGCCAGTATTGGAAACACTTTAGCCAGCATTGCAAACACTTTGGCCAGCATTGCAAACACTTTAGCCAGCATTGCAAACACTTCAGCCAGCATTGCAAACACTTTAGCCAGCATTGCAAACACTTTGGCCAGCATTGCAAACACTTTAGCCAGCATTGCAAACACTTTGGCCAGCATTGCAAACACTTTGGCCAGCATTGCAAGCACTTTAGCCAGCATTGCAATCACTTAGGCCAGCATTGCAAACACTTTGGCCAGCATTGCAAACACTTTCGCCAGCGTTGCAAACACTTAAGCCAGCATTGCAAACACTTTTGCCAGCATTGCAAACACTTTTGCCAGCATTGCAAACACTTTCGCCAGCGTTGCAAACACTTTGGCCAGCATTGCAAACACTTTAGCCAGCATTGCAAACACTTTAGCCAGCATTGCAAAGACCTTAGCCAGCATTGCAAAGACCTGAGCAAGCATTGCAAACACTTTAGCCAGCATTGCAAACACTTTAGCCAGCATTGCAAACACTTTGGCCAGCATTTCAAACAGTTTAGCCAGCATTGCAAACACTTTAGCCAGCATTGCAAACACCTTAGCCAGCATTGCAAACACTTTAGCTAGCATTGCAAACACTTTAGCCAGCATTGCAAACACTTTCGCAGGCATTGCAAACACTTTGGCCAGCATTGCAAACACTTTAGCCAGCATTGCAAACACTTTAGCCAGCATTGCAAACACTTTAGCCAGCATGCAAACACTTTGGCCAGCATTGCAAACACTTTAGCCAGCATTGCAAACACTTTGGCCAGCATTTCAAACAGTTTAGCCAGCATTGCAAACACTTTAGCCAGCATTGCAAACACTTTAGCCAGCATTGCAAACACCTTAGCCAGCATTGCAAACACTTTGGCCAGCATTGCAATCATATTAGCCAGCATTGCAAACACCTTGGCCAGCATTGCAAACACTTTGGCCAGCATTGCAAACACTTCAACCAGCATTGCAAACACTTTAGCCAGCATTGCAAACACTTTAGCCAGCATTGCAAACACTTTAGCCAGCATTGCAAACACTTTAGCCAGCATTGCAAACACTTTGGCCAGCATTGCAAACACTTTAGCCAGCATTGCAAACACTTTCGCCAGCGTTGCAAACACTTAAGCCAGCATTGCAAACACTTTAGCCAGCTTTGGAAACACTTTAGCCAGCATTGCAAACATCTTAGCCAGCATTGCAAACATCTTAGCCAGCATTGCAAACACTTTAGCCAGCATTGCAAACACTTTAGCCAGCATTGCAAACACTTCAGCTAGCATTGCATATACTTTAGCCAGTATTGCAAACACTTTAGCCAGCATTGCAAACACATTGGCCAGCATTGTGAACACTTTGGCCAGCATTGCAAACACTTTAGGCAGCATTGCAAACACTTAAGCCAGCATTTCAAACACTTTAGCCAGCTTTGGAAACACTTTAGCCAGCATTGCAAACATCTTAGCCAGCATTGCAAACATCTTAGCCAGCATTGCAAACACTTTAGCCAGCATTGCAAACACTTTAGCCAGCATTGCAAACACTTTAGCCAGCATTGCAAACACTTCAACCAGCATTGCATATACTTTAGCCAGTATTGCAAACACATTGGCCAGCATTGTGAGCACTTTGGCCAGCATTGCAAACACTTTGGCGAGCATTGCAAACACTTTTGCCAGCATTGCAAACACTTCAGCCAGCATTGCAAACACTTTAGCCAGCATTGCAAACACTTTTGCCAGCATGGCAAACACTTTAGCCAGCATTACAAAAACTTTAGCCAGCATTGCATAACACTTTAGCCAGCATTGCATAACTCTTTGGCGCGCATTGCAAACACTTAAGCAGGCATTGCAAACACTTTGGCCAGCATTGCAAACACTTTGGCGAGCATTGCAAACACTTTTGCCAGCATTGCAAACACTTCAGCCAGCATTGCAAACACTTTAGCCAGCATTGCAAACACTTTAGCCAGCATTACAAAAACTTTAGCCAGCATTGCATAACACTTTAGCCAGCATTGCATAACTCTTTGGCGCGCATTGCAAACACTTAAGCAGGCATTGCAAACACTTTGGCCAGCATTTCAAACACTTTGGCCAGCATTGCAAACACTTTGGCCAGCATTGCAAACACTTTAGCCAGCATTGCAAAAACTTTGGCCAGCATTGCAAACACTTTGGCCAGCATTGCAAACACTTTAGCCGGCATTGCAAACACTTTGTCCAGCATTGCAAACACTTTAGCCAGCATTGCAAACACTTTAGCCAGCATTGCAAACACTTTAGCAGGCATTGCAAACACTTTGGCCAGCATTGCAAACACTTTAGCCAGCATTGCAAACACTTTGTCCAGCATTGCAAACACTTTAGCCAGCATTGCAAAGACCTTAGCCAGCATTGCAAAGACCTGAGCAAGCATTGCAAACACTTTAGCCAGCATTGCAAACACTTTAGCCAGCATTGCAAACACTTTGGCCAGCATTGCAAACACTTTAGCCAGCATTGCAAACACTTTGGCCAGCATTTCAAACAGTTTAGCCAGCTTTGCAAACACTTTAGCCAGCTTTGCAAACACTTTGGCCAGCATTGCAAACACCTTAGCCAGCATTGCAAACACTTTAGCTAGCATTGCAAACACTTTGGCCAGCATTGCAATTACCTTAGCCAGCATTGCAAACACTTTAACCAGCATTGCAAACACTTTCGCCAGCATTGCAAACACTGTAGCCAGCATTGCAAACACTGTAGCCAGCATTGCAAACACGGTAGCCAGCATTGCAAACACGGTAGCCAGCATTGCAAACACTGTAGCCAGCATTGCAAACACTGTAGCCAGCATTGCAAACACGGTAGCCAGCATTGCAAACACGGTAGCCAGCATTGCAAACACGGTAGCCAGCATTGCAAACACTTTAGCCAGCATTGCAAACACTTTAGCCAGCATTGCAAACACTTTGGCCAGCATTTCAAACACTTTGGCCAGCATTGCAAACACTTTGGCCAGCATTGCAAACACTTTAGCCAGCATTGCAAAAACTTTGGCCAGCATTGCAAACACTTTGGCCAGCATTGCAAACACTTTAGCCAGCATTGCAAACACTTTAGCCAGCATTGCAAACACTTTGTCCAGCATTGCAAAGACTTTAGCCAGCATTGCAAACACTTTAGCCAGCATTGCAAACACTTTAGCAGGCATTGCAAACACTTTGGCCAGCATTGCAAACACTGTCGCCAGCATTGCAAACACTTTCGCCAGCATTGCAAACACTTTCGCCAGCATTGCAAACACTGTAGCCAGCATTGCAAACACTGTAGCCAGCATTGCAAACACTGTAGCCAGCATTGCAAACACTTTAGCCAGCATTGCAAACACTTTAGGCAGCATTGCAAACACTTTAGGCAGCATTGCAAACACTTTAGCCAGCATTGCAAACACTTTAGCCAGCATTGCAAACACTGTAGCCAGCATTGCAAACACTGTAGCCAGCATTGCAAACACTTTCGCCAGCATTGCAAACACTTTCGCCAGCATTGCAAACACTTTCGCCAGCATTGCAAACACTTTAGCCAGCATTGCAAACACTTTAGCCAGCATTGCAAACACTTTAGCCAGCATTGCAAACACTTTGGCCAGCATTGCAAACACTTTCGCCAGCATTGCAAACACTTTCGCCAGCATTGCAAACACTTTCGCCAGCATTGCAAACACTTTAGCCAGCATTGCAAACACTTTAGCCAGCATTGCAAACACTTTGGCCAGCATTGCAAACACTTTAGCCAGCATTGCAAACACGGTAGCCAGCATTGCAAACACTGTAGCCAGCATTGCAAACACTTTAGCCAGCATTGCAAACACTTTAGCCAGCATTGCAAACACTTTAGCCAGCATTGCAAACACTTTAGCCAGCATTGCAAACACCTTAGCCAGCATTGCAAACACTTTAGCTAGCATTGCAAACACTTTAGCCAGCATTGCAAACACTTTGGCCAGCATTGCAATCATATTAGCCAGCATTGCAAACACCTTGGCCAGCATTACAAACACTTTGGCCAGCATTGCAAACACTTCAACCAGCATTGCAAACACTTTAGCCAGCATTGCAAACACTTTAGCCAGCATTGCAAACACTTTAGCCAGCATTGCAAACACTTTAGCCAGCATTGCAAACACTTTGGCCAGCATTGCAAACACTTTAGCCAGCATTGCAAACACTTTCGCCAGCGTAGCAAACACTTAAGCCAGCATTGCAAACACTTTAGCCAGCTTTGGAAACACTTTAGCCAGCATTGCAAACATCTTAGCCAGCATTGCAAACATCTTAGCCAGCATTGCAAACACTTTAGCCAGCATTGCAAACACTTTAGCCAGCATTGCAAACATCTTAGCCAGCATTGCAAACACTTTAGCCAGCATTGCAAACACTTTAGCCAGCATTGCAAACACTTTAGCCAGCATTGCAAACACTTCAACCAGCATTGCATATACTTTAGCCAGTATTGCAAACACTTTAGCCAGCATTGCAAACACTTTAGCCAGCATTGCAAACATCTTAGCCAGCATTGCAAACACTTTAGCCAGCATTGCAAACACTTTAGCCAGCATTGCAAACACTTTAGCCAGCATTGCAAACACTTCAACCAGCATTGCATATACTTTAGCCAGTATTGCAAACACTTTAGCCAGCATTGCAAACACATTGGCCAGCATTGTGAACACTTTGGCCAGCATTGCAAACACTTTGGCGAGCATTGCAAACACTTTTGCCAGCATTGCAAACACTTCAGCCAGCATTGCAAACACTTTAGCCAGCATTGCAAACACTTTTGCCAGCATGGCAAACACTTTAGCCAGCATTACAAAAACTTTAGCCAGCATTGCATAACACTTTAGCCAGCATTGCATAACACTTTAGCCAGCATTGCATAACTCTTTGGCGCGCATTGCAAACACTTTAGCAGGCATTGCAAACACTTTGGCCAGCATTTCAAACACTTTGGCCAGCATTGCAAACACTTTGGCCAGCATTGCAAACACTTTAGCCAGCATTGCAAACACTTTGGCCAGCATTGCAAACACTTTGGCCAGCATTGCAAACACTTTAGCCAGCATTGCAAACACTTTAGCCGGCATTGCAAACACTTTGTCCAGCATTGCAAACACTTTAGCCAGCATTGCAAACACTTTAGCCAGCATTGCAAACACTTTAGCAGGCATTGCAAACACTTTGGCCAGCATTGCAAACACTTTGGCCAGCATTGCAAACACTTTGGCCAGCATTGCAAACACTTTAGCCAGCATTGCAAACACTTTGGCCAGCATTGCAAACACTTTGTCCAGCATTGCAAACACTTTAGCCAGCATTGCAAAGACCTTAGCCAGCATTGCAAAGACCTGAGCAAGCATTGCAAACACTTTAGCCAGCATTGCAAACACTTTAGCCAGCATTGCAAACACTTTGGCCAGCATTGCAAACACTTTAGCCAGCATTGCAAACACTTTGGCCAGCATTTCAAACAGTTTAGCCAGCTTTGCAAACACTTTAGCCAGCATTGCAAACACTTTGGCCAGCATTGCAAACACCTTAGCCAGCATTGCAAACACTTTAGCTAGCATTGCAAACACTTTGACCATCATTGCAAACACTTTAGCCAGCATTGCATTTACCTTAGCCAGCATTGCAAACACTTTAACCAGCATTGCAAAGACCTTAGCCAGCATTGCAAAGACCTGAGCAAGCATTGCAAACACTTTAGCCCGCATTGCAAACACTTTAGCCAGCATTGCAAACACTTTGACCATCATTGCAAACACTTTAGCCAGCATTGCAAACACTTTAGCCAGCATTGCAAACACTTTAGGCAGCATTGCAAACACTTTAGCCAGCATTGCAAACACTTTCGCCAGCATTGCAAACACTTTCGCCAGCATTGCAAACACTTTCGCCAGCATTGCAAACACTTTAGCCAGCATTGCAAACACTTTAGCCAGCATTGCAAACACTTTAGCCAGCATTGCAAACACTTTGGCCAGCATTGCAAACACTTTAGCCAGCATTGCAAACACTTTGGCCAGCATTTCAAACAGTTTAGCCAGCATTGCAAACACTTTAGCCAGCATTGCAAACACTTTAGCCAGCATTGCAAACACCTTAGCCAGCATTGCAAACACTTTAGCTAGCATTGCAAACACTTTAGCCAGCATTGCAAACACTTTGGCCAGCATTGCAATCATATTAGCCAGCATTGCAAACACCTTGGCCAGCATTGCAAACACTTTGGCCAGCATTGCAAACACTTCAACCAGCATTGCAAACACTTTAGCCAGCATTGCAAACACTTTAGCCAGCATTGCAAACACTTTAGCCAGCATTGCAAACACTTTAGCCAGCATTGCAAACACTTTGGCCAGCATTGCAAACACTTTAGCCAGCATTGCAAACACTTTCGCCAGCGTAGCAAACACTTAAGCCAGCATTGCAAACACTTTAGCCAGCTTTGGAAACACTTTAGCCAGCATTGCAAACATCTTAGCCAGCATTGCAAACATCTTAGCCAGCATTGCAAACACTTTAGCCAGCATTGCAAACACTTTAGCCAGCATTGCAAACATCTTAGGCAGCATTGCAAACATCTTAGCCAGCATTGCAAACACTTTAGCCAGCATTGCAAACACTTTAGCCAGCATTGCAAACACTTCAGCCAGCATTGCATATACTTTAGGCAGCATTGCAAACACTTAAGCCAGCATTGCAAACACTTTAGCCAGCTTTGGAAACACTTTAGCCAGCATTGCAAACATCTTAGCCAGCATTGCAAACATCTTAGCCAGCATTGCAAACACTTTAGCCAGCATTGCAAACACTTTAGCCAGCATTGCAAACACTTCAACCAGCATTGCATATACTTTAGCCAGTATTGCAAACACTTTAGCCAGCATTGCAAACACATTGGCCAGCATTGTGAACACTTTGGCCAGCATTGCAAACACTTTGGCGAGCATTGCAAACACTTTTGCCAGCATTGCAAACACTTCAGCCAGCATTGCAAACACTTTAGCCAGCATTGCAAACACTTTTGCCAGCATGGCAAACACTTTAGCCAGCATTACAAAAACTTTAGCCAGCATTGCATAACTCTTTGGCGCGCATTGCAAACACTTTAGCAGGCATTGCAAACACTTTGGCCAGCATTTCAAACACTTTGGCCAGCATTGCAAACACTTTGGCCAGCATTGCAAACACTTTAGCCAGCATTGCAAACACTTTGGCCAGCATTGCAAACACTTTGGCCAGCATTGCAAACACTTTAGCCAGCATTGCAAACACTTTAGCCGGCATTGCAAACACTTTGTCCAGCATTGCAAACACTTTAGCCAGCATTGCAAACACTTTAGCCAGCATTGCAAACACTTTAGCAGGCATTGCAAACACTTTGGCCAGCATTGCAAACACTTTGGCCAGCATTGCAAACACTTTAGCCAGCATTGCAAACACTTTGACCAGCATTGCAAACACTTTGTCCAGCATTGCAAACACTTTAGCCAGCATTGCAAAGACCTTAGCCAGCATTGCAAAGACCTGAGCAAGCATTGCAAACACTTTAGCCAGCATTGCAAACACTTTAGCCAGCATTGCAAACACTTTGGCCAGCATTGCAAACACTTTAGCCAGCATTGCAAACACTTTGGCCAGCATTTCAAACAGTTTAGCCAGCTTTGCAAACACTTTAGCCAGCATTGCAAACACTTTGGCCAGCATTGCAAACACCTTAGCCAGCATTGCAAACACTTTGGCCAGCATTGCATTTACCTTAGCCAGCATTGCAAACACTTTAACCAGCATTGCAAAGACCTGAGCAAGCATTGCAAACACTTTAGCCCGCATTGCAAACACTTTAGCCAGCATTGCAAACACTTTGACCATCATTGCAAACACTTTAGCCAGCATTGCAAACACTTCAACCAGCATTGCATATACTTTAGCCAGTATTGCAAACACTTTAGCCAGCATTGCAAACACATTGGCCAGCATTGTGAACACTTTGGCCAGCATTGCAAACACTTTGGCGAGCATTGCAAACACTTTTGCCAGCATTGCAAACACTTCAGCCAGCATTGCAAACACTTTAGCCAGCATTGCAAACACTTTTGCCAGCATGGCAAACACTTTAGCCAGCATTACAAAAACTTTAGCCAGCATTGCATAACACTTTAGCCAGCATTGCATAACACTTTAGCCAGCATTGCATAACTCTTTGGCGCGCATTGCAAACACTTTAGCCAGCATTGCAAACACTTCAGCCAGCATTGCAAACACTTTGGCCAGCATTTCAAACACTTTGGCCAGCATTGCAAACACTTTGGCCAGCATTGCAAACACTTTAGCCAGCATTGCAAACACTTTAGCCAGCATTGCAAACACTTTGGCCAGCATTTCAAACACTTTGGCCAGCATTTCAAACACTTTGGCCAGCATTGCAAACACTTTGGCCAGCATTGCAAACACTTTAGCCAGCATTGCAAAAACTTTGGCCAGCATTGCAAACACTTTGGCCAGCATTGCAAACACTTTAGCCGGCATTGCAAACACTTTAGCCGGCATTGCAAACACTTTGTCCAGCATTGCAAACACTTTAGCCAGCATTGCAAACACTTTAGCCAGCATTGCAAACACTTTAGCAGGCATTGCAAACACGTTGGCCAGCATTGCAAACACTTTGGCCAGCATTGCAAACACTTTAGCCAGCATTGCAAACACTTTGGCCAGCATTGCAAACACTTTGTCCAGCATTGCAAGCACTTTAGCCAGCATTGCAAAGACCTTAGCCAGCATTGCAAAGACCTGAGCAAGCATTGCAAACACTTTAGCCAGCATTGCAAACACTTTGGCCAGCATTGCAAACACTTTAGCCAGCATTGCAAACACTTTGGCCAGCATTTCAAACAGTTTAGCCAGCTTTGCAAACACTTTAGCCAGCATTGCAAACACTTTGGCCAGCATTGCAAACACCTTAGCCAGCATTGCAAACACTTTAGCTAGCATTGCAAACACTTTGGCCAGCATTGCAATTACCTTAGCCAGCATTGCAAACACTTTAACCAGCATTGCAAACACTTTGGCCAGCATTGCAAACACTTTGGCCAGCATTGCAAACACTTCAACCAGCATTGCAAACACTTTAGCCAGCATTGCAAACACTTTAGCCAGCATTGCAAACACTTCAGCCAGCATTGCAAACACTTTGGCCAGCATTGCAAACACTTTAGCCAGCATTGCAAACACTTTCGCCAGCGTTGCAAACACTTAAGCCAGCATTGCAAACACTTTAGCCAGCATTGCAAACATTTTAACAGGTACTGCAAACACTTTAGACAGCATTGCAAACACTTTAGCCAGCATTGCTAACACTTTCGCCAGCATTGCAAACACTTTCGCCAGCATTGCAAACACTGTAGCCAGCATTGCAAACACTGTAGCCAGCATTGCAAACACTGTAGCCAGCATTGCAAACACCTTAGCCAGCATTGCAAACACTTTCACCAGCATTGCAAACACGGTAGCCAGCATTGCAAACACGGTAGCCAGCATTGCAAACACTGTAGCCAGCATTGCAAACACGGTAGCCAGCATTGCAAACACTGTAGCCAGCATTGCAAACACTTTAGCCAGCATTGCAAACACTTTAGCCAGCATTGCAAACACTTTGGCCAGCATTGCAAACACTTTAGCCAGCATTGCAAACACTTTAGCCAGCATTGCAAACACTTTGGCCAGCATTGCAAACACTTTCACCAGCATTGCAAACACGGTAGCCAGCATTGCAAACACTTTGGCCAGCATTGCAAACACGGTAGCCAGCATTGCAAACACTGTAGCCAGCATTGCAAACACTTTAGCCAGCATTGCAAACACTTTGGCCAGCATTTCAAACACTTTGGCCAGCATTGCAAACACTTTAGCCAGCATTGCAAAAACTTTGGCCAGCATTGCAAACACTTTGGCCAGCATTGCAAACACTTTAGCCAGCATTGCAAACACTTTAGCCAGCATTGCAAACACTTTAGCCAGCATTGCTAACACTTTCGCCAGCATTGCAAACACTGTAGCCAGCATTGCAAACACTGTAGCCAGCATTGCAAACACTGTAGCCAGCATTGCAAACACTGTAGCCAGCATTGCAAACACTGTAGCCAGCATTGCAAACACCTTAGCCAGCATTGCAAACACTTTCACCAGCATTGCAAACACGGTAGCCAGCATTGCAAACACGGTAGCCAGCATTGCAAACACTGTAGCCAGCATTGCAAACACTTTAGCCAGCATTGCAAACACTTTAGCCAGCATTGCAAACACTTTAGCCAGCATTGCAAACACTTTAGCCAGCATTGCAAACACTTTCGCCAGCATTGCAAACACTGTAGCCAGCATTGCAAACACTGTAGCCAGCATTGCAAACACCTTAGCCAGCATTGCAAACACTTTCACCAGCATTGCAAACACGGTAGCCAGCATTGCAAACACGGTAGCCAGCATTGCAAACACTGTAGCCAGCATTGCAAACACTTTAGCCAGCATTGCAAACACTTTAGCCAGCATTGCAAACACTTTAGCCAGCATTGCAAACACTTTAGCCAGCATTGCAAACACTTTGGCCAGCATTGCAAACACTTTCACCAGCATTGCAAACACGGTAGCCAGCATTGCAAACACTTTAGCCAGCATTGCAAACACTTTGGCCAGCATTTCAAACAGTTTAGCCAGCTTTGCAAACACTTTAGCCAGCATTGCAAACACTTTGGCCAGCATTGCAAACACTTTAGCCAGTATTGGAAACACTTTAGCCAGTATTGGAAACACTTTAGCCAGCATTGCAAACACTTTGGCCAGCATTGCAAACACTTTAGCCAGCATTGCAAACACTTCAGCCAGCATTGCAAACACTTTAGCCAGCATTGCAAACACTTTGGCCAGCATTGCAAAGACCTTAGCCAGCATTGCAAAGACCTGAGCAAGCATTGCAAACACTTTAGCCAGCATTGCAAACACTTTAGCCAGCATTGCAAACACTTTGGCCAGCATTTCAAACAGTTTAGCCAGCATTGCAAACACTTTAGCCAGCATTGCAAACACCTTAGCCAGCATTGCAAACACTTTAGCTAGCATTGCAAACACTTTAGCCAGCATTGCAAACACTTTCGCAGGCATTGCAAACACTTTGGCCAGCATTGCAACACTTTAGCCAGCATTGCAAACACTTTAGCCAGCATTGCAAACACTTTAGCCAGCATGCAAACACTTTGGCCAGCATTGCAAACACTTTAGCCAGCATTGCAAACACTTTGGCCAGCATTTCAAACAGTTTAGCCAGCATTGCAAACACTTTAGCCAGCATTGCAAACACTTTAGCCAGCATTGCAAACACCTTAGCCAGCATTGCAAACACTTTGGCCAGCATTGCAATCATATTAGCCAGCATTGCAAACACCTTGGCCAGCATTGCAAACACTTTGGCCAGCATTGCAAACACTTCAACCAGCATTGCAAACACTTTAGCCAGCATTGCAAACACTTTAGCCAGCATTGCAAACACTTTAGCCAGCATTGCAAACACTTTAGCCAGCATTGCAAACACTTTGGCCAGCATTGCAAACACTTTAGCCAGCATTGCAAACACTTTCGCCAGCGTTGCAAACACTTAAGCCAGCATTGCAAACACTTTAGCCAGCTTTGGAAACACTTTAGCCAGCATTGCAAACATCTTAGCCAGCATTGCAAACATCTTAGCCAGCATTGCAAACACTTTAGCCAGCATTGCAAACACTTTAGCCAGCATTGCAAACACTTCAGCCAGCATTGCATATACTTTAGCCAGTATTGCAAACACTTTAGCCAGCATTGCAAACACATTGGCCAGCATTGTGAACACTTTGGCCAGCATTGCAAACACTTTAGGCAGCATTGCAAACACTTAAGCCAGCATTGCAAACACTTTAGCCAGCTTTGGAAACACTTTAGCCAGCATTGCAAACATCTTAGCCAGCATTGCAAACATCTTAGCCAGCATTGCAAACACTTTAGCCAGCATTGCAAACACTTTAGCCAGCATTGCAAACACTTTAGCCAGCATTGCAAACACTTCAACCAGCATTGCATATACTTTAGCCAGTATTGCAAACACTTTAGCCAGCATTGCAAACACATTGGCCAGCATTGTGAACACTTTGGCCAGCATTGCAAACACTTTGGCGAGCATTGCAAACACTTTTGCCAGCATTGCAAACACTTCAGCCAGCATTGCAAACACTTTAGCCAGCATTGCAAACACTTTTGCCAGCATGGCAAACACTTTAGCCAGCATTACAAAAACTTTAGCCAGCATTGCATAACACTTTAGCCAGCATTGCATAACTCTTTGGCGCGCATTGCAAACACTTAAGCAGGCATTGCAAACACTTTGGCCAGCATTGCAAACACTTTGGCGAGCATTGCAAACACTTTTGCCAGCATTGCAAACACTTCAGCCAGCATTGCAAACACTTTAGCCAGCATTGCAAACACTTTTGCCAGCATGGCAAACACTTTAGCCAGCATTACAAAAACTTTAGCCAGCATTGCATAACACTTTAGCCAGCATTGCATAACTCTTTGGCGCGCATTGCAAACACTTAAGCAGGCATTGCAAACACTTTGGCCAGCATTTCAAACACTTTGGCCAGCATTGCAAACACTTTGGCCAGCATTGCAAACACTTTAGCCAGCATTGCAAAAACTTTGGCCAGCATTGCAAACACTTTGGCCAGCATTGCAAACACTTTAGCCGGCATTGCAAACACTTTGTCCAGCATTGCAAACACTTTAGCCAGCATTGCAAACACTTTAGCCAGCATTGCAAACACTTTAGCAGGCATTGCAAACACTTTGGCCAGCATTGCAAACACTTTAGCCAGCATTGCAAACACTTTGGCCAGCATTGCAAACACTTTGTCCAGCATTGCAAACACTTTAGCCAGCATTGCAAAGACCTTAGCCAGCATTGCAAAGACCTGAGCAAGCATTGCAAACACTTTAGCCAGCATTGCAAACACTTTAGCCAGCATTGCAAACACTTTGGCCAGCATTGCAAACACTTTAGCCAGCATTGCAAACACTTTGGCCAGCATTTCAAACAGTTTAGCCAGCTTTGCAAACACTTTAGCCAGCTTTGCAAACACTTTGGCCAGCATTGCAAACACCTTAGCCAGCATTGCAAACACTTTAGCTAGCATTGCAAACACTTTGGCCAGCATTGCAATTACCTTAGCCAGCATTGCAAACACTTTAACCAGCATTGCAAACACTTTGGCCAGCATTGCAAACACTTTGGCCAGCATTGCAAACACTTCAACCAGCATTGCAAACACTTCAGCCAGCATTGCAAACACTTTGGCCAGCATTGCAAACACTTTAGCCAGCGTTGCAAACACTTAAGCCAGCATTGCAAACACTTTAGCCAGCGTTGCAAACACTTAAGCCAGCATTGCAAACACTTTAGCCAGCATTGCAAACATTTTAGCAGGTACTGCAAACACTTTAGACAGCATTGCAAACACTTTAGCCAGCATTGCGAACACTTTAGCCAGCATTGCTAACACTTTCGCCAGCATTGCAAACACTGTAGCCAGCATTGCAAACACTGTAGCCAGCATTGCAAACACCTTAGCCAGCATTGCAAACACTTTCACCAGCATTGCAAACACGGTAGCCAGCATTGCAAACACGGTAGCCAGCATTGCAAACACTGTAGCCAGCATTGCAAACACTTTAGCCAGCATTGCAAACACTTTAGCCAGCATTGCAAACACTTTAGCCAGCATTGCAAACACTTTGGCCAGCATTGCAAACACTTTAGCCAGCATTGCAAACACTTTAGCCAGCATTGCAAACACTTTGGCCAGCATTGCAAACACTTTCACCAGCATTGCAAACACGGTAGCCAGCATTGCAAACACGGTAGCCAGCATTGCAAACACGGTAGCCAGCATTGCAAACACTGTAGCCAGCATTGCAAACACTTTAGCCAGCATTGCAAACACTTTGGCCAGCATTTCAAACACTTTGGCCAGCATTGCAAACACTTTGGCCAGCATTGCAAACACTTTAGCCAGCATTGCAAAAACTTTGGCCAGCATTGCAAACACTTTGGCCAGCATTGCAAACACTTTGGCCAGCATTGCAAACACTTTAGCCAGCATTGCAAACACTTTAGCCAGCATTGCAAACACTTTAGCCAGCATTGCTAACACTTTCGCCAGCATTGCAAACACTGTAGCCAGCATTGCAAACACTGTAGCCAGCATTGCAAACACCTTAGCCAGCATTGCAAACACTTTCACCAGCATTGCAAACACGGTAGCCAGCATTGCAAACACGGTAGCCAGCATTGCAAACACTGTAGCCAGCATTGCAAACACTTTAGCCAGCATTGCAAACACTTTAGCCAGCATTGCAAACACTTTAGCCAGCATTGCAAACACTTTAGCCAGCATTGCAAACACTTTAGCCAGCATTGCAAACACTTTGGCCAGCATTGCAAACACTTTCACCAGCATTGCAAACACGGTAGCCAGCATTGCAAACACGGTAGCCAGCATTGCAAACACGGTAGCCAGCATTGCAAACACTGTAGCCAGCATTGCAAACACTTTAGCCAGCATTGCAAACACTTTGGCCAGCATTTCAAACACTTTGGCCAGCATTGCAAACACTTTGGCCAGCATTGCAAACACTTTAGCCAGCATTGCAAAAACTTTGGCCAGCATTGCAAACACTTTGGCCAGCATTGCAAACACTTTAGCCAGCATTGCAAACACTTTAGCCAGCATTGCAAACACTTTGTCCAGCATTGCAAAGACTTTAGCCAGCATTGCAAACACTTTAGCCAGCATTGCAAACACTTTAGCAGGCATTGCAAACACTTTGGCCAGCATTGCAAACACTTTCGCCAGCATTGCAAACACTTTCGCCAGCATTGCAAACACTTTCGCCAGCATTGCAAACACTGTAGCCAGCATTGCAAACACTGTAGCCAGCATTGCAAACACTGTAGCCAGCATTGCAAACACTTTAGCCAGCATTGCAAACACTTTAGGCAGCATTGCAAACACTTTAGGCAGCATTGCAAACACTTTAGCCAGCATTGCAAACACTTTAGCCAGCATTGCAAACACTGTAGCCAGCATTGCAAACACTGTAGCCAGCATTGCAAACACTGTAGCCAGCATTGCAAACACTTTAGCCAGCATTGCAAACACTTTAGCCAGCATTGCAAACACTTTAGGCAGCATTGCAAACACTTTAGCCAGCATTGCAAACACTTTCGCCAGCATTGCAAACACTTTCGCCAGCATTGCAAACACTTTCACCAGCATTGCAAACACTTTAGCCAGCATTGCAAACACTTTAGCCAGCATTGCAAACACTTTAGCCAGCACTGCAAACACTTTGGCCAGCATTGCAAACACTTTCGCCAGCATTGCAAACACTTTCGCCAGCATTGCAAACACTTTCGCCAGCATTGCAAACACTTTAGCCAGCATTGCAAACACTTTAGCCAGCATTGCAAACACTTTAGCCAGCATTGCAAACACTTTGGCCAGCATTGCAAACACTTTAGCCAGCATTGCAAACACGGTAGCCAGCATTGCAAACACTGTAGCCAGCATTGCAAACACTTTAGCCAGCATTGCAAACACTTTAGCCAGCATTGCAAACACTTTAGCCAGCATTGCAAACACCTTAGCCAGCATTGCAAACACTTTAGCTAGCATTGCAAACACTTTAGCCAGCATTGCAAACACTTTGGCCAGCATTGCAATCATATTAGCCAGCATTGCAAACACCTTGGCCAGCATTACAAACACTTTGGCCAGCATTGCAAACACTTCAACCAGCATTGCAAACACTTTAGCCAGCATTGCAAACACTTTAGCCAGCATTGCAAACACTTTAGCCAGCATTGCAAACACTTTAGCCAGCATTGCAAACACTTTGGCCAGCATTGCAAACACTTTAGCCAGCATTGCAAACACTTTCGCCAGCGTAGCAAACACTTAAGCCAGCATTGCAAACACTTTAGCCAGCTTTGGAAACACTTTAGCCAGCATTGCAAACATCTTAGCCAGCATTGCAAACATCTTAGCCAGCATTGCAAACACTTTAGCCAGCATTGCAAACACTTTAGCCAGCATTGCAAACACTTCAGCCAGCATTGCATATACTTTAGCCAGTATTGCAAACACTTTAGCCAGCATTGCAAACACATTGGCCAGCATTGTGAACACTTTGGCCAGCATTGCAAACACTTTAGGCAGCATTGCAAACACTTAAGCCAGCATTGCAAACACTTTAGCCAGCTTTGGAAACACTTTAGCCAGCATTGCAAACATCTTAGCCAGCATTGCAAACATCTTAGCCAGCATTGCAAACACTTTAGCCAGCATTGCAAACACTTTAGCCAGCATTGCAAACACTTTAGCCAGCATTGCAAACACTTCAACCAGCATTGCATATACTTTAGCCAGTATTGCAAACACTTTAGCCAGCATTGCAAACACATTGGCCAGCATTGTGAACACTTTGGCCAGCATTGCAAACACTTTGGCGAGCATTGCAAACACTTTTGCCAGCATTGCAAACACTTCAGCCAGCATTGCAAACACTTTAGCCAGCATTGCAAACACTTTTGCCAGCATGGCAAACACTTTAGCCAGCATTACAAAAACTTTAGCCAGCATTGCATAACACTTTAGCCAGCATTGCATAACACTTTAGCCAGCATTGCATAACTCTTTGGCGCGCATTGCAAACACTTTAGCAGGCATTGCAAACACTTTGGCCAGCATTTCAAACACTTTGGCCAGCATTGCAAACACTTTGGCCAGCATTGCAAACACTTTAGCCAGCATTGCAAACACTTTGGCCAGCATTGCAAACACTTTGGCCAGCATTGCAAACACTTTAGCCAGCATTGCAAACACTTTAGCCGGCATTGCAAACACTTTGTCCAGCATTGCAAACACTTTAGCCAGCATTGCAAACACTTTAGCCAGCATTGCAAACACTTTAGCAGGCATTGCAAACACTTTGGCCAGCATTGCAAACACTTTGGCCAGCATTGCAAACACTTTGGCCAGCATTGCAAACACTTTAGCCAGCATTGCAAACACTTTGGCCAGCATTGCAAACACTTTGTCCAGCATTGCAAACACTTTAGCCAGCATTGCAAAGACCTTAGCCAGCATTGCAAAGACCTGAGCAAGCATTGCAAACACTTTAGCCAGCATTGCAAACACTTTAGCCAGCATTGCAAACACTTTGGCCAGCATTGCAAACACTTTAGCCAGCATTGCAAACACTTTGGCCAGCATTTCAAACAGTTTAGCCAGCTTTGCAAACACTTTAGCCAGCATTGCAAACACTTTGGCCAGCATTGCAAACACCTTAGCCAGCATTGCAAACACTTTAGCTAGCATTGCAAACACTTTGACCATCATTGCAAACACTTTAGCCAGCATTGCATTTACCTTAGCTAGCATTGCAAACACTTTAACCAGCATTGCAAAGACCTTAGCCAGCATTGCAAAGACCTGAGCAAGCATTGCAAACACTTTAGCCCGCATTGCAAACACTTTAGCCAGCATTGCAAACACTTTGACCATCATTGCAAACACTTTAGCCAGCATTGCAAACACTTTAGCCAGCATTGCAAACACTTTAGGCAGCATTGCAAACACTTTAGCCAGCATTGCAAACACTTTCGCCAGCATTGCAAACACTTTCGCCAGCATTGCAAACACTTTCGCCAGCATTGCAAACACTTTCGCCAGCATTGCAAACACTTTAGCCAGCATTGCAAACACTTTAGCCAGCATTGCAAACACTTTAGCCAGCATTGCAAACACTTTGGCCAGCATTGCAAACACTTTAGCCAGCATTGCAAACACTTTGGCCAGCATTTCAAACAGTTTAGCCAGCATTGCAAACACTTTAGCCAGCATTGCAAACACTTTAGCCAGCATTGCAAACACCTTAGCCAGCATTGCAAACACTTTAGCTAGCATTGCAAACACTTTAGCCAGCATTGCAAACACTTTGGCCAGCATTGCAATCATATTAGCCAGCATTGCAAACACCTTGGCCAGCATTGCAAACACTTTGGCCAGCATTGCAAACACTTCAACCAGCATTGCAAACACTTTAGCCAGCATTGCAAACACTTTAGCCAGCATTGCAAACACTTTAGCCAGCATTGCAAACACTTTAGCCAGCATTGCAAACACTTTAGCCAGCATTGCAAACACTTTGGCCAGCATTGCAAACACTTTAGCCAGCATTGCAAACACTTTCGCCAGCGTAGCAAACACTTAAGCCAGCATTGCAAACACTTTAGCCAGCTTTGGAAACACTTTAGCCAGCATTGCAAACATCTTAGCCAGCATTGCAAACATCTTAGCCAGCATTGCAAACATCTTAGCCAGCATTGCAAACACTTTAGCCAGCATTGCAAACACTTTAGCCAGCATTGCAAACATCTTAGCCAGCATTGCAAACATCTTAGCCAGCATTGCAAACACTTTAGCCAGCATTGCAAACACTTTAGCCAGCATTGCAAACACTTCAGCCAGCATTGCATATACTTTAGGCAGCATTGCAAACACTTAAGCCAGCATTGCAAACACTTTAGCCAGCTTTGGAAACACTTTAGCCAGCATTGCAAACATCTTAGCCAGCATTGCAAACATCTTAGCCAGCATTGCAAACACTTTAGCCAGCATTGCAAACACTTTAGCCAGCATTGCAAACACTTCAACCAGCATTGCATATACTTTAGCCAGTATTGCAAACACTTTAGCCAGCATTGCAAACACATTGGCCAGCATTGTGAACACTTTGGCCAGCATTGCAAACACTTTGGCGAGCATTGCAAACACTTTTGCCAGCATTGCAAACACTTCAGCCAGCATTGCAAACACTTTAGCCAGCATTGCAAACACTTTTGCCAGCATGGCAAACACTTTAGCCAGCATTACAAAAACTTTAGCCAGCATTGCATAACACTTTAGCCAGCATTGCATAACACTTTAGCCAGCATTGCATAACTCTTTGGCGCGCATTGCAAACACTTTAGCAGGCATTGCAAACACTTTGGCCAGCATTTCAAACACTTTGGCCAGCATTGCAAACACTTTGGCCAGCATTGCAAACACTTTAGACAGCATTGCAAACACTTTGGCCAGCATTGCAAACACTTTGGCCAGCATTGCAAACACTTTAGCCAGCATTGCAAACACTTTAGCCGGCATTGCAAACACTTTGTCCAGCATTGCAAACACTTTAGCCAGCATTGCAAACACTTTAGCCAGCATTGCAAACACTTTAGCAGGCATTGCAAACACTTTGGCCAGCATTGCAAACACTTTGGCCAGCATTGCAAACACTTTAGCCAGCATTGCAAACACTTTGACCAGCATTGCAAACACTTTGTCCAGCATTGCAAACACTTTAGCCAGCATTGCAAAGACCTTAGCCAGCATTGCAAAGACCTGAGCAAGCATTGCAAACACTTTAGCCAGCATTGCAAACACTTTAGCCAGCATTGCAAACACTTTGGCCAGCATTGCAAACACTTTAGCCAGCATTGCAAACACTTTGGCCAGCATTTCAAACAGTTTAGCCAGCTTTGCAAACACTTTAGCCAGCATTGCAAACACTTTGGCCAGCATTGCAAACACCTTAGCCAGCATTGCAAACACTTTGGCCAGCATTGCATTTACCTTAGCCAGCATTGCAAACACTTTAACCAGCATTGCAAAGACCTTAGCCAGCATTGCAAAGACCTGAGCAAGCATTGCAAACACTTTAGCCCGCATTGCAAACACTTTAGCCAGCATTGCAAACACTTTGACCATCATTGCAAACACTTTAGCCAGCATTGCAAACACTTTGGCCAGCATTTCAAACAGTTTAGCCAGCATTGCAAACACTTTAGCCAGCATTGCAAACACTTTGGCCAGCATTTCAAACACTTTGGCCAGCATTGCAAACACTTTGGCCAGCATTGCAAACACTTTAGCCAGCATTGCAAAAACTTTGGCCAGCATTGCAAACACTTTGGCCAGCATTGCAAACACTTTAGCCAGCATTGCAAACACTTTAGCCGGCATTGCAAACACTTTGTCCAGCATTGCAAACACTTTAGCCAGCATTGCAAACACTTTAGCCAGCATTGCAAACACTTTAGCAGGCATTGCAAACACTTTGGCCAGCATTGCAAACACTTTGGCCAGCATTGCAAACACTTTAGCCAGCATTGCAAACACTTTGGCCAGCATTGCAAACACTTTGTCCAGCATTGCAAACACTTTAGCCAGCATTGCAAAGACCTTAGCCAGCATTGCAAAGACCTGAGCAAGCATTGCAAACACTTTAGCCAGCATTGCAAACACTTTAGCCAGCATTGCAAACACTTTGGCCAGCATTGCAAACACTTTAGCCAGCATTGCAAACACTTTGGCCAGCATTTCAAACAGTTTAGCCAGCTTTGCAAACACTTTAGCCAGCATTGCAAACACTTTGGCCAGCATTGCAAACACCTTAGCCAGCATTGCAAACACTTTAGCTAGCATTGCAAACACTTTGGCCAGCATTGCAATTACCTTAGCCAGCATTGCAAACACTTTAACCAGCATTGCAAACACTTTGGCCAGCATTGCAAACACTTTGGCCAGCATTGCAAACACTTCAACCAGCATTGCAAACACTTTAGCCAGCATTGCAAACACTTTAGCCAGCATTGCAAACACTTCAGCCAGCATTGCAAACACTTTGGCCAGCATTGCAAACACTTTAGCCAGCATTGCAAACACTTTCGCCAGCATTGCAAACACTTTGGCCAGCATTGCAAACACTTTAGCCAGCATTGCAAACACTTCAACCAGCATTGCATATACTTTAGCCAGTATTGCAAACACTTTAGCCAGCATTGCAAACACATTGGCCAGCATTGTGAACACTTTGGCCAGCATTGCAAACACTTTGGCGAGCATTGCAAACACTTTTGCCAGCATTGCAAACACTTCAGCCAGCATTGCAAACACTTTAGCCAGCATTGCAAACACTTTTGCCAGCATGGCAAACACTTTAGCCAGCATTACAAAAACTTTAGCCAGCATTGCATAACACTTTAGCCAGCATTGCATAACACTTTAGCCAGCATTGCATAACACTTTAGCCAGCATTGCATAACTCTTTGGCGCGCATTGCAAACACTTTAGCAGGCATTGCAAACACTTTGGCCAGCATTTCAAACACTTTGGCCAGCATTGCAAACACTTTGGCCAGCATTGCAAACACTTTAGCCAGCATTGCAAACACTTTGGCCAGCATTGCAAACACTTTGGCCAGCATTGCAAACACTTTAGCCAGCATTGCAAACACTTTAGCCGGCATTGCAAACACTTTGTCCAGCATTGCAAACACTTTAGCCAGCATTGCAAACACTTTAGCCAGCATTGCAAACACTTTAGCAGGCATTGCAAACACTTTGGCCAGCATTGCAAACACTTTGGCCAGCATTGCAAACACTTTAGCCAGCATTGCAAACACTTTGACCAGCATTGCAAACACTTTGTCCAGCATTGCAAACACTTTAGCCAGCATTGCAAAGACCTTAGCCAGCATTGCAAAGACCTGAGCAAGCATTGCAAACACTTTAGCCAGCATTGCAAACACTTTAGCCAGCATTGCAAACACTTTGGCCAGCATTGCAAACACTTTAGCCAGCATTGCAAACACTTTGGCCAGCATTTCAAACAGTTTAGCCAGCTTTGCAAACACTTTAGCCAGCATTGCAAACACTTTGGCCAGCATTGCAAACACCTTAGCCAGCATTGCAAACACTTTGGCCAGCATTGCATTTACCTTAGCCAGCATTGCAAACACTTTAACCAGCATTGCAAAGACCTGAGCAAGCATTGCAAACACTTTAGCCCGCATTGCAAACACTTTAGCCAGCATTGCAAACACTTTGACCATCATTGCAAACACTTTAGCCAGCATTGCAAACACTTTGGCCAGCATTTCAAACAGTTTAGCCAGCATTGCAAACACTTTAGCCAGCATTGCAAACACTTTGGCCAGCATTTCAAACACTTTGGCCAGCATTGCAAACACTTTGGCCAGCATTGCAAAAACTTTGGCCAGCATTGCAAACACTTTGGCCAGCATTGCAAACACTTTAGCCAGCATTGCAAACACTTTAGCCGGCATTGCAAACACTTTGTCCAGCATTGCAAACACTTTAGCCAGCATTGCAAACACTTTAGCCAGCATTGCAAACACTTTAGCAGGCATTGCAAACACTTTGGCCAGCATTGCAAACACTTTGGCCAGCATTGCAAACACTTTAGCCAGCATTGCAAACACTTTGGCCAGCATTGCAAACACTTTGTCCAGCATTGCAAACACTTTAGCCAGCATTGCAAAGACCTTAGCCAGCATTGCAAAGACCTGAGCAAGCATTGCAAACACTTTAGCCAGCATTGCAAACACTTTAGCCAGCATTGCAAACACTTTGGCCAGCATTGCAAACACTTTAGCCAGCATTGCAAACACTTTGGCCAGCATTTCAAACAGTTTAGCCAGCTTTGCAAACACTTTAGCCAGCATTGCAAACACTTTGGCCAGCATTGCAAACACCTTAGCCAGCATTGCAAACACTTTAGCAGGCATTGCAAACACTTTGGCCAGCATTGCAAACACTTTGGCCAGCATTGCAAACACTTTAGCCAGCATTGCAAACACTTTGACCAGCATTGCAAACACTTTGTCCAGCATTGCAAACACTTTAGCCAGCATTGCAAAGACCTTAGCCAGCATTGCAAAGACCTGAGCAAGCATTGCAAACACTTTAGCCAGCATTGCAAACACTTTAGCCAGCATTGCAAACACTTTGGCCAGCATTGCAAACACTTTAGCCAGCATTGCAAACACTTTGGCCAGCATTTCAAACAGTTTAGCCAGCTTTGCAAACACTTTAGCCAGCATTGCAAACACTTTGGCCAGCATTGCAAACACCTTAGCCAGCATTGCAAACACTTTGGCCAGCATTGCATTTACCTTAGCCAGCATTGCAAACACTTTAACCAGCATTGCAAAGACCTTAGCCAGCATTGCAAAGACCTGAGCAAGCATTGCAAACACTTTAGCCCGCATTGCAAACACTTTAGCCAGCATTGCAAACACTTTGACCATCATTGCAAACACTTTAGCCAGCATTGCAAACACTTTGGCCAGCATTTCAAGCAGTTTAGCCAGCATTGCAAACACTTTAGCCAGCATTGCAAACACTTTGGCCAGCATTTCAAACACTTTGGCCAGCATTGCAAACACTTTGGCCAGCATTGCAAACACTTTAGCCAGCATTGCAAAAACTTTGGCCAGCATTGCAAACACTTTGGCCAGCATTGCAAACACTTTAGCCAGCATTGCAAACACTTTAGCCGGCATTGCAAACACTTTGTCCAGCATTGCAAACACTTTAGCCAGCATTGCAAACACTTTAGCCAGCATTGCAAACACTTTAGCAGGCATTGCAAACACTTTGGCCAGCATTGCAAACACTTTGGCCAGCATTGCAAACACTTTAGCCAGCATTGCAAACACTTTGGCCAGCATTGCAAACACTTTGTCCAGCATTGCAAACACTTTAGCCAGCATTGCAAAGACCTTAGCCAGCATTGCAAAGACCTGAGCAAGCATTGCAAACACTTTAGCCAGCATTGCAAACACTTTAGCCAGCATTGCAAACACTTTGGCCAGCATTGCAAACACTTTAGCCAGCATTGCAAACACTTTGGCCAGCATTTCAAACAGTTTAGCCAGCTTTGCAAACACTTTAGCCAGCATTGCAAACACTTTGGCCAGCATTGCAAACACCTTAGCCAGCATTGCAAACACTTTAGCTAGCATTGCAAACACTTTGGCCAGCATTGCAATTACCTTAGCCAGCATTGCAAACACTTTAACCAGCATTGCAAACACTTTGGCCAGCATTGCAAACACTTTGGCCAGCATTGCAAACACTTCAACCAGCATTGCAAACACTTTAGCCAGCATTGCAAACACTTTAGCCAGCATTGCAAACACTTCAGCCAGCATTGCAAACACTTTGGCCAGCATTGCAAACACTTTAGCCAGCATTGCAAACACTTTCGCCAGCGTTGCAAACACTTTGGCCAGCATTGCAAACACTTTAGCCAGCATTGCAAACACTTCAACCAGCATTGCATATACTTTAGCCAGTATTGCAAACACTTTAGCCAGCATTGCAAACACATTGGCCAGCATTGTGAACACTTTGGCCAGCATTGCAAACACTTTGGCGAGCATTGCAAACACTTTTGCCAGCATTGCAAACACTTCAGCCAGCATTGCAAACACTTTAGCCAGCATTGCAAACACTTTTGCCAGCATGGCAAACACTTTAGCCAGCATTACAAAAACTTTAGCCAGCATTGCATAACACTTTAGCCAGCATTGCATAACACTTTAGCCAGCATTGCATAACACTTTAGCCAGCATTGCATAACTCTTTGGCGCGCATTGCAAACACTTTAGCAGGCATTGCAAACACTTTGGCCAGCATTTCAAACACTTTGGCCAGCATTGCAAACACTTTGGCCAGCATTGCAAACACTTTAGCCAGCATTGCAAACACTTTGGCCAGCATTGCAAACACTTTGGCCAGCATTGCAAACACTTTAGCCAGCATTGCAAACACTTTAGCCGGCATTGCAAACACTTTGTCCAGCATTGCAAACACTTTAGCCAGCATTGCAAACACTTTAGCCAGCATTGCAAACACTTTAGCAGGCATTGCAAACACTTTGGCCAGCATTGCAAACACTTTGGCCAGCATTGCAAACACTTTAGCCAGCATTGCAAACACTTTGACCAGCATTGCAAACACTTTGTCCAGCATTGCAAACACTTTAGCCAGCATTGCAAAGACCTTAGCCAGCATTGCAAAGACCTGAGCAAGCATTGCAAACACTTTAGCCAGCATTGCAAACACTTTAGCCAGCATTGCAAACACTTTGGCCAGCATTGCAAACACTTTAGCCAGCATTGCAAACACTTTGGCCAGCATTTCAAACAGTTTAGCCAGCTTTGCAAACACTTTAGCCAGCATTGCAAACACTTTGGCCAGCATTGCAAACACCTTAGCCAGCATTGCAAACACTTTGGCCAGCATTGCATTTACCTTAGCCAGCATTGCAAACACTTTAACCAGCATTGCAAAGACCTGAGCAAGCATTGCAAACACTTTAGCCCGCATTGCAAACACTTTAGCCAGCATTGCAAACACTTTGACCATCATTGCAAACACTTTAGCCAGCATTGCAAACACTTTGGCCAGCATTTCAAACAGTTTAGCCAGCATTGCAAACACTTTAGCCAGCATTGCAAACACTTTGGCCAGCATTTCAAACACTTTGGCCAGCATTGCAAACACTTTGGCCAGCATTGCAAAAACTTTGGCCAGCATTGCAAACACTTTGGCCAGCATTGCAAACACTTTAGCCAGCATTGCAAACACTTTAGCCGGCATTGCAAACACTTTGTCCAGCATTGCAAACACTTTAGCCAGCATTGCAAACACTTTAGCCAGCATTGCAAACACTTTAGCAGGCATTGCAAACACTTTGGCCAGCATTGCAAACACTTTGGCCAGCATTTCAAACACTTTAGCCAGCATTGCAAACACTTTGGCCAGCATTGCAAACACTTTGTCCAGCATTGCAAACACTTTAGCCAGCATTGCAAAGACCTTAGCCAGCATTGCAAAGACCTGAGCAAGCATTGCAAACACTTTAGCCAGCATTGCAAACACTTTAGCCAGCATTGCAAACACTTTGGCCAGCATTGCAAACACTTTAGCCAGCATTGCAAACACTTTGGCCAGCATTTCAAACAGTTTAGCCAGCTTTGCAAACACTTTAGCCAGCATTGCAAACACTTTGGCCAGCATTGCAAACACCTTAGCCAGCATTGCAAACACTTTAGCTAGCATTGCAAACACTTTGGCCAGCATTGCAATTACCTTAGCCAGCATTGCAAACACTTTAACCAGCATTGCAAACACTTTGGCCAGCATTGCAAACACTTTGGCCAGCATTGCAAACACTTCAACCAGCATTGCAAACACTTTAGCCAGCATTGCAAACACTTTAGCCAGCATTGCAAACACTTCAGCCAGCATTGCAAACACTTTGGCCAGCATTGCAAACACTTTAGCCAGCATTGCAAACACTTTCGCCAGCGTTGCAAACACTTAAGCCAGCATTGCAAACACTTTAGCCAGCATTGCAAACATTTTAGCAGGTACTGCAAACACTTTAGACAGCATTGCAAACACTTTAGCCAGCATTGCTAACACTTTCGCCAGCATTGCAAACACTGTAGCCAGCATTGCAAACACTGTAGCCAGCATTGCAAACACTGTAGCCAGCATTGCAAACACCTTAGCCAGCATTGCAAACACTTTCACCAGCATTGCAAACACGGTATCCAGCATTGCAAACACGGTAGCCAGCATTGCAAACACTGTAGCCAGCATTGCAAACACTTTAGCCAGCATTGCAAACACTTTAGCCAGCATTGCAAACACTTTGGCCAGCATTGCAAACACTTTAGCCAGCATTGCAAACACTTTAGCCAGCATTGCAAACACTTTGGCCAGCATTGCAAACACTTTCACCAGCATTGCAAACACGGTAGCCAGCATTGCAAACACGGTAGCCAGCATTGCAAACACTGTAGCCAGCATTTCAAACACTTTAGCCAGCATTGCAAACACTTTGGCCAGCATTTCAAACACTTTGGCCAGCATTGCAAACACTTTAGCCAGCATTGCAAACACTTTAGCAGGCATTGCAAACACTTTGGCCAGCATTGCAAACACTTTGGCCAGCATTGCAAACACTTTAGCCAGCATTGCAAACACTTTGGCCAGCATTGCAAACACTTTGTCCAGCATTGCAAACACTTTAGCCAGCATTGCAAAGACCTTAGCCAGCATTGCAAAGACCTGAGCAAGCATTGCAAACACTTTAGCCAGCATTGCAAACACTTTAGCCAGCATTGCAAACACTTTGGCCAGCATTGCAAACACTTTAGCCAGCATTGCAAACACTTTGGCCAGCATTTCAAACAGTTTAGCCAGCTTTGCAAACACTTTAGCCAGCATTGCAAACACTTTGGCCAGCATTGCAAACACCTTAGCCAGCATTGCAAACACTTTAGCTAGCATTGCAAACACTTTGGCCAGCATTGCAATTACCTTAGCCAGCATTGCAAACACTTTAACCAGCATTGCAAACACTTTGGCCAGCATTGCAAACACTTTGGCCAGCATTGCAAACACTTCAACCAGCATTGCAAACACTTTAGCCAGCATTGCAAACACTTTAGCCAGCATTGCAAACACTTCAGCCAGCATTGCAAACACTTTGGCCAGCATTGCAAACACTTTAGCCAGCATTGCAAACACTTTCGCCAGCGTTGCAAACACTTTGGCCAGCATTGCAAACACTTTAGCCAGCATTGCAAACACTTCAACCAGCATTGCATATACTTTAGCCAGTATTGCAAACACTTTAGCCAGCATTGCAAACACATTGGCCAGCATTGTGAACACTTTGGCCAGCATTGCAAACACTTTGGCGAGCATTGCAAACACTTTTGCCAGCATTGCAAACACTTCAGCCAGCATTGCAAACACTTTAGCCAGCATTGCAAACACTTTTGCCAGCATGGCAAACACTTTAGCCAGCATTACAAAAACTTTAGCCAGCATTGCATAACACTTTAGCCAGCATTGCATAACACTTTAGCCAGCATTGCATAACACTTTAGCCAGCATTGCATAACTCTTTGGCGCGCATTGCAAACACTTTAGCAGGCATTGCAAACACTTTGGCCAGCATTTCAAACACTTTGGCCAGCATTGCAAACACTTTGGCCAGCATTGCAAACACTTTAGCCAGCATTGCAAACACTTTGGCCAGCATTGCAAACACTTTGGCCAGCATTGCAAACACTTTAGCCAGCATTGCAAACACTTTAGCCGGCATTGCAAACACTTTGTCCAGCATTGCAAACACTTTAGCCAGCATTGCAAACACTTTAGCCAGCATTGCAAACACTTTAGCAGGCATTGCAAACACTTTGGCCAGCATTGCAAACACTTTGGCCAGCATTGCAAACACTTTAGCCAGCATTGCAAACACTTTGACCAGCATTGCAAACACTTTGTCCAGCATTGCAAACACTTTAGCCAGCATTGCAAAGACCTTAGCCAGCATTGCAAAGACCTGAGCAAGCATTGCAAACACTTTAGCCAGCATTGCAAACACTTTAGCCAGCATTGCAAACACTTTGGCCAGCATTGCAAACACTTTAGCCAGCATTGCAAACACTTTGGCCAGCATTTCAAACAGTTTAGCCAGCTTTGCAAACACTTTAGCCAGCATTGCAAACACTTTGGCCAGCATTGCAAACACCTTAGCCAGCATTGCAAACACTTTGGCCAGCATTGCATTTACCTTAGCCAGCATTGCAAACACTTTAACCAGCATTGCAAAGACCTGAGCAAGCATTGCAAACACTTTAGCCCGCATTGCAAACACTTTAGCCAGCATTGCAAACACTTTGACCATCATTGCAAACACTTTAGCCAGCATTGCAAACACTTTGGCCAGCATTTCAAACAGTTTAGCCAGCATTGCAAACACTTTAGCCAGCATTGCAAACACTTTGGCCAGCATTTCAAACACTTTGGCCAGCATTGCAAACACTTTGGCCAGCATTGCAAAAACTTTGGCCAGCATTGCAAACACTTTGGCCAGCATTGCAAACACTTTAGCCAGCATTGCAAACACTTTAGCCGGCATTGCAAACACTTTGTCCAGCATTGCAAACACTTTAGCCAGCATTGCAAACACTTTAGCCAGCATTGCAAACACTTTAGCAGGCATTGCAAACACTTTGGCCAGCATTGCAAACACTTTGGCCAGCATTGCAAACACTTTAGCCAGCATTGCAAACACTTTGGCCAGCATTGCAAACACTTTGTCCAGCATTGCAAACACTTTAGCCAGCATTGCAAAGACCTTAGCCAGCATTGCAAAGACCTGAGCAAGCATTGCAAACACTTTAGCCAGCATTGCAAACACTTTAGCCAGCATTGCAAACACTTTGGCCAGCATTGCAAACACTTTAGCCAGCATTGCAAACACTTTGGCCAGCATTTCAAACAGTTTAGCCAGCTTTGCAAACACTTTAGCCAGCATTGCAAACACTTTGGCCAGCATTGCAAACACCTTAGCCAGCATTGCAAACACTTTAGCTAGCATTGCAAACACTTTGGCCAGCATTGCAATTACCTTAGCCAGCATTGCAAACACTTTAACCAGCATTGCAAACACTTTGGCCAGCATTGCAAACACTTTGGCCAGCATTGCAAACACTTCAACCAGCATTGCAAACACTTTAGCCAGCATTGCAAACACTTTAGCCAGCATTGCAAACACTTCAGCCAGCATTGCAAACACTTTGGCCAGCATTGCAAACACTTTAGCCAGCATTGCAAACACTTTCGCCAGCGTTGCAAACACTTAAGCCAGCATTGCAAACACTTTAGCCAGCATTGCAAACATTTTAGCAGGTACTGCAAACACTTTAGACAGCATTGCAAACACTTTAGCCAGCATTGCTAACACTTTCGCCAGCATTGCAAACACTGTAGCCAGCATTGCAAACACTGTAGCCAGCATTGCAAACACTGTAGCCAGCATTGCAAACACCTTAGCCAGCATTGCAAACACTTTCACCAGCATTGCAAACACGGTATCCAGCATTGCAAACACGGTAGCCAGCATTGCAAACACTGTAGCCAGCATTGCAAACACTTTAGCCAGCATTGCAAACACTTTAGCCAGCATTGCAAACACTTTGGCCAGCATTGCAAACACTTTAGCCAGCATTGCAAACACTTTAGCCAGCATTGCAAACACTTTGGCCAGCATTGCAAACACTTTCACCAGCATTGCAAACACGGTAGCCAGCATTGCAAACACGGTAGCCAGCATTGCAAACACTGTAGCCAGCATTGCAAACACTTTAGCCAGCATTGCAAACACTTTGGCCAGCATTGCAAACACTTTAGCCAGCATTGCAAAAACTTTGGCCAGCATTGCAAACACTTTGGCCAGCATTGCAAACACTTTAGCCAGCATTGCAAACACTTTAGCCAGCATTGCAAACACTTTAGCCAGCATTGCTAACACTTTCGCCAGCATTGCAAACACTGTAGCCAGCATTGCAAACACTGTAGCCAGCATTGCAAACACCTTAGCCAGCATTGCAAACACCTTAGCCAGCATTGCAAACACTTTCACCAGCATTGCAAACACGGTAGCCAGCATTGCAAACACGGTAGCCAGCATTGCAAACACTGTAGCCAGCATTGCAAACACTTTAGCCAGCATTGCAAACACTTTAGCCAGCATTGCAAACACTTTAGCCAGCATTGCAAACACTTTAGCCAGCATTGCAAACACTTTCGCCAGCATTGCAAACACTGTAGCCAGCATTGCAAACACTGTAGCCAGCATTGCAAACACCTTAGCCAGCATTGCAAACACGGTAGCCAGCATTGCAAACACTGTAGCCAGCATTGCAAACACTTTAGCCAGCATTGCAAACACTTTAGCCAGCATTGCAAACACTTTAGCCAGCATTGCAAACACTTTAGCCAGCATTGCAAACACTTTGGCCAGCATTGCAAACACTTTCACCAGCATTGCAAACACGGTAGCCAGCATTGCAAACACGGTAGCCAGCATTGCAAACACGGTAGCCAGCATTGCAAACACGGTAGCCAGCATTGCAAACACTGTAGCCAGCATTGCAAACACTTTAGCCAGCATTGCAAACACTTTGGCCAGCATTTCAAACACTTTGGCCAGCATTGCAAACACTTTGGCCAGCATTGCAAACACTTTGGCCAGCATTGCAAACACTTTAGCCAGCATTGCAAAAACTTTGGCCAGCATTGCAAACACTTTGGCCAGCATTGCAAACACTTTAGCCAGCATTGCAAACACTTTAGCCAGCATTGCAAACACTTTGTCCAGCATTGCAAACACTTTAGCCAGCATTGCAAACACTTTAGCCAGCATTGCAAACACTTTAGCAGGCATTGCAAACACTTTAGCAGGCATTGCAAACACTTTGGCCAGCATTGCAAACACTTTCGCCAGCATTGCAAACACTTTCGCCAGCATTGCAAACACTTTCGCCAGCATTGCAAACACTGTAGCCAGCATTGCAAACACTGTAGCCAGCATTGCAAACACTGTAGCCAGCATTGCAAACACTTTAGCCAGCATTGCAAACACTTTAGGCAGCATTGCAAACACTTTAGGCAGCATTGCAAACACTTTAGCCAGCATTGCAAACACTTTAGCCAGCATTGCAAACACTGTAGCCAGCATTGCAAACACTGTAGCCAGCATTGCAAACACTGTAGCCAGCATTGCAAACACTGTAGCCAGCATTGCAAACACTTTAGCCAGCATTGCAAACACTTTAGCCAGCATTGCAAACACTTTAGCCAGCATTGCAAACACTTTAGCCAGCATTGCAAACACTTTCGCCAGCATTGCAAACACTTTCGCCAGCATTGCAAACACTTTAGCCAGCATTGCAAACACTTTAGCCAGCATTGCAAACACTTTAGCCAGCATTGCAAACACTTTAGCCAGCATTGCAAACACTTTGGCCAGCATTGCAAACACTTTAGCCAGCATTGCAAACACTTTGGCCAGCATTTCAAACAGTTTAGCCAGCATTGCAAACACTTTAGCCAGCATTGCAAACACTTTAGCCAGCATTGCAAACACCTTAGCCAGCATTGCAAACACTTTAGCTAGCATTGCAAACACTTTAGCCAGCATTGCAAACACTTTGGCCAGCATTGCAATCATATTAGCCAGCATTGCAAACACCTTGGCCAGCATTGCAAACACTTTGGCCAGCATTGCAAACACTTCAACCAGCATTGCAAACACTTTAGCCAGCATTGCAAACACTTTAGCCAGCATTGCAAACACTTTAGCCAGCATTGCAAACACTTTGGCCAGCATTGCAAACACTTTAGCCAGCATTGCAAACACTTTCGCCAGCGTAGCAAACACTTAAGCCAGCATTGCAAACACTTTAGCCAGCTTTGGAAACACTTTAGCCAGCATTGCAAACATCTTAGCCAGCATTGCAAACATCTTAACCAGCATTGCAAACACTTTAGCCAGCATTGCAAACACTTTAGCCAGCATTGCAAACACTTCAGCCAGCATTGCATATACTTTAGCCAGTATTGCAAACACTTTAGCCAGCATTGCAAACACATTGGCCAGCATTGTGAACACTTTGGCCAGCATTGCAAACACTTTAGGCAGCATTGCAAACACTTTAGCCAGCATTGCAAACACATTGGCCAGCATTGTGAACACTTTGGCCAGCATTGCAAACACTTTAGGCAGCATTGCAAACACTTAAGCCAGCATTGCAAACACTTTAGCCAGCTTTGGAAACACTTTAGCCAGCATTGCAAACATCTTAGCCAGCATTGCAAACATCTTAGCCAGCATTGCAAACACTTTAGCCAGCATTGCAAACACTTTAGCCAGCATTGCAAACACTTTAGCCAGCATTGCAAACACTCCAACCAGCATTGCATATGCTTTAGCCAGTATTGCAAACACTTTAGCCAGCATTGCAAACACATTGGCCAGCATTGTGAACACTTTGGCCAGCATTGCAAACACTTTGGCGAGCATTGCAAACACTTTGGCCAGCATTGCAAACACTTTGGCGAGCATTGCAAACACTTTTGCCAGCATGGCAAACACTTTAGCCAGCATTACAAAAACTTTAGCCAGCATTGCATAACACTTTAGCCAGCATTGCATAACTCTTTGGCGCGCATTGCAAACACTTTAGCAGGCATTGCAAACACTTTGGCCAGCATTTCAAACACTTTGGCCAGCATTGCAAACACTTTGGCCAGCATTGCAAACACTTTAGCCAGCATTGCAAACACTTTGGCCAGCATTGCAAACACTTTGGCCAGCATTGCAAACACTTTAGCCAGCATTGCAAACACTTTAGCCGGCATTGCAAACACTTTGTCCAGCATTGCAAACACTTTAGCCAGCATTGCAAACACTTTAGCCAGCATTGCAAACACTTTAGCAGGCATTGCAAACACTTTGGCCAGCATTGCAAACACTTTGGCCAGCATTGTAAACACTTTAGCCAGCATTGCAAACACTTTGGCCAGCATTGCAAACACTTTGTCCAGCATTGCAAACACTTTAGCCAGCATTGCAAAGACCTTAGCCAGCATTGCAAAGACCTGAGCAAGCATTGCAAACACTTTAGCCAGCATTGCAAACACTTTAGCCAGCATTGCAAACACTTTGGCCAGCATTGCAAACACTTTAGCCAGCATTGCAAACACTTTGGCCAGCATTTCAAACAGTTTAGCCAGCTTTGCAAACACTTTAGCCAGCATTGCAAACACTTTGGCCAGCATTGCAAACACCTTATCCAGCATTGCAAACACTTTAGCTAGCATTGCAAACACTTTGGCCAGCATTGCATTTACCTTAGCCAGCATTGCAAACACTTTAACCAGCATTGCAAAGACCTTAGCCAGCATTGCAAAGACCTGAGCAAGCATTGCAAACACTTTAGCCCGCATTGCAAACACTTTAGCCAGCATTGCAAACACTTTGACCATCATTGCAAACACTTTAGCCAGCATTGCAAACACTTTGGCCAGCATTTCAAACAGTTTAGCCAGCATTGCAAACACTTTAGCCAGCATTGCAAACACTTTGGCCAGCATTGCAAACACTTTAGCCAGCATTGCAAACCCTTTGGCCAGCATTTCAAACAGTTTAGCCAGCATTGCAAACACTTTGGCCAGCATTTCAAACAGTTTAGCCAGCATTGCAAACACTTTAGCCAGCATTGCAAACACTTTGGCCAGCATTGCAAACACTTTAGCCAGCATTGCAAACACTTTGGCCAGCATTGCAAACACTTTGGCCAGCATTGCAAACACTTGAGCCAGCATTGCAAACACTTAAGCCAGCATTGCAATCACTTTAGCCAGCATTGCAAACACTTTCGCCAGCATTGCAAACACTTCAGCCAGTATTGCAAACACTTTAGCCAGCATTGCATAACACTTTAGCCACCATTGCATAACACTTTGGCGAGCATTGCAAACACTTTAGCAGGCATTGCAAACACTTTGGCCAGCATTGCAAACACTTTGGCCAGCATTGCAAACACTTTAGCCAGCATTGCAAACACTTTGGCCAGCATTGCAAACACTTTAGCCAGCATTGCAAATTCATTGGCCAGCATTGCAAACACTTTGGCCAGCATTGCAAACACTTTTGCCAGCATTGCAAACCCTTTGGCCAGCATTTCAAACAGTTTAGCCAGCATTGCAAACAGTTTAGCCAGCATTGCAAACACTTTGGCCAGCATTGCAAACACTTTGGCCAGCATTGCAAACACTTTGGCCAGCATTGCAAACACTTGAGCCAGCATTGCAAACACTTAAGCCAGCATTGCAATCACTTTAGCCAGCATTGCAAACACTTTCGCCAGCATTGCAAACACTTCAGCCAGTATTGCAAACACTTTAGCCAGCATTGCATAACACTTTAGCCACCATTGCATAACACTTTGGCGAGCATTGCAAACACTTTAGCAGGCATTGCAAACACTTTGGCCAGCATTGCAAACACTTTGGCCAGCATTGCAAACACTTTAGCCAGCATTGCAAACACTTTGGCCAGCATTGCAAACACTTTAGCCAGCATTGCAAATTCATTGGCCAGCATTGCAAACACTTTGGCCAGCATTGCAAACACTTTTGCCAGCATTTCAAACACTTCAGCCAGCATTGCAAACACTTTTGCCAGCATTGCAAAAACTTTAGCCAGCATTGCAAACACTTTAGCCAGCATTGCATAACACTTTAGCCAGCATTGCATAACACTTTAGCCACCATTGCATAACACTTTAGCCAGCATTGCAAACACTTTAGCCAGCATTGCAAACACTTTGGCCAGCATTGCAAACACTTTAGCCAGCATTGCAAACACTTTGGCCAGCATTTCAAACAGTTTAGCCAGCTTTGCAAACACTTTAGCCAGCATTGCAAACACTTTGGCCAGCATTGCAAACACCTTATCCAGCATTGCAAACACTTTAGCTAGCATTGCAAACACTTTGGCCAGCATTGCATTTACCTTAGCCAGCATTGCAAACACTTTAACCAGCATTGCAAAGACCTTAGCCAGCATTGCAAAGACCTGAGCAAGCATTGCAAACACTTTAGCCCGCATTGCAAACACTTTAGCCAGCATTGCAAACACTTTGACCATCATTGCAAACACTTTAGCCAGCATTGCAAACACTTTGGCCAGCATTTCAAACAGTTTAGCCAGCATTGCAAACACTTTAGCCAGCATTGCAAACACTTTGGCCAGCATTGCAAACACTTTAGCCAGCATTGCAAACCCTTTGGCCAGCATTTCAAACAGTTTAGCCAGCATTGCAAACACTTTGGCCAGCATTTCAAACAGTTTAGCCAGCATTGCAAACACTTTAGCCAGCATTGCAAACACTTTGGCCAGCATTGCAAACACTTTAGCCAGCATTGCAAACACTTTGGCCAGCATTGCAAACACTTTGGCCAGCATTGCAAACACTTGAGCCAGCATTGCAAACACTTAAGCCAGCATTGCAATCACTTTAGCCAGCATTGCAAACACTTTCGCCAGCATTGCAAACACTTCAGCCAGTATTGCAAACACTTTAGCCAGCATTGCATAACACTTTAGCCACCATTGCATAACACTTTGGCGAGCATTGCAAACACTTTAGCAGGCATTGCAAACACTTTGGCCAGCATTGCAAACACTTTGGCCAGCATTGCAAACACTTTAGCCAGCATTGCAAACACTTTGGCCAGCATTGCAAACACTTTAGCCAGCATTGCAAATTCATTGGCCAGCATTGCAAACACTTTGGCCAGCATTGCAAACACTTTTGCCAGCATTGCAAACCCTTTGGCCAGCATTTCAAACAGTTTAGCCAGCATTGCAAACAGTTTAGCCAGCATTGCAAACACTTTGGCCAGCATTGCAAACACTTTGGCCAGCATTGCAAACACTTTGGCCAGCATTGCAAACACTTGAGCCAGCATTGCAAACACTTAAGCCAGCATTGCAATCACTTTAGCCAGCATTGCAAACACTTTCGCCAGCATTGCAAACACTTCAGCCAGTATTGCAAACACTTTAGCCAGCATTGCATAACACTTTAGCCACCATTGCATAACACTTTGGCGAGCATTGCAAACACTTTAGCAGGCATTGCAAACACTTTGGCCAGCATTGCAAACACTTTGGCCAGCATTGCAAACACTTTAGCCAGCATTGCAAACACTTTGGCCAGCATTGCAAACACTTTAGCCAGCATTGCAAATTCATTGGCCAGCATTGCAAACACTTTGGCCAGCATTGCAAACACTTTTGCCAGCATTTCAAACACTTCAGCCAGCATTGCAAACACTTTTGCCAGCATTGCAAAAACTTTAGCCAGCATTGCAAACACTTTAGCCAGCATTGCATAACACTTTAGCCAGCATTGCATAACACTTTAGCCACCATTGCATAACACTTTGGCGAGCATTGCAAACACTTTAGCAGGCATTGCAAACACTTTGGCCAGCATTGCAAACACTTTGGCCAGCATTGCAAACACTTTAGCCAGCATTGCAAACACTTTGGCCAGCATTGCAAACACTTTGGCCAGCATTGCAAACACTTAGGCCAGCATTGCAAACACTTTCGCCAGCGTTGCAAACACTTAAGCCAGCATTGCAAACACTTTAGCCAGCATTGCAAACATTTTAGCAGGTACTGCAAACACTTTAGCCAGCATTGCAAACACTTTCGCCAGCGTTGCAAACACTTAAGCCAGCATTGCAAACACTTTCGCCAGCATTGCAAACACTTCAACCAGCATTACAAACACTTTCGCCACCATTGCAAACACTTTAGCCAGCGTTGCAAACACTTTCCCCAGCATTGCAAACACTTTAGCCAGCATTGGAAACACTTTAGCCAGCATTGCAAACACTTTAGCCAGCATTGCATATACTTTAGCCAAAATTGCAAACACTTTAGCCAGCATTGCAAACACTTTCGCCAGCGTTGCAAACACTTAAGCCAGCATTGCAAACACTTTAGCCAGCATTGCAAACATTTTAGCAGGTATTGCAAACACTTTAGCCAGCATTGCAAACACTTTCGCCAGCGTTGGAAACACTTAAGCCAGCATTGCAAACACTTTAGCCAGCATTGCAAACACTTTTGCCAGCATTGCAAACACTTCAGCCAGCATTGCAAACACTTTTGCCAGCATTGCAAACACTTTAGCCAGCATTTCAAACACTTTCGCCAGCATTGCAAACACTTTGGCCAGCATTGCAAACACTTTAGCCAGCATTGCAAACACTTTAGCCAGCATTGCAAACACTTTGGCCAGCATTGCAAACACTTTAGCCAGCATTGCAAACACTTTAGGCAGCATTGCAAACACTTTAGCCAGCATTGCAAACACTTTTGCCAGCATTGCAAACACTTTAGCCAGCATTGCAAACACGTCAGCCAGCATTGCAAACACTTTAGCCAGCATTGCAAACACTTCCGCCAGCATTGCAAACACATTAGCCAGCATTGCAAACAATTTAGCCAGCATTGCAAACACTTTGACTAGCATTGCAAACACTTTAGCCAGCATTGCAAACACTTTAGCCAGCATTGCAAACACTTTAGGCAGCATTGCAAACACTTTAGCCAGCATTGCAAACACTTTCGCCAGCATTGCAAACACTTTCGCCAGCATTGCAAACACTTTAGCCAGCATTGCAAACACTTTGGCCAGCATTGCAAACACTTTAGCCAGTATTGGAAACACTTTAGCCAGTATTGGAAACACTTTAGCCAGCATTGCAAACACTTTGGCCAGCATTGCAAACACTTTAGCCAGCATTGCAAACACTTCAGCCAGCATTGCAAACACTTTAGCCAGCATTGCAAACACTTTGGCCAGCATTGCAAACACTTTAGCCAGCATTGCAAACACTTTGGCCAGCATTGCAAACACTTTGGCCAGCATTGCAAGCACTTTAGCCAGCATTGCAATCACTTAGGCCAGCATTGCAAACACTTTGGCCAGCATTGCAAACACTTTCGCCAGCGTTGCAAACACTTAAGCCAGCATTGCAAACACTTTAGCCAGCATTGCAAACATTTTAGCAGGTACTGCAAACACTTTAGCCAGCATTGCAAACACTTTCGCCAGCGTTGCAAACACTTAAGCCAGCATTGCAAACACTTTAGCCAGCATTGCAAACACTTTTGCCAGCATTGCAAACACTTTCGCCAGCGTTGCAAACACTTTGGCCAGCATTGCAAACACTTTAGCCAGCATTGCAAACACTTTAGCCAGCATTGCAAAGACCTTAGCCAGCATTGCAAAGACCTGAGCAAGCATTGCAAACACTTTAGCCAGCATTGCAAACACTTTAGCCAGCATTGCAAACACTTTAGCCAGCATTGCAAACACTTTGGCCAGCATTTCAAACAGTTTAGCCAGCATTGCAAACACTTTAGCCAGCATTGCAAACACTTTAGCTAGCATTGCAAACACTTTAGCCAGCATTGCAAACACTTTCGCAGGCATTGCAAACACTTTGGCCAGCATTGCAAACACTTTAGCCAGCATTGCAAACACTTTAGCCAGCATTGCAAACACTTTAGCCAGCATGCAAACACTTTGGCCAGCATTGCAAACACTTTAGCCAGCATTGCAAACACTTTGGCCAGCATTTCAAACAGTTTAGCCAGCATTGCAAACACTTTAGCCAGCATTGCAAACACTTTAGCCAGCATTGCAAACACCTTAGCCAGCATTGCAAACACTTTGGCCAGCATTGCAATCATATTAGCCAGCATTGCAAACACCTTGGCCAGCATTGCAAACACTTTGGCCAGCATTGCAAACACTTCAACCAGCATTGCAAACACTTTAGCCAGCATTGCAAACACTTTAGCCAGCATTGCAAACACTTTAGCCAGCATTGCAAACACTTTAGCCAGCATTGCAAACACTTTAGCCAGCATTGCAAACACTTTCGCCAGCGTTGCAAACACTTAAGCCAACATTGCAAACACTTTAGCCAGCTTTGGAAACACTTTAGCCAGCATTGCAAACATCTTAGCCAGCATTGCAAACATCTTAGCCAGCATTGCAAACACTTTAGCCAGCATTGCAAACACTTTAGCCAGCATTGCAAACACTTCAGCCAGCATTGCATATACTTTAGCCAGTATTGCAAACACTTTAGCCAGCATTGCAAACACTTTAGCCAGCATTGCAAACACATTGGCCAGCATTGTGAACACTTTGGCCAGCATTGCAAACACTTTAGGCAGCATTGCAAACACTTAAGCCAGCATTGCAAACACTTTAGCCAGCTTTGGAAACACTTTAGCCAGCATTGCAAACATCTTAGCCAGCATTGCAAACATCTTAGCCAGCATTGCAAACACTTTAGCCAGCATGGCAAACACTTTAGCCAGCATTGCAAACACTTTAGCCAGCATTGCAAACACTTCAACCAGCATTGCATATACTTTAGCCAGTATTGCAAACACTTTAGCCAGCATTGCAAACACATTGGCCAGCATTGTGAACACTTTGGCCAGCATTGCAAACACTTTGGCGAGCATTGCAAACACTTTTGCCAGCATTGCAAACACTTTGGCGAGCATTGCAAACACTTTTGCCAGCATTGCAAACACTTCAGCCAGCATTGCAAACACTTTAGCCAGCATTGCAAACACTTTTGCCAGCATGGCAAACACTTTAGCCAGCATTACAAAAACTTTAGCCAGCATTGCATAACACTTTAGCCAGCATTGCATAACTCTTTGGCGCGCATTGCAAACACTTAAGCAGGCATTGCAAACACTTTGGCCAGCATTTCAAACACTTTGGCCAGCATTGCAAACACTTTAGCCAGCATTGCAAAAACTTTGGCCAGCATTGCAAACACTTTAGCCAGCATTGCAAACACTTTAGCCGGCATTGCAAACACTTTGTCCAGCATTGCAAACACTTTAGCCAGCATTGCAAACACTTTAGCCAGCATTGCAAACAATTTAGCCAGCATTGCAAACACTTTGACTAGCATTGCAAACACTTTAGCCAGCATTGCAAACACTTTAGCCAGCATTGCAAACACTTTAGGCAGCATTGCAAACACTTTAGCCAGCATTGCAAACACTTTCGCCAGCATTGCAAACACTTTCGCCAGCATTGCAAACACTTTAGCCAGCATTGCAAACACTTTGGCCAGCATTGCAAACACTTTAGCCAGTATTGGAAACACTTTAGCCAGTATTGGAAACACTTTAGCCAGCATTGCAAACACTTTGGCCAGCATTGCAAACACTTTAGCCAGCATTGCAAACACTTCAGCCAGCATTGCAAACACTTTAGCCAGCATTGCAAACACTTTGGCCAGCATTGCAAACACTTTAGCCAGCATTGCAAACACTTTAGCCAGCATTGCAAACACTTTGGCCAGCATTGCAAACACTTTGGCCAGCATTGCAAGCACTTTAGCCAGCATTGCAATCACTTAGGCCAGCATTGCAAACACTTTGGCCAGCATTGCAAACACTTTCGCCAGCGTTGCAAACACTTAAGCCAGCATTGCAAACACTTTAGCCAGCATTGCAAACATTTTAGCAGGTACTGCAAACACTTTAGCCAGCATTGCAAACACTTTCGCCAGCGTTGCAAACACTTAAGCCAGCATTGCAAACACTTTAGCCAGCATTGCAAACACTTTTGCCAGCATTGCAAACACTTTCGCCAGCGTTGCAAACACTTTGGCCAGCATTGCAAACACTTTAGCCAGCATTGCAAACACTTTAGCCAGCATTGCAAAGACCTTAGCCAGCATTGCAAAGACCTGAGCAAGCATTGCAAACACTTTAGCCAGCATTGCAAACACTTTAGCCAGCATTGCAAACACTTTAGCCAGCATTGCAAACACTTTGGCCAGCATTTCAAACAGTTTAGCCAGCATTGCAAACACTTTAGCCAGCATTGCAAACACCTTAGCCAGCATTGCAAACACTTTAGCTAGCATTGCAAACACTTTAGCCAGCATTGCAAACACTTTCGCAGGCATTGCAAACACTTTGGCCAGCATTGCAAACACTTTAGCCAGCATTGCAAACACTTTAGCCAGCATTGCAAACACTTTGGCCAGCATTTCAAACAGTTTAGCCAGCATTGCAAACACTTTAGCCAGCATTGCAAACACTTTAGCCAGCATTGCAAACACCTTAGCCAGCATTGCAAACACTTTGGCCAGCATTGCAATCATATTAGCCAGCATTGCAAACACCTTGGCCAGCATTGCAAACACTTTGGCCAGCATTGCAAACACTTCAACCAGCATTGCAAACACTTTAGCCAGCATTGCAAACACTTTAGCCAGCATTGCAAACACTTTAGCCAGCATTGCAAACACTTTAGCCAGCATTGCAAACACTTTAGCCAGCATTGCAAACACTTTCGCCAGCGTTGCAAACACTTAAGCCAACATTGCAAACACTTTAGCCAGCTTTGGAAACACTTTAGCCAGCATTGCAAACATCTTAGCCAGCATTGCAAACATCTTAGCCAGCATTGCAAACACTTTAGCCAGCATTGCAAACACTTTAGCCAGCATTGCAAACACTTCAGCCAGCATTGCATATACTTTAGCCAGTATCGCAAACACTTTAGCCAGCATTGCAAACACTTTAGCCAGCATTGCAAACACATTGGCCAGCATTGTGAACACTTTGGCCAGCATTGCAAACACTTTAGGCAGCATTGCAAACACTTAAGCCAGCATTGCAAACACTTTAGCCAGCTTTGGAAACACTTTAGCCAGCATTGCAAACATCTTAGCCAGCATTGCAAACATCTTAGCCAGCATTGCAAACACTTTAGCCAGCATTGCAAACACTTTAGCCAGCATTGCAAACACTTTAGCCAGCATTGCAAACACTTCAACCAGCATTGCATATACTTTAGCCAGTATTGCAAACACTTTAGCCAGCATTGCAAACACATTGGCCAGCATTGTGAACACTTTGGACAGCATTGCAAACACTTTGGCGAGCATTGCAAACACTTTTGCCAGCATTGCAAACACTTTGGCCAGCATTTCAAACACTTTGGCCAGCATTGCAAACACTTTAGCCAGCATTGCAAAAACTTTGGCCAGCATTGCAAACACTTTAGCCAGCATTGCAAACACTTTAGCCGGCATTGCAAACACTTTGTCCAGCATTGCAAACACTTTAGCCAGCATTGCAAACACTTTAGCCAGCATTGCAAACAATTTAGCCAGCATTGCAAACACTTTGACTAGCATTGCAAACACTTTAGCCAGCATTGCAAACACTTTAGCCAGCATTGCAAACACTTTAGGCAGCATTGCAAACACTTTAGCCAGCATTGCAAACACTTTCGCCAGCATTGCAAACACTTTCGCCAGCATTGCAAACACTTTAGCCAGCATTGCAAACACTTTGGCCAGCATTGCAAACACTTTAGCCAGTATTGGAAACACTTTAGCCAGTATTGGAAACACTTTAGCCAGCATTGCAAACACTTTGGCCAGCATTGCAAACACTTTAGCCAGCATTGCAAACACTTCAGCCAGCATTGCAAACACTTTAGCCAGCATTGCAAACACTTTGGCCAGCATTGCAAACACTTTAGCCAGCATTGCAAACACTTTAGCCAGCATTGCAAACACTTTGGCCAGCATTGCAAACACTTTGGCCAGCATTGCAAGCACTTTAGCCAGCATTGCAATCACTTAGGCCAGCATTGCAAACACTTTGGCCAGCATTGCAAACACTTTCGCCAGCGTTGCAAACACTTAAGCCAGCATTGCAAACACTTTAGCCAGCATTGCAAACATTTTAGCAGGTACTGCAAACACTTTAGCCAGCATTGCAAACACTTTCGCCAGCGTTGCAAACACTTAAGCCAGCATTGCAAACACTTTAGCCAGCATTGCAAACACTTTTGCCAGCATTGCAAACACTTTCGCCAGCGTTGCAAACACTTTGGCCAGCATTGCAAACACTTTAGCCAGCATTGCAAACACTTTAGCCAGCATTGCAAAGACCTTAGCCAGCATTGCAAAGACCTGAGCAAGCATTGCAAACACTTTAGCCAGCATTGCAAACACTTTAGCCAGCATTGCAAACACTTTAGCCAGCATTGCAAACACTTTGGCCAGCATTTCAAACAGTTTAGCCAGCATTGCAAACACTTTAGCCAGCATTGCAAACACCTTAGCCAGCATTGCAAACACTTTAGCTAGCATTGCAAACACTTTAGCCAGCATTGCAAACACTTTCGCAGGCATTGCAAACACTTTGGCCAGCATTGCAAACACTTTAGCCAGCATTGCAAACACTTTAGCCAGCATTGCAAACACTTTGGCCAGCATTTCAAACAGTTTAGCCAGCATTGCAAACACTTTAGCCAGCATTGCAAACACTTTAGCCAGCATTGCAAACACCTTAGCCAGCATTGCAAACACTTTGGCCAGCATTGCAATCATATTAGCCAGCATTGCAAACACCTTGGCCAGCATTGCAAACACTTTGGCCAGCATTGCAAACACTTCAACCAGCATTGCAAACACTTTAGCCAGCATTGCAAACACTTTAGCCAGCATTGCAAACACTTTAGCCAGCATTGCAAACACTTTAGCCAGCATTGCAAACACTTTAGCCAGCATTGCAAACACTTTCGCCAGCGTTGCAAACACTTAAGCCAACATTGCAAACACTTTAGCCAGCTTTGGAAACACTTTAGCCAGCATTGCAAACATCTTAGCCAGCATTGCAAACATCTTAGCCAGCATTGCAAACACTTTAGCCAGCATTGCAAACACTTTAGCCAGCATTGCAAACACTTCAGCCAGCATTGCATATACTTTAGCCAGTATCGCAAACACTTTAGCCAGCATTGCAAACACTTTAGCCAGCATTGCAAACACATTGGCCAGCATTGTGAACACTTTGGCCAGCATTGCAAACACTTTAGGCAGCATTGCAAACACTTAAGCCAGCATTGCAAACACTTTAGCCAGCTTTGGAAACACTTTAGCCAGCATTGCAAACATCTTAGCCAGCATTGCAAACATCTTAGCCAGCATTGCAAACACTTTAGCCAGCATTGCAAACACTTTAGCCAGCATTGCAAACACTTTAGCCAGCATTGCAAACACTTCAACCAGCATTGCATATACTTTAGCCAGTATTGCAAACACTTTAGCCAGCATTGCAAACACATTGGCCAGCATTGTGAACACTTTGGACAGCATTGCAAACACTTTGGCGAGCATTGCAAACACTTTTGCCAGCATTGCAAACACTTTGGCGAGCATTGCAAACACTTTTGCCAGCATTGCAAACACTTCAGCCAGCATTGCAAACACTTTAGCCAGCATTGCAAACACTTTTGCCAGCATGGCAAACACTTTAGCCAGCATTACAAAAACTTTAGCCAGCATTGCATAACACTTTAGCCAGCATTGCATAACTCTTTGGCGCGCATTGCAAACACTTAAGCAGGCATTGCAAACACTTTGGCCAGCATTTCAAACACTTTGGCCAGCATTGCAAACACTTTAGCCAGCATTGCAAACACTTTAGCCAGCATTGCAAAAACTTTGGCCAGCATTGCAAACACTTTAGCCAGCATTGCAAACACTTTAGCCGGCATTGCAAACACTTTGTCCAGCATTGCAAACACTTTAGCCAGCATTGCAAACACTTTAGCCAGCATTGCAAACACTTTAGCAGGCATTGCAAACACTTTGGCCAGCATTGCAAACACTTTGGCCAGCATTGCAAACACTTTAGCCAGCATTGCAAACACTTTGGCCAGCATTGCAAACACTTTGTCCAGCATTGCAAACACTTTAGCCAGCATTGCAAAGACCTTAGCCAGCATTGCAAAGACCTGAGCAAGCATTGCAAACACTTCAGCCAGCATTGCAAACACTTTAGCCAGCATTGCAAACACTTTGGCCAGCATTGCAAACACTTTAGCCAGCATTGCAAACACTTTGGCCAGCATTTCAAACAGTTTAGCCAGCTTTGCAAACACTTTAGCCAGCATTGCAAACACTTTGGCCAGCATTGCAAACACCTTAGCCAGCATTGCAAACACTTTAGCTAGCATTGCAAACACTTTGGCCAGCATTGCAATTACCTTAGCCAGCATTGCAAACACTTTAACCAGCATTGCAAACACTTTGGCCAGCATTGCAAACACTTCAACCAGCATTGCAAACACTTTAGCCAGCATTGCAAACACTTTAGCCAGCATTGCAAACACTTCAGCCAGCATTGCAAACACTTTGGCCAGCATTGCAAACACTTTAGCCAGCATTGCAAACACTTTCGCCAGCGTTGCAAACACTTAAGCCAGCATTGCAAACACTTTAGCCAGCATTGCAAACATTTTAGCAGGTACTGCAAACACTTTAGACAGCATTGCAAACACTTTAGCCAGCATTGCGAACACTTTAGCCAGCATTGCTAACACTTTCGCCAGCATTGCAAACACTGTAGCCAGCATTGCAAACACTGTAGCCAGCATTGCAAACATTTTAGCAGGTACTGCAAACACCTTAGCCAGCATTGCAAAGACTTTCACCAGCATTGCAAACACGGTAGCCAGCATTGCAAACACGGTAGCCAGCATTGCAAACACTGTAGCCAGCATTGCAAACACTTTAGCCAGCATTGCAAACACTTTAGCCAGCATTGCAAACACTTTGGCCAGCATTGCAAACACTTTAGCCAGCATTGCAAACACTTTAGCCAGCATTGCAAACACTTTGGCCAGCATTGCAAACACTTTCACCAGCATTGCAAACACGGTAGCCAGCATTGCAAACACGGTAGCCAGCATTGCAAACACGGTAGCCAGCATTGCAAACACTGTAGCCAGCATTGCAAACACTTTAGCCAGCATTGCAAACACTTTGGCCAGCATTTCAAACACTTTGGCCAGCATTGCAAACACTTTGGCCAGCATTGCAAAAACTTTGGCCAGCATTGCAAACACTTTGGCCAGCATTGCAAACACTTTAGCCAGCATTGCAAACACTTTAGCCAGCATTGCAAACACTTTAGCCAGCATTGCTAACACTTTCGCCAGCATTGCAAACACTGTAGCCAGCATTGCAAACACTGTAGCCAGCATTGCAAACACTGTAGCCAGCATTGCAAACACCTTAGCCAGCATTGCAAGCACTTTCACCAGCATTGCAAACACGGTAGCCAGCATTGCAAACACGGTAGCCAGCATTGCAAACACTGTAGCCAGCATTGCAAACACTTTAGCCAGCATTGCAAACACTTTAGCCAGCATTGCAAACACTTTAGCCAGCATTGCAAACACTTTAGCCAGCATTGCAAACACTTTAGCCAGCATTGCAAACACGGTAGCCAGCATTGCAAACACGGTAGCCAGCATTGCAAACACGGTAGCCAGCATTGCAAACACGGTAGCCAGCATTGCAAACACGGTAGCCAGCATTGCAAACACGGTAGCCAGCATTGCAAACACTTTGGCCAGCATTGCAAACACTTTGGCCAGCATTTCAAACACTTTGGCCAGCATTTCAAACACTTTGGCCAGCATTGCAAACACTTTGGCCAGCATTGCAAACACTTTAGCCAGCATTGCAAAAACTTTGGCCAGCATTGCAAACACTTTGGCCAGCATTGCAAACACTTTAGCCAGCATTGCAAACACGGTAGCCAGCATTGCAAACACGGTAGCCAGCATTGCAAACACGGTAGCCAGCATTGCAAACACGGTAGCCAGCATTGCAAACACTGTAGCCAGCATTGCAAACACTTTAGCCAGCATTGCAAACACTTTGGCCAGCATTTCAAACACTTTGGCCAGCATTGCAAACACTTTGGCCAGCATTGCAAACACTTTAGCCAGCATTGCAAAAACTTTGGCCAGCATTGCAAACACTTTCGCCAGCATTGCAAACACTGTAGCCAGCATTGCAAACACTGTAGCCAGCATTGCAAACACCTTAGCCAGCATTGCAAGCACTTTCACCAGCATTGCAAACACGGTAGCCAGCATTGCAAACACGGTAGCCAGCATTGCAAACACTGTAGCCAGCATTGCAAACACTTTAGCCAGCATTGCAAACACTTTAGCCAGCATTGCAAACACTTTAGCCAGCATTGCAAACACTTTAGCCAGCATTGCAAACACTTTAGCCAGCAAACACTTTAGCCAGCATTGCAAACACGGTAGCCAGCATTGCAAACACGGTAGCCAGCATTGCAAACACGGTAGCCAGCATTGCAAACACGGTAGCCAGCATTGCAAACACGGTAGCCAGCATTGCAAACACTGTAGCCAGCATTGCAAACACTTTAGCCAGCATTGCAAACACTTTGGCCAGCATTTCAAACACTTTGGCCAGCATTGCAAACACTTTGGCCAGCATTGCAAACACTTTAGCCAGCATTGCAAAAACTTTGGCCAGCATTGCAAACACTTTGGCCAGCATTGCAAACACTTTAGCCAGCATTGCAAACACTTTGTCCAGCATTGCAAACACTTTAGCCAGCATTGCAAACACTTTAGCCAGCATTGCAAACACTTTAGCAGGCATTGCAAACACTTTGGCCAGCATTGCAAACACTTTCGCCAGCATTGCAAACACTTTCGCCAGCATTGCAAACACTTTCGCCAGCATTGCAAACACTTTCGCCAGCATTGCAAACACTTTCGCCAGCATTGCAAACACTTTCGCCAGCATTGCAAACACTTTCGCCAGCATTGCAAACACTGTAGCCAGCATTGCAAACACTTTCGCCAGCATTGCAAACACTGTAGCCAGCATTGCAAACACTGTAGCCAGCATTGCAAACACTGTAGCCAGCATTGCAAACACTTTAGCCAGCATTGCAAACACTTTAGGCAGCATTGCAAACACTTTAGGCAGCATTGCAAACACTTTAGCCAGCATTGCAAACACTTTAGCCAGCATTGCAAACACTGTAGCCAGCATTGCAAACACTGTAGCCAGCATTGCAAACACTGTAGCCAGCATTGCAAACACTGTAGCCAGCATTGCAAACACTTTAGCCAGCATTGCAAACACTTTAGCCAGCATTGCAAACACTTTAGCCAGCATTGCAAACACTTTAGCCAGCATTGCAAACACTTTAGCCAGCATTGCAAACACTTTAGCCAGCATTGCAAACACTTTGGCCAGCATTGCAAACACTTTAGCCAGCATTGCAAACACTTTGGCCAGCATTTCAAACAGTTTAGCCAGCATTGCAAACACTTTAGCCAGCATTTCAAACAGTTTAGCCAGCATTGCAAACACTTTAGCCAGCATTGCAAACACTTTAGCCAGCATTGCAAACACCTTAGCCAGCATTGCAAACACTTTAGCTAGCATTGCAAACACTTTAGCCAGCATTGCAAACACTTTGGCCAGCATTGCAATCATATTAGCCAGCATTGCAAACACCTTGGCCAGCATTGCAAACACTTTGGCCAGCATTGCAAACACTTCAACCAGCATTGCAAACACTTCAACCAGCATTGCAAACACTTTAGCCAGCATTGCAAACACTTTAGCCAGCATTGCAAACACTTTAGCCAGCATTGCAAACACTTTAGCCAGCATTGCAAACACTTTGGCCAGCATTGCAAACACTTTAGCCAGCATTGCAAACACTTTCGCCAGCGTAGCAAACACTTAAGCCAGCATTGCAAACACTTTAGCCAGCATTGCAAACACTTTAGCCAGCATTGCAAACACTTTAGCCAGCATTGCAAACACTTTAGCCAGCATTGCAAACACTTTAGCCAGCATTGCAAACACTTTGGCCAGCATTGCAAACACTTTAGCCAGCATTGCAAACACATTGGCCAGCATTGTGAACACTTTGGCCAGCATTGCAAACACTTTAGGCAGCATTGCAAACACTTAAGCCAGCATTGCAAACACTTTAGCCAGCTTTGGAAACACTTTAGCCAGCATTGCAAACATCTTAGCCAGCATTGCAAACATCTTAGCCAGCATTGCAAACACTTTAGCCAGCATTGCAAACACTTTAGCCAGCATTGCAAACACTTTAGCCAGCATTGCAAACACTTCAACCAGCATTGCATATACTTTAGCCAGTATTGCAAACACTTTAGCCAGCATTGCAAACACATTGGCCAGCATTGTGAACACTTTGGACAGCATTGCAAACACTTTGGCGAGCATTGCAAACACTTTTGCCAGCATTGCAAACACTTTGGCGAGCATTGCAAACACTTTTGCCAGCATTGCAAACACTTCAGCCAGCATTGCAAACACTTTAGCCAGCATTGCAAACACTTTTGCCAGCATGGCAAACACTTTAGCCAGCATTACAAAAACTTTAGCCAGCATTGCATAACACTTTAGCCAGCATTGCATAACTCTTTGGCGCGCATTGCAAACACTTAAGCAGGCATTGCAAACACTTTGGCCAGCATTTCAAACACTTTGGCCAGCATTGCAAACACTTTAGCCAGCATTGCAAACACTTTAGCCAGCATTGCAAAAACTTTGGCCAGCATTGCAAACACTTTAGCCAGCATTGCAAACACTTTAGCCGGCATTGCAAACACTTTGTCCAGCATTGCAAACACTTTAGCCAGCATTGCAAACACTTTAGCCAGCATTGCAAACACTTTAGCAGGCATTGCAAACACTTTGGCCAGCATTGCAAACACTTTGGCCAGCATTGCAAACACTTTAGCCAGCATTGCAAACACTTTGGCCAGCATTGCAAACACTTTGTCCAGCATTGCAAACACTTTAGCCAGCATTGCAAAGACCTTAGCCAGCATTGCAAAGACCTGAGCAAGCATTGCAAACACTTCAGCCAGCATTGCAAACACTTTAGCCAGCATTGCAAACACTTTGGCCAGCATTGCAAACACTTTAGCCAGCATTGCAAACACTTTGGCCAGCATTTCAAACAGTTTAGCCAGCTTTGCAAACACTTTAGCCAGCATTGCAAACACTTTGGCCAGCATTGCAAACACCTTAGCCAGCATTGCAAACACTTTAGCTAGCATTGCAAACACTTTGGCCAGCATTGCAATTACCTTAGCCAGCATTGCAAACACTTTAACCAGCATTGCAAACACTTTGGCCAGCATTGCAAACACTTCAACCAGCATTGCAAACACTTTAGCCAGCATTGCAAACACTTTAGCCAGCATTGCAAACACTTCAGCCAGCATTGCAAACACTTTGGCCAGCATTGCAAACACTTTAGCCAGCATTGCAAACACTTTCGCCAGCGTTGCAAACACTTAAGCCAGCATTGCAAACACTTTAGCCAGCATTGCAAACATTTTAGCAGGTACTGCAAACACTTTAGACAGCATTGCAAACACTTTAGCCAGCATTGCGAACACTTTAGCCAGCATTGCTAACACTTTCGCCAGCATTGCAAACACTGTAGCCAGCATTGCAAACACTGTAGCCAGCATTGCAAACATTTTAGCAGGTACTGCAAACACCTTAGCCAGCATTGCAAACACTTTCACCAGCATTGCAAACACGGTAGCCAGCATTGCAAACACGGTAGCCAGCATTGCAAACACTGTAGCCAGCATTGCAAACACTTTAGCCAGCATTGCAAACACTTTAGCCAGCATTGCAAACACTTTGGCCAGCATTGCAAACACTTTAGCCAGCATTGCAAACACTTTAGCCAGCATTGCAAACACTTTGGCCAGCATTGCAAACACTTTCACCAGCATTGCAAACACGGTAGCCAGCATTGCAAACACGGTAGCCAGCATTGCAAACACGGTAGCCAGCATTGCAAACACTGTAGCCAGCATTGCAAACACTTTAGCCAGCATTGCAAACACTTTGGCCAGCATTTCAAACACTTTGGCCAGCATTGCAAACACTTTGGCCAGCATTGCAAAAACTTTGGCCAGCATTGCAAACACTTTGGCCAGCATTGCAAACACTTTAGCCAGCATTGCAAACACTTTAGCCAGCATTGCTAACACTTTCGCCAGCATTGCAAACACTGTAGCCAGCATTGCAAACACTGTAGCCAGCATTGCAAACACTGTAGCCAGCATTGCAAACACCTTAGCCAGCATTGCAAGCACTTTCACCAGCATTGCAAACACGGTAGCCAGCATTGCAAACACGGTAGCCAGCATTGCAAACACTGTAGCCAGCATTGCAAACACTTTAGCCAGCATTGCAAACACTTTAGCCAGCATTGCAAACACTTTAGCCAGCATTGCAAACACTTTAGCCAGCATTGCAAACACTTTAGCCAGCATTGCAAACACGGTAGCCAGCATTGCAAACACGGTAGCCAGCATTGCAAACACGGTAGCCAGCATTGCAAACACGGTAGCCAGCATTGCAAACACGGTAGCCAGCATTGCAAACACGGTAGCCAGCATTGCAAACACTTTGGCCAGCATTGCAAACACTTTGGCCAGCATTTCAAACACTTTGGCCAGCATTTCAAACACTTTGGCCAGCATTGCAAACACTTTGGCCAGCATTGCAAACACTTTAGCCAGCATTGCAAAAACTTTGGCCAGCATTGCAAACACTTTGGCCAGCATTGCAAACACTTTAGCCAGCATTGCAAACACGGTAGCCAGCATTGCAAACACGGTAGCCAGCATTGCAAACACGGTAGCCAGCATTGCAAACACGGTAGCCAGCATTGCAAACACTGTAGCCAGCATTGCAAACACTTTAGCCAGCATTGCAAACACTTTGGCCAGCATTTCAAACACTTTGGCCAGCATTGCAAACACTTTGGCCAGCATTGCAAACACTTTAGCCAGCATTGCAAAAACTTTGGCCAGCATTGCAAACACTTTCGCCAGCATTGCAAACACTGTAGCCAGCATTGCAAACACTGTAGCCAGCATTGCAAACACCTTAGCCAGCATTGCAAGCACTTTCACCAGCATTGCAAACACGGTAGCCAGCATTGCAAACACGGTAGCCAGCATTGCAAACACTGTAGCCAGCATTGCATACACTTTAGCCAGCATTGCAAACACTTTAGCCAGCATTGCAAACACTTTAGCCAGCATTGCAAACACTTTAGCCAGCATTGCAAACACTTTAGCCAGCAAACACTTTAGCCAGCATTGCAAACACGGTAGCCAGCATTGCAAACACGGTAGCCAGCATTGCAAACACGGTAGCCAGCATTGCAAACACGGTAGCCAGCATTGCAAACACGGTAGCCAGCATTGCAAACACTGTAGCCAGCATTGCAAACACTTTAGCCAGCATTGCAAACACTTTGGCCAGCATTTCAAACACTTTGGCCAGCATTGCAAACACTTTGGCCAGCATTGCAAACACTTTAGCCAGCATTGCAAAAACTTTGGCCAGCATTGCAAACACTTTGGCCAGCATTGCAAACACTTTAGCCAGCATTGCAAACACTTTGTCCAGCATTGCAAACACTTTAGCCAGCATTGCAAACACTTTAGCCAGCATTGCAAACACTTTAGCAGGCATTGCAAACACTTTGGCCAGCATTGCAAACACTTTCGCCAGCATTGCAAACACTTTCGCCAGCATTGCAAACACTTTCGCCAGCATTGCAAACACTTTCGCCAGCATTGCAAACACTTTCGCCAGCATTGCAAACACTTTCGCCAGCATTGCAAACACTTTCGCCAGCATTGCAAACACTGTAGCCAGCATTGCAAACACTTTCGCCAGCATTGCAAACACTGTAGCCAGCATTGCAAACACTGTAGCCAGCATTGCAAACACTGTAGCCAGCATTGCAAACACTTTAGCCAGCATTGCAAACACTTTAGGCAGCATTGCAAACACTTTAGGCAGCATTGCAAACACTTTAGCCAGCATTGCAAACACTTTAGCCAGCATTGCAAACACTGTAGCCAGCATTGCAAACACTGTAGCCAGCATTGCAAATACTGTAGCCAGCATTGCAAACACTGTAGCCAGCATTGCAAACACTTTAGCCAGCATTGCAAACACTTTAGCCAGCATTGCAAACACTTTAGCCAGCATTGCAAACACTTTAGCCAGCATTGCAAACACTTTAGCCAGCATTGCAAACACTTTAGCCAGCATTGCAAACACTTTGGCCAGCATTGCAAACACTTTAGCCAGCATTGCAAACACTTTGGCCAGCATTTCAAACAGTTTAGCCAGCATTGCAAACACTTTAGCCAGCATTTCAAACAGTTTAGCCAGCATTGCAAACACTTTAGCCAGCATTGCAAACACTTTAGCCAGCATTGCAAACACCTTAGCCAGCATTGCAAACACTTTAGCTAGCATTGCAAACACTTTAGCCAGCATTGCAAACACTTTGGCCAGCATTGCAATCATATTAGCCAGCATTGCAAACACCTTGGCCAGCATTGCAAACACTTTGGCCAGCATTGCAAACACTTCAACCAGCATTGCAAACACTTCAACCAGCATTGCAAACACTTTAGCCAGCATTGCAAACACTTTAGCCAGCATTGCAAACACTTTAGCCAGCATTGCAAACACTTTAGCCAGCATTGCAAACACTTTGGCCAGCATTGCAAACACTTTAGCCAGCATTGCAAACACTTTCGCCAGCGTAGCAAACACTTAAGCCAGCATTGCAAACACTTTAGCCAGCTTTGGAAACACTTTAGCCAGCATTGCAAACATCTTAGCCAGCATTGCAAACATCTTAGCCAGCATTGCAAACACTTTAGCCAGCATTGCAAACACTTTAGCCAGCATTGCAAACACTTCAGCCAGCATTGCATATACTTTAGCCAGTATTGCAAACACTTTAGCCAGCATTGCAAACACATTGGCCAGCATTGTGAACACTTTGGCCAGCATTGCAAACACTTTAGGCAGCATTGCAAACACTTTAGGCAGCATTGCAAACACTTAAGCCAGCATTGCAAACACTTTAGCCAGCATTGCAAACACTTTAGCCAGCATTGCAAACACTTTAGCCAGCATTGCAAACACTTTAGCCAGCATTGCAAACACTTTAGCCAGCATTGCAAACACGGTAGCCAGCATTGCAAACACGGTAGCCAGCATTGCAAACACGGTAGCCAGCATTGCAAACACTTTGGCCAGCATTGCAAACACTTTAGGCAGCATTGCAAACACTTAAGCCAGCATTGCAAACACTTTAGCCAGCATTGCAAACACTTTAGCCAGCATTGCAAACACTTTAGCCAGCATTGCAAACACTTTAGCCAGCATTGCAAACACTTTAGCCAGCATTGCAAACACGGTAGCCAGCATTGCAAACACGGTAGCCAGCATTGCAAACACGGTAGCCAGCATTGCAAACACGGTAGCCAGCATTGCAAACACGGTAGCCAGCATTGCAAACACGGTAGCCAGCATTGCAAACACTTTGGCCAGCATTGCAAACACTTTGGCCAGCATTTCAAACACTTTGGCCAGCATTTCAAACACTTTGGCCAGCATTGCAAACACTTTGGCCAGCATTGCAAACACTTTAGCCAGCATTGCAAAAACTTTGGCCAGCATTGCAAACACTTTGGCCAGCATTGCAAACACTTTAGCCAGCATTGCAAACACGGTAGCCAGCATTGCAAACACGGTAGCCAGCATTGCAAACACGGTAGCCAGCATTGCAAACACGGTAGCCAGCATTGCAAACACTGTAGCCAGCATTGCAAACACTTTAGCCAGCATTGCAAACACTTTGGCCAGCATTTCAAACACTTTGGCCAGCATTGCAAACACTTTGGCCAGCATTGCAAACACTTTAGCCAGCATTGCAAAAACTTTGGCCAGCATTGCAAACACTTTCGCCAGCATTGCAAACACTGTAGCCAGCATTGCAAACACTGTAGCCAGCATTGCAAACACCTTAGCCAGCATTGCAAGCACTTTCACCAGCATTGCAAACACGGTAGCCAGCATTGCAAACACGGTAGCCAGCATTGCAAACACTGTAGCCAGCATTGCAAACACTTTAGCCAGCATTGCAAACACTTTAGCCAGCATTGCAAACACTTTAGCCAGCATTGCAAACACTTTAGCCAGCATTGCAAACACTTTAGCCAGCATTGCAAACACTTTAGCCAGCATTGCAAACACGGTAGCCAGCATTGCAAACACGGTAGCCAGCATTGCAAACACGGTAGCCAGCATTGCAAACACGGTAGCCAGCATTGCAAACACGGTAGCCAGCATTGCAAACACTGTAGCCAGCATTGCAAACACTTTAGCCAGCATTGCAAACACTTTGGCCAGCATTTCAAACACTTTGGCCAGCATTGCAAACACTTTGGCCAGCATTGCAAACACTTTAGCCAGCATTGCAAAAACTTTGGCCAGCATTGCAAACACTTTGGCCAGCATTGCAAACACTTTAGCCAGCATTGCAAACACTTTGTCCAGCATTGCAAACACTTTAGCCAGCATTGCAAACACTTTAGCCAGCATTGCAAACACTTTAGCAGGCATTGCAAACACTTTGGCCAGCATTGCAAACACTTTCGCCAGCATTGCAAACACTTTCGCCAGCATTGCAAACACTTTCGCCAGCATTGCAAACACTTTCGCCAGCATTGCAAACACTTTCGCCAGCATTGCAAACACTTTCGCCAGCATTGCAAACACTTTCGCCAGCATTGCAAACACTGTAGCCAGCATTGCAAACACTTTCGCCAGCATTGCAAACACTGTAGCCAGCATTGCAAACACTGTAGCCAGCATTGCAAACACTGTAGCCAGCATTGCAAACACTTTAGCCAGCATTGCAAACACTTTAGGCAGCATTGCAAACACTTTAGGCAGCATTGCAAACACTTTAGCCAGCATTGCAAACACTTTAGCCAGCATTGCAAACACTGTAGCCAGCATTGCAAACACTGTAGCCAGCATTGCAAACACTGTAGCCAGCATTGCAAACACTGTAGCCAGCATTGCAAACACTTTAGCCAGCATTGCAAACACTTTAGCCAGCATTGCAAACACTTTAGCCAGCATTGCAAACACTTTAGCCAGCATTGCAAACACTTTAGCCAGCATTGCAAACACTTTAGCCAGCATTGCAAACACTTTGGCCAGCATTGCAAACACTTTAGCCAGCATTGCAAACACTTTGGCCAGCATTTCAAACAGTTTAGCCAGCATTGCAAACACTTTAGCCAGCATTTCAAACAGTTTAGCCAGCATTGCAAACACTTTAGCCAGCATTGCAAACACTTTAGCCAGCATTGCAAACACCTTAGCCAGCATTGCAAACACTTTAGCTAGCATTGCAAACACTTTAGCCAGCATTGCAAACACTTTGGCCAGCATTGCAATCATATTAGCCAGCATTGCAAACACCTTGGCCAGCATTGCAAACACTTTGGCCAGCATTGCAAACACTTCAACCAGCATTGCAAACACTTCAACCAGCATTGCAAACACTTTAGCCAGCATTGCAAACACTTTAGCCAGCATTGCAAACACTTTAGCCAGCATTGCAAACACTTTAGCCAGCATTGCAAACACTTTGGCCAGCATTGCAAACACTTTAGCCAGCATTGCAAACACTTTCGCCAGCGTAACAAACACTTAAGCCAGCATTGCAAACACTTTAGCCAGCTTTGGAAACACTTTAGCCAGCATTGCAAACATCTTAGCCAGCATTGCAAACATCTTAGCCAGCATTGCAAACACTTTAGCCAGCATTGCAAACACTTTAGCCAGCATTGCAAACACTTCAGCCAGCATTGCATATACTTTAGCCAGTATTGCAAACACTTTAGCCAGCATTGCAAACACATTGGCCAGCATTGTGAACACTTTGGCCAGCATTGCAAACACTTTAGGCAGCATTGCAAACACTTAAGCCAGCATTGCAAACACTTTAGCCAGCTTTGGAAACACTTTAGCCAGCATTGCAAACATCTTAGCCAGCATTGCAAACTTCTTAGCCAGCATTGCAAACACTTTAGCCAGCATTGCAAACACTTTAGCCAGCATTGCAAACACTTTAGCCAGCATTGCAAACACTTCAACCAGCATTGCATATACTTTAGCCAGTATTGCAAACACTTTAGCCAGCATTGCAAACACATTGGCCAGCATTGTGAACACTTTGGCCAGCATTGCAAACACTTTGGCGAGCATTGCAAACACTTTTGCCAGCATTGCAAACACTTCAGCCAGCATTGCAAACACTTTAGCCAGCATTGCAAACACTTTTGCCAGCATGGCAAACACTTTAGCCAGCATTACAAAAACTTTAGCCAGCATTGCATAACACTTTAGCCAGCATTGCATAACACTTTAGCCAGCATTGCATAACTCTTTGGCGCGCATTGCAAACACTTTAGCAGGCATTGCAAACACTTTGGCCAGCATTTCAAACACTTTGGCCAGCATTGCAAACACTTTGGCCAGCATTGCAAACACTTTAGCCAGCATTGCAAACACTTTGGCCAGCATTGCAAACACTTTGGCCAGCATTGCAAACACTTTAGCCGGCATTGCAAACACTTTGTCCAGCATTGCAAACACTTTAGCCAGCATTGCAAACACTTTAGCCAGCATTGCAAACACTTTAGCAGGCATTGCAAACACTTTGGCCAGCATTGCAAACACTTTGGCCAGCATTGCAAACACTTTAGCCAGCATTGCAAACACTTTGACCAGCATTGCAAACACTTTGTCCAGCATTGCAAACACTTTAGCCAGCATTGCAAAGACCTTAGCCAGCATTGCAAAGACCTGAGCAAGCATTGCAAACACTTTAGCCAGCATTGCAAACACTTTAGCCAGCATTGCAAACACGTTGGCCAGCATTGCAAACACTTTAGCCAGCATTGCAAACACTTTGGCCAGCATTTCAAACAGTTTAGCCAGCTTTGCAAACACTTTAGCCAGCATTGCAAACACTTTGGCCAGCATTGCAAACACCTTAGCCAGCATTGCAAACACTTTGGCCAGCATTGCATTTACCTTAGCCAGCATTGCAAACACTTTAACCAGCATTGCAAAGACCTTAGCCAGCATTGCAAAGACCTGAGCAAGCATTGCAAACACTTTAGCCCGCATTGCAAACACTTTAGCCAGCATTGCAAACACTTTGACCATCATTGCAAACACTTTAGCCAGCATTGCAAACACTTTGGCCAGCATTTCAAACAGTTTAGCCAGCATTGCAAACACTTTGGCCAGCATTTCAAACACTTTGGCCAGCATTGCAAACACTTTGGCCAGCATTGCAAACACTTTAGCCAGCATTGCAAAAACTTTGGCCAGCATTGCAAACACTTTGGCCAGCATTGCAAACACTTTAGCCAGCATTGCAAACACTTTAGCCGGCATTGCAAACACTTTGTCCAGCATTGCAAACACTTTAGCCAGCATTGCAAACACTTTAGCCAGCATTGCAAACACTTTAGCAGGCATTGCAAACACTTTGGCCAGCATTGCAAACACTTTGGCCAGCATTGCAAACACTTTAGCCAGCATTGCAAACACTTTGGCCAGCATTGCAAACACTTTGTCCAGCATTGCAAACACTTTAGCCAGCATTGCAAAGACCTTAGCCAGCATTGCAAAGACCTGAGCAAGCATTGCAAACACTTTAGCCAGCATTGCAAACACTTTAGCCAGCATTGCAAACACTTTGGCCAGCATTGCAAACACTTTAGCCAGCATTGCAAACACTTTGGCCAGCATTTCAAACAGTTTAGCCAGCATTGCAAACACTTTAGCTAGCATTGCAAACACTTTGGCCAGCATTGCAATTACCTTAGCCAGCATTGCAAACACTTTAACCAGCATTGCAAACACTTTGGCCAGCATTGCAAACACTTTGGCCAGCATTGCAAACACTTCAACCAGCATTGCAAACACTTTAGCCAGCATTGCAAACACTTTAGCCAGCATTGCAAACACTTCAGCCAGCATTGCAAACACTTTGGCCAGCATTGCAAACACTTTAGCCAGCATTGCAAACACTTTCGCCAGCGTTGCAAACACTTAAGCCAGCATTGCAAACACTTTAGCCAGCATTGCAAACATTTTAGCAGGTACTGCAAACACTTTAGACAGCATTGCAAACACTTTAGCCAGCATTGCGAACACTTTAGCCAGCATTGCTAACACTTTCGCCAGCATTGCAAACACTGTAGCCAGCATTGCAAACACTGTAGCCAGCATTGCAAACACCTTAGCCAGCATTGCAAACACCTTAGCCAGCATTGCAAACACTTTCACCAGCATTGCAAACACGGTAGCCAGCATTGCAAACACGGTAGCCAGCATTGCAAACACGGTAGCCAGCATTGCAAACACTGTAGCCAGCATTGCAAACACTTTAGCCAGCATTGCAAACACTTTAGCCAGCATTGCAAACACTTTGGCCAGCATTGCAAACACTTTAGCCAGCATTGCAAACACTTTAGCCAGCATTGCAAACACTTTGGCCAGCATTGCAAACACTTTCACCAGCATTGCAAACACGGTAGCCAGCATTGCAAACACGGTAGCCAGCATTGCAAACACGGTAGCCAGCATTGCAAACACTGTAGCCAGCATTGCAAACACTTTGGCCAGCATTGCAAACACTTTGGCCAGCATTTCAAACACTTTGGCCAGCATTGCAAACACTTTGGCCAGCATTGCAAACACTTTGGCCAGCATTGCAAACACTTTAGCCAGCATTGCAAACACTTTAGCCAGCATTGCAAACACTTTAGCCAGCATTGCTAACACTTTCGCCAGCATTGCAAACACTGTAGCCAGCATTGCAAACACTGTAGCCAGCATTGCAAACACCTTAGCCAGCATTGCAAACACTTTCACCAGCATTGCAAACACGGTAGCCAGCATTGCAAACACGGTAGCCAGCATTGCAAACACTGTAGCCAGCATTGCAAACACTTTAGCCAGCATTGCAAACACTTTAGCCAGCATTGCAAACACTTTAGCCAGCATTGCAAACACTTTAGCCAGCATTGCAAACACTTTAGCCAGCATTGCAAACACTTTAGCCAGCATTGCAAACACTTCAGCCAGCATTGCAAACATTTTAGCAGACATTGCAAACATTTTAGCAGGTACTGCAAACACTTTAGACAGCATTGCAAACACATTATCCAGCATTGCGAACACTTTAGTCAGCATTTCAAACACCTTAGCCTGCATTTTAAACACTTTGGCCAGCATTGTAAACACTTTGGCCAGCATTGCAAACACTTTAGCCAGCATTGCAAACACTTTCGCCAGCATTGCAAACACTTTCGCCGGCATTGCAAACACTTTAGCCAGCATTGCAAACACTTTGGCCAGCATTGCAAACGCTTTGGCCAGCATTGCAAACACTTTGGCCAGCATTGAAAACACTTTAGCCAGCATTGCAAACACGTTAGCCAGCATTGCAAACACTTTAGCCAGCATTGCAAACACTTTAGCCAGCATTGCAAACACTTTCGCCAGCATTGCAAACACTTTCGCCAGCATTGCAAACACTGTAGCCAGCATTGCAAACACTGTAGCCAGCATTGCAAACACTGTAGCCAGCATTGCAAACACTTTAGCCAGCATTGCAAACACTTTAGCCAGCATTGCAAACACTTTAGGCAGCATTGCAAACACTTTAGCCAGCATTGCAAACACTTTCGCCAGCATTGCAAACACTTTCGCCAGCATTGCAAACACTTTAGCCAGCATTGCAAACACTTTAGCCAGCATTGCAAACACTTTAGCCAGCATTGCAAACACTTTGGCCAGCATTGCAAACACTTTAGCCAGCATTGCAAACACTTTGGCCAGCATTTCAAACAGTTTAGCCAGCATTGCAAACACTTTAGCCAGCATTGCAAACACTTTAGCCAGCATTGCAAACACCTTAGCCAGCATTGCAAACACTTTAGCTAGCATTGCAAACACTTTAGCCAGCATTGCAAACACTTTGGCCAGCATTGCAATCATATTAGCCAGCATTGCAAACACCTTGGCCAGCATTGCAAACACTTTGGCCAGCATTGCAAACACTTCAACCAGCATTGCAAACACTTTAGCCAGCATTGCAAACACTTTGGCCAGCATTGCAAACACTTTAGCCAGCATTGCAAACACTTTCGCCAGCGTAGCAAACACTTAAGCCAGCATTGCAAACACTTTCGCCAGCGTAGCAAACACTTAAGCCAGCATTGCAAACACTTTAGCCAGCTTTGGAAACACTTTAGCCAGCATTGCAAACATCTTAGCCAGCATTGCAAACATCTCAGCCAGCATTGCAAACACTTTAGCCAGCATTGCAAACACTTTAGCCAGCATTGCATATACTTTAGCCAGTATTGCAAACACTTTAGCCAGCATTGCAAACACATTGGCCAGCATTGTGAACACTTTGGCCAGCATTGCAAACACTTTAGGCAGCATTGCAAACACTTAAGCCAGCATTGCAAACACTTTAGCCAGCTTTGGAAACACTTTAGCCAGCATTGCAAACATCTTAGCCAGCATTGCAAACATCTTAGCCAGCATTGCAAACACTTTAGCCAGCATTGCAAACACTTTAGCCAGCATTGCAAACACTTTAGCCAGCATTGCAAACACTTCAACCAGCATTGCATATACTTTAGCCAGTATTGCAAACACTTTAGCCAGCATTGCAAACACATTGGCCAGCATTGCAAACACTTTGGCGAGCATTGCAAACACTTTTGCCAGCATTGCAAACACTTTCGCCAGCGTAGCAAACACTTAAGCCAGCATTGCAAACACTTTAGCCAGCTTTGGAAACACTTTAGCCAGCATTGCAAACATCTTAGCCAGCATTGCAAACATCTTAGCCAGCATTGCAAACACTTTAGCCAGCATTGTAAACACTTCAGCCAGCATTGCATATACTTTAGCCAGTATTGCAAACACTTTAGCCAGCATTGCAAACACATTGGCCAGCATTGTGAACACTTTGGCCAGCATTGCAAACACTTTAGGCAGCATTGCAAACACTTAAGCCAGCATTGCAAACACTTTAGCCAGCATTGCAAACACTTTAGCCAGCATTGCAAACACTTCAACCAGCATTGCATATACTTTAGCCAGTATTGCAAACACTTTAGCCAGCATTGCAAACACATTGGCCAGCATTGTGAACACTTTGGCCAGCATTGCAAACACTTTGGCGAGCATTGCAAACACTTTTGCCAGCATTGCAAACACTTCAGCCAGCATTGCAAACACTTTAGCCAGCATTGCAAACACTTTTGCCAGCATGGCAAACACTTTAGCCAGCATTACAAAAACTTTAGCCAGCATTGCATAACACTTTAGCCAGCATTGCATAACACTTTAGCCAGCATTGCATAACTCTTTGGCGCGCATTGCAAACACTTTAGCAGGCATTGCAAACACTTTGGCCAGCATTTCAAACACTTTGGCCAGCATTGCAAACACTTTAGCCAGCATTGCAAACACTTTGGCCAGCATTGCAAACACTTTAGCCAGCATTGCAAATTCATTGGCCAGCATTGCAAACACTTTGGCCAGCATTGCAAACACTTTTGCCAGCATTTCAAACACTTCAGCCAGCATTGCAAACACTTTTGCCAGCATTGCAAAAACTTTAGCCAGCATTGCAAACACTTTAGCCAGCATTGCATAACACTTTAGCCAGCATTGCATAACACTTTAGCCACCATTGCATAACACTTTGGCGAGCATTGCAAACACTTTAGCAGGCATTGCAAACACTTTGGCCAGCATTGCAAACACTTTGGCCAGCATTGCAAACACTTTAGCCAGCATTGCAAACACTTTGGCCAGCATTGCAAACACTTTGGCCAGCATTGCAAACACTTTGGCCAGCATTGCAAGCACTTTGGCCAGCATTGCAAACACTTTTGCCAGCATTTCAAACACTTCAGCCAGCATTGCAAACACTTTTGCCAGCATTGCAAAAACTTTAGCCAGCATTGCAAACACTTTAGCCAGCATTGCATAACACTTTAGCCAGCATTGCATAACACTTTAGCCAGCATTGCATAACACTTTAGCCACCATTGCATAACACTTTGGCGAGCATTGCAAACACTTTAGCAGGCATTGCAAACACTTTGGCCAGCATTGCAAACACTTTGGCCAGCATTGCAAACACTTTAGCCAGCATTGCAAACACTTTGGCCAGCATTGCAAACACTTTGGCCAGCATTGCAAACACTTTGGCCAGCATTGCAAGCACTTTAGCCAGCATTGCAATCACTTAGGCGAGCATTGCAAACACTTTAGCCAGCATTGCAAACACTTTCGCCAGCGTTGCAAACACTTAAGCCAGCATTGCAAACACTTTAGCCAGCATTGCAAACATATTAGCAGGTACTGCAAACACTTTAGCCAGCATTGCAAACACTTTCGCCAGCGTTGCAAACACTTAAGCCAGCATTGCAAACACTTTCGCCAGCATTGCAAACACTTCAGCCAGCATTACAAACACTTTCGCCACCATTGCAAACACTTTAGCCAGCGTTGCAAACACTTTCCCCAGCATTGCAAACACTTTAGCCAGCATTGGAAACACTTTAGCCAGCATTGCAAACACTTTAGCCAAAATTGCAAACACTTTAGCCAGCATTGCAAACACTTTCGCCAGCGTTGCAAACACTTAAGCCAGCATTGCAAACACTTTAGCCAGCATTGCAAACATTTTAGCAGGTATTGCAAACACTTTAGCCAGCATTGCAAACACTTTCGCCAGCGTTGCAAACACTTAAGCCAGCATTGCAAACACTTTAGCCAGCATTGCAAACACTTTTGCCAGCATTGCAAACACTTCAGCCAGCATTGCAAACACTTTTGCCAGCATTGCAAACACTTTAGCCAGCATTTCAAACACTTTCGCCAGCATTGCAAACACTTTGGCCAGCATTGCAAACACTTTAGCCAGCATTGCAAACACTTTGGCCAGCATTGCAAACACTTTGGCCAGCATTGCAAACACTTTAGCCAGCATTGCAAACACTTTAGCCAGCATTGCAAACACTTTAGGCAGCATTGCAAACACTTTAGCCAGCATTGCAAACACTTTTGCCAGCATTGCAAACACTTTAGCCAGCATTGCAAACACGTCAGCCAGCATTGCAAACACTTTAGCCAGCATTGCAAACACTTCCGCCAGCATTGCAAACACATTAGCCAGCATTGCAAACAATTTAGCCAGCATTGCAAACACTTTGACTAGCATTGCAAACACTTTAGCCAGCATTGCAAACACTTTAGCCAGTATTTCAAACACTTTAGCCAACATTGCAAACACTTTGGCCAGCATTGCAAACACTTTGGCCAGCATTGCAAACACTTTGGCCAGCATTGCAAACACTTTAGCCAGCATTGCAAACACTTAAGCCAGCATTGCAAACACTTTAGCCAGCATTGCAAACACTTTCGCCAGCATTGCAAACACTTCAGCCAGCATTACAAACACTTTCGCCACCGTTGCAAACACTTTAGCCAGCGTTGCAAACACTTTCCCCAGCATTGCAAACACTTTAGCCAGCGTTGCAAACACTTTCCCCAGCATTGCAAACACTTTAGCCAGCATTGGAAACACCTTAGCCAGCATTGCAAACACTTTAGCCAGCATTGCATATACTTTAGCCAGTATTGCAAACACTTTAGCCAGCATTGCAAACACTTTGGCCAGCATTGCAAACACTGTTGCCAGCATTGCAAACACTTCAGCCAGCATTGCAAACACTTTTGCCAGCATTGCAAAAACTTTAGCCAGCATTGCAAACACTTTCGCCAGCATTGCAAACACTTTAGCCAGCATTGCGTAACACTTCAGCCAGCATTGCATAACACTTTAGCCAGCATTGCATAACACTTTGGCGAGCATTGCAAACACTTTCGCAGGCATTGCAAACACTTTGGCCAGCATTGCAAACACTTTGGCCAGCATTGCAAACACTTTAGCCAGCATTGCAAACACTTTGGCCAGCATTGCAAACACTTTGGCCAGCATTGAAAACACTTTAGCCAGCATTGCAATCACTTAGGCCAGCATTGCAAACACTTTGGCCAGCATTGCAAACACTTTAGCCAGCGTTGCAAACACTTTCGGCAGCGTTGCAAACACTTAAGCCAGCATTGCAACCACTTTAGCCAGCATTAAAAACATTTTAGCAGGTACTGCAAACACTTTAGACAGCATTGCAAACACTTTAGCCAGCATTGCGAACACTTTAGCCAGCATTGCTAACACTTTCGCCAGCATTGCAAACACTGTAGCCAGCATTGCAAATACTGCAGCCAGCATTGCAAACACTGTAGCCAGCATTGCAAACACTTTAGCCAGCATTGCAAACACTTTAGCCAGCATTGCAAACACTTTCGCCAGCATTGCAAACACTTTAGGCAGCATTGCAGACACTTTAGCCAGCATTGCAAACACTTTAGCCAGCATTGCAAACACTTTCACCAGCATTGCAAACACGTTAGCCAGCATTGCAAACACTTTAGCCAGCATTGCAAACACTTTCGCCAGCATTGCAAACCCTTTAGCCAGCATTGCAAACAATTTAGCCAGCATTGCAAACACTTTGGCCAGCATTGCAAACACTTTAGCAAGCATTGCAAACACTTTAGCCAGCATTGCAAAGACCTTAGCCAGCATTGCAAAGACCTGAGCAAGCATTGCAAACACTTTAGCCCGCATTGCAAACACTTTAGCCAGCATTGCAAACACTTTGACCATCATTGCAAACACTTTAGCCAGCATTGCAAACACTTTGGCCAGCATTTCAAACAGTTTAGCCAGCATTGCAAACACTTTAGCCAGCATTGCAAACACTTTGGCCAGCATTGCAAACACTTTAGCCAGCATTGCAAACCCTTTGGCCAGCATTTCAAACAGTTTAGCCAGCATTGCAAACAGTTTAGCCAGCATTGCAAACACTTTAGCCAGCATTGCAAACACTTTGGCCAGCATTGCAAACACTTTAGCCAGCATTGCAAACACTTTAGCCAGCATTGCAAAGACCTTAGCCAGCATTGCAAAGACCTGAGCAAGCATTGCAAACACTTTAGCCAGCATTGCAAACACTTTAGCCAGCATTGCAAACACTTTGGCCAGCATTGCAAACACTTTAGCCAGCATTGCAAACACTTTGGCCAGCATTTCAAACAGTTCAGCCAGCATTGCAAACACTTTAGCCAGCATTGCAAACACTTTAGCCAGCATTGCAAACACCTTAGCCAGCATTGCAAACACTTTAGCTAGCATTGCAAACACTTTAGCCAGCATTGCAAACACTTTGGCCAACATTGCAATCACCTTAGCCAGCATTGCAAACACTTTGGCCAGCATTGCAAACACTTTGGCCAGCATTGCAAACACTTTGGCCAGCATTGCAAACACTTCAACCAGCATTGCAAACACTTTAGCCAGCATTGCAAACACTTTAGCCAGCATTGCAAACACTTTTGCCAGCATTGCAAACACTTTGGCCGGCATTGCAAACACTTTAGCTAGCATTGCAAACACTTTAGCCAGCTTTGCAAACATCTTAGCCAGCATTGCAAACATCTTAGCCAGCATTGCAAACACTTTAGCCAGCATTGCAAACACTTTAGCCAGCATTGCAAACACTTCAGCCAGCATTGCAAACATTTTAGCAGACATTGCAAACATTTTAGCAGGTACTGCAAACACTTTGGCCAGCATTGCAAACACTTTAGCCAGCATTGCAAACACTTTCGCCAGCATTGCAAACACTTTAGCCAGCATTGCAAACACTTTAGCCAGCATTGCAAACACTTTAGCCAGCATTGCAAACACTTTAGCCAGCATTGCAAACACTTTAGCCAGCATTGCAAACACTTTAGAAGGCATTGCAAACACTTTGACCAGCATAGCAAACACCTCAGCCAGCATTGCAAACACTTTCGCCAGCATTGCAAACACTTTAGCCAGCATTGCAAATACTGTAGCCAGCATTGCAAACACTTTAGCCAGCATTGCAAACACTTTCATCAGCATTGCAAACACATCAGCCAGCATTGCAAACACTTTCGCCAGCATTGCAAACACTTTAGCCATCATTGCAAACACTTTCGCCAGCATTGCAAACACTTTCGTCAGCATTGCAAACACTATAGCCAGCATTGCAAACACTTTGGCCAGCATTGCAAACACTTTAGCCAGCATTGCAAACACTTTAGCCAGCATTGCAAACACTTTGGCCAGTATTGCAAACACTTTGGCCAGCATTGCAAACACTTTAGCCAGCTTTGGAAACACTTTGGCCAGCATTGCAAACACTTTCGCCAGCATTGCAAACACTTTGGCCAGCATTGCAAACACTTTGTCCAGCATTGCAAACACTTTGGCCAGCATTGCAAACACTTTGGCCAGCATTGCAAACACTTTGGCCAGCATTGCAATCACTTAGGCCAGCATTGCAAACACTTTGGCCAGCATTGCAAACACTTTAGCCAGCATTGCCAACACTTTCGCCAGCGTTGCAAACACTTAAGCCAGCATTGCAAACACTTTCGCCAGCATTGCAAACACTTTCGCCAGCATTGCAAACACTTTGGCCAGCATTGCAAACACTTTGTCCAGCATTGCAAACACTTTGGCCAGCATTGCAAACACTTTCGCCAGCGTTGCAAACACTTAAGCCAGCATTGCAAACACTTTCGCCAGCATTGCAAACACTTTCGCCAGCATTGCAAACACTTTGGCCAGCATTGCAAACACTTTGGCCAGCATTGCAAACACTTTGGCCAGCATTGCAAACACTTTAGCCAGCATTCCAAAAACTTTGGCCAGCATTGCAAACACTTTGGCCAGCATTGCAAACACTTTAGCCAGCATTGCAAACACTTTAGCCGGCATTGCAAACACTTTGTCCAGCATTGCAAACACTTTAGCCAGCATTGCAAACACTTTAGCCAGCATTGCAAACACTTTGGCCAGCATTGCAAACACTTTGGCCAGCATTGCAAACACTTTGGCCAGCATTGCAAACACTTTAGCCAGCATTGCAAACACTTTGGCCAGCATTGCAAACACTTTGTCCAGCATTGCAAACACTTTAGCCAGCATTGCAAAGACCTTAGCCAGCATTGCAAAGACCTGAGCAAGCATTGCAAAGACCTGAGCAAGCATTGCAAACACTTTAGCCAGCATTGCAAACACTTTAGCCAGCATTGCAAACACTTTGGCCAGCATTGCAAACAGTTTAGCCAGCTTTGCAAACACTTTAGCCAGCATTGCAAACATTTTGGCCAGCATTGCAAACACCTTAGCCAGCATTGCAAACACTTTAGCTAGCATTGCAAACACTTTGGCCACCATTGCAATTACCTTAGCCAGCATTGCAAACACTTTAACCAGCATTGCAAACACTTTGGCCAGCATTGCAAACACATTGGCCACCATTGCAAACACTTTGGCCAGCATTGCAAACACATTGGCCACCATTGCAAACACTTTGGCCAGCATTGCAAACACTTTAGCCAGCATTGCAATCACTTAGGCCAGCATTGCAAACACTTTGGCCAGCATTGCAAACACTTTGGCCAGCATTGCAAACACTTTAGCCAGCATTGCAAACACTTTCGCCAGCGTTGCAAACACTTAAGCCAGCATTGCAACCACTTTAGCCAGCATTGCAAACATTTTAGCAGGTACTGCAAACACTTTAGCCAGCATTGCAAACACTTTCGCCAGCATTGCAAACACTGTAGCCAGCATTGCAAACACTGTAGCCAGCATTGCAAACACTTTAGGCAGCATTGCAAACACTTTAGCCAGCATTGCAAACACTTTAGCCAGCATTGCAAACACTTTCACCAGCATTGCAAACACGTTAGCCAGCATTTCAAGCACTTTAGCCAGCATTGCAAACACTTTCGCCAGCATTGCAAACACTTTAGCCAGCATTGCAAACAATTTAGCCAGCATTGCAAACACTTTGACTAGCATTGCAAACACTTTAGCCAGCATTGCAAACACTTTAGCCAGTATTGCAAACACTTTAACCAGCATTGCAAACACTTTGGCCAGCTTTGCAAACACTTTATCAAGCATTGCAAACACTTTAGCCAGCATTGCAAAGACCTTAGCCAGCATTGCAAAGACCTGAGCAAGCATTGCAAACACTTTAGCCAGCATTGCAAACACTTTAGCCAACATTGCAAACACTTTGGCCAGCATTGCAAACACTTTAGCCAGCATTGCAAACACTTTGGCCAGCATTTCAAACAGTTTAGCCAGCATTGCAAACACTTTAGCCAGCATTGCAAACACTTTGGCCAGCATTGCAAACACTTTGGCCAGCATTGCAAACACTTTAGCCAGCATTGCAAACCCTTTGGCCAGCATTTCAAACAGTTTAGCCAGCATTGCAAACAGTTTAGCCAGCATTGCAAACACTTTAGCCAGCATTGCAAACACTTTGGCCAGCATTGCAAACACTTTAGCCAGCATTGCAAACACTTTGGCCAGCATTGCAAACACTTTAGCCAGCATTGCAAACACTTTAGCCAGCATTGCAAAGACCTTAGCCAGCATTGCAAAGACCTGAGCAAGCATTGCAAACACTTTAGCCAGCATTGCAAACACTTTAGCCAGCATTGCAAACACTTTGGCCAGCATTGCAAACACTTTAGCCAGCATTGCAAACACTTTGGCCAGCATTTCAAACAGTTTAGCCAACATTGCAAACACTTTATCCAGCATTGCATACACTTTAGCCAGCATTGCAAACACCTTAGCCAGCATTGCAAACACTTTAGCTAGCATTGCAAACACTTTGGCCAGCATTGCAAACACTTTGGCCAGCATTGCAAACACTTTGTCCAGCATTGCAAACACTTTGGCCAGCATTGCAAAGACTTCAACCAGCATTGCAAACACTTTAGCCAGCATTGCAAACACTTTAGCCAGCATTGCAAACACTTTGGCCAGCATTGCAAACACTTTAGCCAGCATTGCAAACACTTTCGCCAGCGCTGCAAACACTTAAGCCAGCATTACAAACACTTTAGCCAGCTTTGTAAACACTTTAGCCAGCATTGCAAACATCTTAGCCAGCATTGCAAACATCTTAGCCAGCATTGCAAACACTTTAGCCAGCATTGCAAACACTTTAGCCAGCATTGCAAACACTTCAGCCAGCATTGCAAACATTTTAGCAGACATTGCAAACATTTTAGCAGGTACTGCAAACACTTTAGACAGCATTGCAAACACATTAGCCAGCATTGCAAACACTTTGGCCAGCATTGCAAACACTTTCGCCAGCGTTGCAAACACTTAAGCCAGCATTGCAAACACTTTCGCCAGCATTGCAAACACTTTCGCCAGCATTGCAAACACTTTGGCCAGCATTGCAAACACTTTAGCCAGCATTGCAAACACTTTTGCCAGCATTGCAAAAACTTTAGCCAGCATTGCAAACACTTTAGCCAGCATTGCATAACACTTTAGCCACCATTGCATAACACTTTGGCGAGCATTGCAAACACTTTAGCAGGCATTGCAAACACTTTGGCCAGCATTGCAAACACTTTGGCCAGCATTGCAAACACTTTAGCCAGCATTTTAAACACTTTAGCCACAATTGCATAACACTTTGGCGAGCATTGCAAACACTTTAGCAGGCATTGCAAACACTTTGGCCAGCATTGCAAACACTTTGGCCAGCATTTCAAACACCTTAGCCTGCATTTTAAACACTTTGGCCAGCATTGTAAACACTTTGGCCAGCATTGCAAACACTTTAGCCAGCATTGCAAACACTTTCGCCAGCATTGCAAACACTTTCGCCGGCATTGCAAACACTTTAGCCAGCATTGCAAACACTTTGGCCAGCATTGCAAACACTTTGGCCAGCATTGCAAACGCTTTGGCCAGCATTGCAAACACTTTGGCCAGCATTGAAAATACTTTAGCCAGCATTGCAAACACGTTAGCCAGCATTGCAAACACTTTAGCCAGCATTGCAAACACTTTAGCCAGCATTGCAAACACTTTAGCCAGCATTGCAAACACTTTAGCCAGCATTGCAAACACTTTAGCCAGCATTGCAAACACTTTAGCCAGCATTGCAAACACTTTAGAAGGCATTGCAAACACTTTGACCAGCATAGCAAACACCTCAGCCAGCATTGCAAACACTTTCGCCAGCATTGCAAACACTTTAGCCAGCATTGCAAATACTGTAGCCAGCATTGCAAACACTTTAGCCAGCATTGCAAACACTTTCATCAGCATTGCAAACACATCAGCCAGCATTGCAAACACTTTCGCCAGCATTGCAAACACTTTAGCCATCATTGCAAACACTTTCGCCAGCATTGCAAACACTTTCGTCAGCATTGCAAACACTATAGCCAGCATTGCAAACACTTTGGCCAGCATTGCAAACACTTTAGCCAGCATTGCAAACACTTTAGCCAGCATTGCAAACACTTTGGCCAGTATTGCAAACACTTTGGCCAGCATTGCAAACACTTTAGCCAGCTTTGGAAACACTTTGGCCAGCATTGCAAACACTTTCGCCAGCATTGCAAACACTTTGGCCAGCATTGCAAACACTTTGTCCAGCATTGCAAACACTTTGGCCAGCATTGCAAACACTTTGGCCAGCATTGCAAACACTTTGGCCAGCATTGCAAACACTTTGGCCAGCATTGCAATCACTTTGGCCAGCATTGCAATCACTTAGGCCAGCATTGCAAACACTTTGGCCAGCATTGCAAACACTTTAGCCAGCATTGCAAACACTTTCGCCAGCGTTGCAAACACTTTCGCCAGCATTGCAAACACTTTCGCCAGCATTGCAAACACTTTCGCCAGCATTGCAAACACTTTGGCCAGCATTGCAAACACTTTGTCCAGCATTGCAAACACTTTGGCCAGCATTGCAAACACTTTCGCCAGCGTTGCAAACACTTAAGCCAGCATTGCAAACACTTTCGCCAGCATTGCAAACACTTTCGCCAGCATTGCAAACACTTTGGCCAGCATTGCAAACACTTTAGCCAGCATTGCAAACACTTGAGCCAGCATTGCAAACACTTTAGCCAGCATGCAAACACTTTGGCCAGCATTGCAAACACTTTAGCCAGCATTGCAAACACTTTGGCCAGCATTGCAAACACTTTGGCCAGCATTGCAAACACTTTAGCTAGCATTGCAAACACTTTAGCCAGCTTTGCAAACATCTTAGCCAGCATTGCAAACATCTTAGCCAGCATTGCAAACACTTTAGCCAGCATTGCAAACACTTCAGCCAGCATTGCAAACATTTTAGCAGACATTGCAAACATTTTAGCAGGTACTGCAAACACTTTAGACAGCATTGCAAACACATTATCCAGCATTGCGAACACTTTAGTCAGCATTTCAAACACCTTAGCCTGCATTTTAAACACTTTGGCCAGCATTGTAAACACTTTGGCCAGCATTGCAAACACTTTAGCCAGCATTGCAAACACTTTCGCCAGCATTGCAAACACTTTCGCCGGCATTGCAAACACTTTAGCCAGCATTGCAAACACTTTGGCCAGCATTGCAAACACTTTGGCCAGCATTGCAAACGCTTTGGCCAGCATTGCAAACACTTTGGCCAGCATTGAAAATACTTTAGCCAGCATTGCAAACACGTTAGCCAGCATTGCAAACACTTTAGCCAGCATTGCAAACACTTTAGCCAGCATTGCAAACACTTTAGCCAGCATTGCAAACACTTTAGCCAGCATTGCAAACACTTTAGCCAGCATTGCAAACACTTTAGAAGGCATTGCAAACACTTTGACCAGCATAGCAAACACCTCAGCCAGCATTGCAAACACTTTCGCCAGCATTGCAAACACTTTAGCCAGCATTGCAAATACTGTAGCCAGCATTGCAAACACTTTAGCCAGCATTGCAAACACTTTCATCAGCATTGCAAACACATCAGCCAGCATTGCAAACACTTTCGCCAGCATTGCAAACACTTTAGCCATCATTGCAAACACTTTCGCCAGCATTGCAAACACTTTCGTCAGCATTGCAAACACTATAGCCAGCATTGCAAACACTTTGGCCAGCATTGCAAACACTTTAGCCAGCATTGCAAACACTTTAGCCAGCATTGCAAACACTTTGGCCAGTATTGCAAACACTTTGGCCAGCATTGCAAACACTTTAGCCAGCTTTGGAAACACTTTGGCCAGCATTGCAAACACTTTCGCCAGCATTGCAAACACTTTGGCCAGCATTGCAAACACTTTGTCCAGCATTGCAAACACTTTGGCCAGCATTGCAAACACTTTGGCCAGCATTGCAAACACTTTGTCCAGCATTGCAAACACTTTGGCCAGCATTGCAATCAGTTTGGCCAGCATTGCAATCACTTAGGCCAGCATTGCAAACACTTTGGCCAGCATTGCAAACACTTTAGCCAGCATTGCAAACACTTTCGCCAGCGTTGCAAACACTTAAGCCAGCATTGCAAACACTTTCGCCAGCATTGCAAACACTTTCGCCAGCATTGCAAACACTTTGGCCAGCATTGCAAACACTTTGTCCAGCATTGCAAACACTTTGGCCAGCATTGCAAACACTTTGGCCAGCATTGCAAACACTTTCGCCAGTGTTGCAAACACTTAAGCCAGCATTGCAAACACTTTCGCCAGCATTGCAAACACTTTCGCCAGTATTGCAAACACTTTGGCCAGCATTGCAAACACTTTGGCCAGCATTGCAAACACTTTGGCCGGCATTGCAAACACTTTAGCCAGCATTGCAAAAACTTTGGCCAGCATTGCAAACACTTTGGCCAGCATTGCAAACACTTTAGCCAGCATTGCAAACACTTTAGCCGGCATTGCAAACACTTTGTCCAGCATTGCAAACACTTTAGCCAGCATTGCAAACACTTTAGCCAGCATTGCAAACACTTTGGCCAGCATTGCAAACACTTTGGCCAGCATTTCAAACACTTTGGCCAGCATTGCAAACACTTTAGCCAGCATTGCAAACACTTTGGCCAGCATTGCAAACACTTTGTCCAGCATTGCAAACACTTTAGCCAGCATTGCAAAGACCTTAGCCAGCATTGCAAAGACCTGAGCAAGCATTGCAAACACTTTAGCCAGCATTGCAAACACTTTAGCCAGCATTGCAAACACTTTGGCCAGCATTGCAAACAGTTTAGCCAGCTTTGCAAACACTTTAGCCAGCATTGCAAACATTTTGGCCAGCATTGCAAACACCTTAGCCAGCATTGCAAACACTTTAGCTAGCATTGCAAACACTTTGGCCACCATTGCAATTACCTTAGCCAGCATTGCAAACACTTTAACCAGCATTGCAAACACTTTGGCCAGCATTGCAAACACATTGGCCAGCATTGCAAACACTTTGGCCAGCATTGCAAACACTTCAACCAGCATTGCAAACACTTTAGCCAGCATTGCAAACACTTTAGCCAGCATTGCAAACACTTTGCCAGCATTGCGTAACACTTCAGCCAGCATTGCATAACACGTTAGCCAGCATTGCATAACACTTTGGCGAGCATTGCAAACACTTTCGCAGGCATTGCAAACACTTTAGCCAGCATTGCAAACACTTTGGCCAGCATTGCAAACACTTTAGCCAGCATTTCAAACACTTTCGCCAGCATTGCAAACACTTTGGCCAGCATTGCAAACACTTTAGCCAGCTTTGCAAACACTTTAGCCAGCATTGCAAACATTTTGGCCAGCATTGCAAACACCTTAGCCAGCATTGCAAACACTTTAGCTAGCATTGCAAACACTTTGGCCACCATTGCAATTACCTTAGCCAGCATTGCAAACACTTTAACCAGCATTGCAAACACTTTGGCCAGCATTGCAAACACATTGGCCAGCATTGCAAACACTTTGGCCAGCATTGCAAACACTTCAACCAGCATTGCAAACACTTTAGCCAGCATTGCAAACACTTTAGCCAGCATTGCAAACACTTTGCCAGCATTGCGTAACACTTCAGCCAGCATTGCATAACACGTTAGCCAGCATTGCATAACACTTTGGCGAGCATTGCAAACACTTTCGCAGGCATTGCAAACACTTTAGCCAGCATTGCAAACACTTTGGCCAGCATTGCAAACACTTTAGCCAGCATTTCAAACACTTTCGCCAGCATTGCAAACACTTTGGCCAGCATTGCAAACACTTTAGCCAGCATTGCAAACACTTTGGCCAGCATTGCAAACACTTTGGCCAGCATTGCAAACACTTTAGCCAGCATTGCAAACACTTTAGCCAGCATTGCAAACACTTTAGGCAGCATTGCAAACACTTTAGCCAGCATTGCAAACACTTTTGCCAGCATTGCAAACACTTTAGCCAGCATTGCAAACACGTCAGCCAGCATTGCAAACACTTTAGCCAGCATTGCAAACACTTCCGCCAGCATTGCAAACACATTAGCCAGCATTGCAAACAATTTAGCCAGCATTGTAAACAATTTAGCCAGCATTGCAAACACTTTGACTAGCATTGCAAACACTTTAGCCAGCATTGCAAACACTTTAGCCAGTATTTCAAACACTTTAGCCAACATTGCAAACACTTTGGCCAGCATTGCAAACACTTTGGCCAGCATTGCAAACACTTTGGCCAGCATTGCAAACACTTTAGCCAGCATTGCAAACACTTAAGCCAGCATTGCAAACACTTTAGCCAGCATTGCAAACACTTTCGCCAGCATTGCAAACACTTCAGCCAGCATTACAAACACTTTCGCCACCGTTGCAAACACTTTAGCCAGCGTTGCAAACACTTTCCCCAGCATTGCAAACACTTTAGCCAGCATTGGAAACACCTTAGCCAGCATTGCAAACACTTTAGCCAGTATTGCAAACACTTTAGCCAGCATTGCAAACACTTTGGCCAGCATTGCAAACACTGTTGCCAGCATTGCAAACACTTCAGCCAGCATTGCAAGCACTTTTGCCAGCATTGCAAAAACTTTAGCCAGCATTGCAAACACTTTCGCCAGCATTGCAAACACTTTAGCCAGCATTGCGTAACACTTCAGCCAGCATTGCATAACACTTTAGCCAGCATTGCATAACACTTTGGCGAGCATTGCAAACACTTTCGCAGGCATTGCAAACACTTTGGCCAGCATTGCAAACACTTTGGCCAGCATTGCAAACACTTTGGCCAGCATTGCAAACACTTTGGCCAGCATTGCAAACACTTTAGCCAGCATTGCAAACACTTTGGCCAGCATTGCAAACACTTTCACCAGCATTGCAAACACGTTAGCCAGCATTGCAAACACTTTAGCCAGCGTTGCAAACACTTTCGCCAGCGTTGCAAACACTTAAGTCAGCATTGCAACCACTTTAGCCAGCATTAAAAACATTTTAGCAGGTACTGCAAACACTTTAGACAGCATTGCAAACACTTTAGCCAGCATTGCGAACACTTTAGCCAGCATTGCTAACACTTTCGCCAGCATTGCAAACACTGTAGCCAGCATTGCAAATACTGCAGCCAGCATTGCAAACACTGTAGCCAGCATTGCAAACACTTTAGCCAGCATTGCAAACACTTTAGCCAGCATTGCAAACACTTTCGCCAGCATTGCAAACACTTTAGGCAGCATTGCAAACACTTTAGCCAGCATTGCAAACACTTTAGCCAGCATTGCAAACACTTTCACCAGCATTGCAAACACGTTAGCCAGCATTGCAAACACTTTCGCCAGCATTGCAAACCCTTTAGCCAGCATTGCAAACAATTTAGCCAGCATTGCAAACACTTTGACTAGCATTGCAAACACTTTAGCCAGCATTGCAAACACTTTAGCCAGTATTGCAAACACTTTAGCCAGCATTGCAAACACTTTGGCCAGCATTGCAAACACTTTAGCAAGCATTGCAAACACTTTAGCCAGCATTGCAAAGACCTTAGCCAGCATTGCAAAGACCTGAGCAAGCATTGCAAACACTTTAGCCCGCATTGCAAACACTTTAGCCAGCATTGCAAACACTTTGACCATCATTGCAAACACTTTAGCCAGCATTGCAAACAGTTTAGCCAGCATTGCAAACACTTTAGCCAGCATTGCAAACACTTTGGCCAGCATTGCAAACACTTTAGCCAGCATTGCAAACCCTTTGGCCAGCATTTCAAACAGTTTAGCCAGCATTGCAAACAGTTTAGCCAGCATTGCAAACACTTTAGCCAGCATTGCAAACACTTTGGCCAGCATTGCAAACACTTTAGCCAGCATTGCAAACACTTTAGCCAGCATTGCAAAGACCTTAGCCAGCATTGCAAAGACCTGAGCAAGCATTGCAAACACTTTAGCCAGCATTGCAAACACTTTAGCCAGCATTGCAAACACTTTGGCCAGCATTGCAAACACTTTAGCCAGCATTGCAAACACTTTGGCCAGCATTTCAAACAGTTCAGCCAGCATTGCAAACACTTTAGCCAGCATTGCAAACACCTTAGCCAGCATTGCAAACACTTTAGCTAGCATTGCAAACACTTTAGCCAGCATTGCAAACACTTTGGCCAGCATTGCAATCACCTTAGCCAGCATTGCAAACACTTTGGCCAGCATTGCAAACACTTTGGCCAGCATTGCAAACACTTTGGCCAGCATTGCAAACACTTCAACCAGCATTGCAAACACTTTAGCCAGCATTGCAAACACTTTAGCCAGCATTGCAAACACTTTTGCCAGCATTGCAAACACTTTGGCCAGCATTGCAAACACTTTAGCTAGCATTGCAAACACTTTAGCCAGCTTTGCAAACATCTTAGCCAGCATTGCAAACATCTTAGCCAGCATTGCAAACACTTTAGCCAGCATTGCCAACACTTCAGCCAGCATTGCAAACATTTTAGCAGACATTGCAAACATTTTAGCAGGTACTGCAAACACTTTAGACAGCATTGCAAACACATTATCCAGCATTGCGAACACTTTAGTCAGCATTTCAAACACCTTAGCCTGCATTTTAAACACTTTGGCTAGCATTGTAAACACTTTGGCCAGCATTGCAAACACTTTAGCCAGCATTGCAAACACTTTCGCCAGCATTTCAAACACTTTCGCCGGCATTGCAAACACTTTAGCCAGCATTGCAAACACTTTGGCCAGCATTGCAAACACTTTGGCCAGCATTGCAAACGCTTTGGCCAGCATTGCAAACACTTTGGCCAGCATTGAAAATACTTTAGCCAGCATTGCAAACACGTTAGCCAGCATTGCAAACACTTTAGCCAGCATTGCAAACACTTTAGCCAGCATTGCAAACACTTTAGCCAGCATTGCAAACACTTTAGCCAGCATTGCAAACACTTTAGCCAGCATTGCAAACACTTTAGCCAGCATTGCAAACACTTTAGCCAGCATTGCAAACACTTTAGAAGGCATTGCAAACACTTTGACCAGCATAGCAAACACCTCAGCCAGCATTGCAAACACTTTCGCCAGCATTGCAAACACTTTAGCCAGCATTGCAAATACTGTAGCCAGCATTGCAAACACTTTAGCCAGCATTGCAAACACTTTCATCAGCATTGCAAACACATCAGCCAGCATTGCAAACACTTTCGCCAGCATTGCAAACACTTTAGCCATCATTGCAAACACTTTCGCCAGCATTGCAAACACTTTCGTCAGCATTGCAAACACTATAGCCAGCATTGCAAACACTTTGGCCAGCATTGCAAACACTTTAGCCAGCATTGCAAACACTTTAGCCAGCATTGCAAACACTTTGGCCAGTATTGCAAACACTTTGGCCAGCATTGCAAACACTTTAGCCAGCTTTGGAAACACTTTGGCCAGCATTGCAAACACTTTCGCCAGCATTGCAAACACTTTGGCCAGCATTGCAAACACTTTGTCCAGCATTGCAAACACTTTGGCCAGCATTGCAAACACTTTGGCCAGCATTGCAAACACTTTGGCCAGCATTGCAAACACTTTGGCCAGCATTGCAATCACTTTGGCCAGCATTGCAATCACTTAGGCCAGCATTGCAAACACTTTGGCCAGCATTGCAAACACTTTAGCCAGCATTGCAAACACTTTCGCCAGCGTTGCAAACACTTAAGCCAGCATTGCAAACACTTTCGCCAGCATTGCAAACACTTTCGCCAGCATTGCAAACACTTTGGCCAGCATTGCAAACACTTTGTCCAGCATTGCAAACACTTTGGCCAGCATTGCAAACACTTTCGCCAGCGTTGCAAACACTTAAGCCAGCATTGCAAACACTTTCGCCAGCATTGCAAACACGTTAGCCAGCATTTCAAGCACTTTAGCCAGCATTGCAAACACTTTCGCCAGCATTGCAAACACTTTAGCCAGCATTGCAAACAATTTAGCCAGCATTGCAAACACTTTGACTAGCATTGCAAACACTTTAGCCAGCATTGCAAACACTTTAGCCAGTATTGCAAACACTTTAACCAGCATTGCAAACACTTTGGCCAGCTTTGCAAACACTTTATCAAGCATTGCAAACACTTTAGCCAGCATTGCAAAGACCTTAGCCAGCATTGCAAAGACCTGAGCAAGCATTGCAAACACTTTAGCCAGCATTGCAAACACTTTAGCCAACATTGCAAACACTTTGGCCAGCATTGCAAACACTTTAGCCAGCATTGCAAACACTTTGGCCAGCATTTCAAACAGTTTAGCCAGCATTGCAAACACTTTAGCCAGCATTGCAAACACTTTGGCCAGCATTGCAAACACTTTGGCCAGCATTGCAAACACTTTAGCCAGCATTGCAAACCCTTTGGCCAGCATTTCAAACAGTTTAGCCAGCATTGCAAACAGTTTAGCCAGCATTGCAAACACTTTAGCCAGCATTGCAAACACTTTGGCCAGCATTGCAAACACTTTAGCCAGCATTGCAAACACTTTGGCCAGCATTGCAAACACTTTAGCCAGCATTGCAAACACTTTAGCCAGCATTGCAAAGACCTTAGCCAGCATTGCAAAGACCTGAGCAAGCATTGCAAACACTTTAGCCAGCATTGCAAACACTTTAGCCAGCATTGCAAACACTTTGGCCAGCATTGCAAACACTTTAGCCAGCATTGCAAACACTTTGGCCAGCATTTCAAACAGTTTAGCCAACATTGCAAACACTTTATCCAGCATTGCATACACTTTAGCCAGCATTGCAAACACCTTAGCCAGCATTGCAAACACTTTAGCTAGCATTGCAAACACTTTGGCCAGCATTGCAAACACTTTGGCCAGCATTGCAAACACTTTGTCCAGCATTGCAAACACTTTGGCCAGCATTGCAAAGACTTCAACCAGCATTGCAAACACTTTAGCCAGCATTGCAAACACTTTAGCCAGCATTGCAAACACTTTGGCCAGCATTGCAAACACTTTAGCCAGCATTGCAAACACTTTCGCCAGCGCTGCAAACACTTAAGCCAGCATTACAAACACTTTAGCCAGCTTTGTAAACACTTTAGCCAGCATTGCAAACATCTTAGCCAGCATTGCAAACATCTTAGCCAGCATTGCAAACACTTTAGCCAGCATTGCAAACACTTTAGCCAGCATTGCAAACACTTCAGCCAGCATTGCAAACATTTTAGCAGACATTGCAAACATTTTAGCAGGTACTGCAAACACTTTAGACAGCATTGCAAACACATTAGCCAGCATTGCAAACACTTTGGCCAGCATTGCAAACACTTTCGCCAGCGTTGCAAACACTTAAGCCAGCATTGCAAACACTTTCGCCAGCATTGCAAACACTTTCGCCAGCATTGCAAACACTTTGGCCAGCATTGCAAACACTTTAGCCAGCATTGCAAACACTTTTGCCAGCATTGCAAAAACTTTAGCCAGCATTGCAAACACTTTAGCCAGCATTGCATAACACTTTAGCCACCATTGCATAACACTTTGGCGAGCATTGCAAACACTTTAGCAGGCATTGCAAACACTTTGGCCAGCATTGCAAACACTTTGGCCAGCATTGCAAACACTTTAGCCAGCATTTTAAACACTTTAGCCACAATTGCATAACACTTTGGCGAGCATTGCAAACACTTTAGCAGGCATTGCAAACACTTTGGCCAGCATTGCAAACACTTTGGCCAGCATTTCAAACACCTTAGCCTGCATTTTAAACACTTTGGCCAGCATTGTAAACACTTTGGCCAGCATTGCAAACACTTTAGCCAGCATTGCAAACACTTTCGCCAGCATTGCAAACACTTTCGCCGGCATTGCAAACACTTTAGCCAGCATTGCAAACACTTTGGCCAGCATTGCAAACACTTTGGCCAGCATTGCAAACGCTTTGGCCAGCATTGCAAACACTTTGGCCAGCATTGAAAATACTTTAGCCAGCATTGCAAACACGTTAGCCAGCATTGCAAACACTTTAGCCAGCATTGCAAACACTTTAGCCAGCATTGCAAACACTTTAGCCAGCATTGCAAACACTTTAGCCAGCATTGCAAACACTTTAGCCAGCATTGCAAACACTTTAGCCAGCATTGCAAACACTTTAGAAGGCATTGCAAACACTTTGACCAGCATAGCAAACACCTCAGCCAGCATTGCAAACACTTTCGCCAGCATTGCAAACACTTTAGCCAGCATTGCAAATACTGTAGCCAGCATTGCAAACACTTTAGCCAGCATTGCAAACACTTTCATCAGCATTGCAAACACATCAGCCAGCATTGCAAACACTTTCGCCAGCATTGCAAACACTTTAGCCATCATTGCAAACACTTTCGCCAGCATTGCAAACACTTTCGTCAGCATTGCAAACACTATAGCCAGCATTGCAAACACTTTGGCCAGCATTGCAAACACTTTAGCCAGCATTGCAAACACTTTAGCCAGCATTGCAAACACTTTGGCCAGTATTGCAAACACTTTGGCCAGCATTGCAAACACTTTAGCCAGCTTTGGAAACACTTTGGCCAGCATTGCAAACACTTTCGCCAGCATTGCAAACACTTTGGCCAGCATTGCAAACACTTTGTCCAGCATTGCAAACACTTTGGCCAGCATTGCAAACACTTTGGCCAGCATTGCAAACACTTTGGCCAGCATTGCAAACACTTTGGCCAGCATTGCAATCACTTTGGCCAGCATTGCAATCACTTAGGCCAGCATTGCAAACACTTTGGCCAGCATTGCAAACACTTTAGCCAGCATTGCAAACACTTTCGCCAGCGTTGCAAACACTTTCGCCAGCATTGCAAACACTTTCGCCAGCATTGCAAACACTTTCGCCAGCATTGCAAACACTTTGGCCAGCATTGCAAACACTTTGTCCAGCATTGCAAACACTTTGGCCAGCATTGCAAACACTTTCGCCAGCGTTGCAAACACTTAAGCCAGCATTGCAAACACTTTCGCCAGCATTGCAAACACTTTCGCCAGCATTGCAAACACTTTGGCCAGCATTGCAAACACTTTAGCCAGCATTGCAAACACTTGAGCCAGCATTGCAAACACTTTAGCCAGCATGCAAACACTTTGGCCAGCATTGCAAACACTTTAGCCAGCATTGCAAACACTTTGGCCAGCATTGCAAACACTTTGGCCAGCATTGCAAACACTTTAGCTAGCATTGCAAACACTTTAGCCAGCTTTGCAAACATCTTAGCCAGCATTGCAAACATCTTAGCCAGCATTGCAAACACTTTAGCCAGCATTGCAAACACTTCAGCCAGCATTGCAAACATTTTAGCAGACATTGCAAACATTTTAGCAGGTACTGCAAACACTTTAGACAGCATTGCAAACACATTATCCAGCATTGCGAACACTTTAGTCAGCATTTCAAACACCTTAGCCTGCATTTTAAACACTTTGGCCAGCATTGTAAACACTTTGGCCAGCATTGCAAACACTTTAGCCAGCATTGCAAACACTTTCGCCAGCATTGCAAACACTTTCGCCGGCATTGCAAACACTTTAGCCAGCATTGCAAACACTTTGGCCAGCATTGCAAACACTTTGGCCAGCATTGCAAACGCTTTGGCCAGCATTGCAAACACTTTGGCCAGCATTGAAAATACTTTAGCCAGCATTGCAAACACGTTAGCCAGCATTGCAAACACTTTAGCCAGCATTGCAAACACTTTAGCCAGCATTGCAAACACTTTAGCCAGCATTGCAAACACTTTAGCCAGCATTGCAAACACTTTAGCCAGCATTGCAAACACTTTAGAAGGCATTGCAAACACTTTGACCAGCATAGCAAACACCTCAGCCAGCATTGCAAACACTTTCGCCAGCATTGCAAACACTTTAGCCAGCATTGCAAATACTGTAGCCAGCATTGCAAACACTTTAGCCAGCATTGCAAACACTTTCATCAGCATTGCAAACACATCAGCCAGCATTGCAAACACTTTCGCCAGCATTGCAAACACTTTAGCCATCATTGCAAACACTTTCGCCAGCATTGCAAACACTTTCGTCAGCATTGCAAACACTATAGCCAGCATTGCAAACACTTTGGCCAGCATTGCAAACACTTTAGCCAGCATTGCAAACACTTTAGCCAGCATTGCAAACACTTTGGCCAGTATTGCAAACACTTTGGCCAGCATTGCAAACACTTTAGCCAGCTTTGGAAACACTTTGGCCAGCATTGCAAACACTTTCGCCAGCATTGCAAACACTTTGGCCAGCATTGCAAACACTTTGTCCAGCATTGCAAACACTTTGGCCAGCATTGCAAACACTTTGGCCAGCATTGCAAACACTTTGTCCAGCATTGCAAACACTTTGGCCAGCATTGCAATCAGTTTGGCCAGCATTGCAATCACTTAGGCCAGCATTGCAAACACTTTGGCCAGCATTGCAAACACTTTAGCCAGCATTGCAAACACTTTCGCCAGCGTTGCAAACACTTAAGCCAGCATTGCAAACACTTTCGCCAGCATTGCAAACACTTTCGCCAGCATTGCAAACACTTTGGCCAGCATTGCAAACACTTTGTCCAGCATTGCAAACACTTTGGCCAGCATTGCAAACACTTTGGCCAGCATTGCAAACACTTTCGCCAGTGTTGCAAACACTTAAGCCAGCATTGCAAACACTTTCGCCAGCATTGCAAACACTTTCGCCAGTATTGCAAACACTTTGGCCAGCATTGCAAACACTTTGGCCAGCATTGCAAACACTTTGGCCGGCATTGCAAACACTTTAGCCAGCATTGCAAAAACTTTGGCCAGCATTGCAAACACTTTGGCCAGCATTGCAAACACTTTAGCCAGCATTGCAAACACTTTAGCCGGCATTGCAAACACTTTGTCCAGCATTGCAAACACTTTAGCCAGCATTGCAAACACTTTAGCCAGCATTGCAAACACTTTGGCCAGCATTGCAAACACTTTGGCCAGCATTTCAAACACTTTGGCCAGCATTGCAAACACTTTAGCCAGCATTGCAAACACTTTGGCCAGCATTGCAAACACTTTGTCCAGCATTGCAAACACTTTAGCCAGCATTGCAAAGACCTTAGCCAGCATTGCAAAGACCTGAGCAAGCATTGCAAACACTTTAGCCAGCATTGCAAACACTTTAGCCAGCATTGCAAACACTTTGGCCAGCATTGCAAACAGTTTAGCCAGCTTTGCAAACACTTTAGCCAGCATTGCAAACATTTTGGCCAGCATTGCAAACACCTTAGCCAGCATTGCAAACACTTTAGCTAGCATTGCAAACACTTTGGCCACCATTGCAATTACCTTAGCCAGCATTGCAAACACTTTAACCAGCATTGCAAACACTTTGGCCAGCATTGCAAACACATTGGCCAGCATTGCAAACACTTTGGCCAGCATTGCAAACACTTCAACCAGCATTGCAAACACTTTAGCCAGCATTGCAAACACTTTAGCCAGCATTGCAAACACTTTGCCAGCATTGCGTAACACTTCAGCCAGCATTGCATAACACGTTAGCCAGCATTGCATAACACTTTGGCGAGCATTGCAAACACTTTCGCAGGCATTGCAAACACTTTAGCCAGCATTGCAAACACTTTGGCCAGCATTGCAAACACTTTAGCCAGCATTTCAAACACTTTCGCCAGCATTGCAAACACTTTGGCCAGCATTGCAAACACTTTAGCCAGCTTTGCAAACACTTTAGCCAGCATTGCAAACATTTTGGCCAGCATTGCAAACACCTTAGCCAGCATTGCAAACACTTTAGCTAGCATTGCAAACACTTTGGCCACCATTGCAATTACCTTAGCCAGCATTGCAAACACTTTAACCAGCATTGCAAACACTTTGGCCAGCATTGCAAACACATTGGCCAGCATTGCAAACACTTTGGCCAGCATTGCAAACACTTCAACCAGCATTGCAAACACTTTAGCCAGCATTGCAAACACTTTAGCCAGCATTGCAAACACTTTGCCAGCATTGCGTAACACTTCAGCCAGCATTGCATAACACGTTAGCCAGCATTGCATAACACTTTGGCGAGCATTGCAAACACTTTCGCAGGCATTGCAAACACTTTAGCCAGCATTGCAAACACTTTGGCCAGCATTGCAAACACTTTAGCCAGCATTTCAAACACTTTCGCCAGCATTGCAAACACTTTGGCCAGCATTGCAAACACTTTAGCCAGCATTGCAAACACTTTGGCCAGCATTGCAAACACTTTGGCCAGCATTGCAAACACTTTAGCCAGCATTGCAAACACTTTAGCCAGCATTGCAAACACTTTAGGCAGCATTGCAAACACTTTAGCCAGCATTGCAAACACTTTTGCCAGCATTGCAAACACTTTAGCCAGCATTGCAAACACGTCAGCCAGCATTGCAAACACTTTAGCCAGCATTGCAAACACTTCCGCCAGCATTGCAAACACATTAGCCAGCATTGCAAACAATTTAGCCAGCATTGTAAACAATTTAGCCAGCATTGCAAACACTTTGACTAGCATTGCAAACACTTTAGCCAGCATTGCAAACACTTTAGCCAGTATTTCAAACACTTTAGCCAACATTGCAAACACTTTGGCCAGCATTGCAAACACTTTGGCCAGCATTGCAAACACTTTGGCCAGCATTGCAAACACTTTAGCCAGCATTGCAAACACTTAAGCCAGCATTGCAAACACTTTAGCCAGCATTGCAAACACTTTCGCCAGCATTGCAAACACTTCAGCCAGCATTACAAACACTTTCGCCACCGTTGCAAACACTTTAGCCAGCGTTGCAAACACTTTCCCCAGCATTGCAAACACTTTAGCCAGCATTGGAAACACCTTAGCCAGCATTGCAAACACTTTAGCCAGTATTGCAAACACTTTAGCCAGCATTGCAAACACTTTGGCCAGCATTGCAAACACTGTTGCCAGCATTGCAAACACTTCAGCCAGCATTGCAAGCACTTTTGCCAGCATTGCAAAAACTTTAGCCAGCATTGCAAACACTTTCGCCAGCATTGCAAACACTTTAGCCAGCATTGCGTAACACTTCAGCCAGCATTGCATAACACTTTAGCCAGCATTGCATAACACTTTGGCGAGCATTGCAAACACTTTCGCAGGCATTGCAAACACTTTGGCCAGCATTGCAAACACTTTGGCCAGCATTGCAAACACTTTGGCCAGCATTGCAAACACTTTGGCCAGCATTGCAAACACTTTAGCCAGCATTGCAAACACTTTGGCCAGCATTGCAAACACTTTCACCAGCATTGCAAACACGTTAGCCAGCATTGCAAACACTTTAGCCAGCGTTGCAAACACTTTCGCCAGCGTTGCAAACACTTAAGTCAGCATTGCAACCACTTTAGCCAGCATTAAAAACATTTTAGCAGGTACTGCAAACACTTTAGACAGCATTGCAAACACTTTAGCCAGCATTGCGAACACTTTAGCCAGCATTGCTAACACTTTCGCCAGCATTGCAAACACTGTAGCCAGCATTGCAAATACTGCAGCCAGCATTGCAAACACTGTAGCCAGCATTGCAAACACTTTAGCCAGCATTGCAAACACTTTAGCCAGCATTGCAAACACTTTCGCCAGCATTGCAAACACTTTAGGCAGCATTGCAAACACTTTAGCCAGCATTGCAAACACTTTAGCCAGCATTGCAAACACTTTCACCAGCATTGCAAACACGTTAGCCAGCATTGCAAACACTTTCGCCAGCATTGCAAACCCTTTAGCCAGCATTGCAAACAATTTAGCCAGCATTGCAAACACTTTGACTAGCATTGCAAACACTTTAGCCAGCATTGCAAACACTTTAGCCAGTATTGCAAACACTTTAGCCAGCATTGCAAACACTTTGGCCAGCATTGCAAACACTTTAGCAAGCATTGCAAACACTTTAGCCAGCATTGCAAAGACCTTAGCCAGCATTGCAAAGACCTGAGCAAGCATTGCAAACACTTTAGCCCGCATTGCAAACACTTTAGCCAGCATTGCAAACACTTTGACCATCATTGCAAACACTTTAGCCAGCATTGCAAACAGTTTAGCCAGCATTGCAAACACTTTAGCCAGCATTGCAAACACTTTGGCCAGCATTGCAAACACTTTAGCCAGCATTGCAAACCCTTTGGCCAGCATTTCAAACAGTTTAGCCAGCATTGCAAACAGTTTAGCCAGCATTGCAAACACTTTAGCCAGCATTGCAAACACTTTGGCCAGCATTGCAAACACTTTAGCCAGCATTGCAAACACTTTAGCCAGCATTGCAAAGACCTTAGCCAGCATTGCAAAGACCTGAGCAAGCATTGCAAACACTTTAGCCAGCATTGCAAACACTTTAGCCAGCATTGCAAACACTTTGGCCAGCATTGCAAACACTTTAGCCAGCATTGCAAACACTTTGGCCAGCATTTCAAACAGTTCAGCCAGCATTGCAAACACTTTAGCCAGCATTGCAAACACCTTAGCCAGCATTGCAAACACTTTAGCTAGCATTGCAAACACTTTAGCCAGCATTGCAAACACTTTGGCCAGCATTGCAATCACCTTAGCCAGCATTGCAAACACTTTGGCCAGCATTGCAAACACTTTGGCCAGCATTGCAAACACTTTGGCCAGCATTGCAAACACTTCAACCAGCATTGCAAACACTTTAGCCAGCATTGCAAACACTTTAGCCAGCATTGCAAACACTTTTGCCAGCATTGCAAACACTTTGGCCAGCATTGCAAACACTTTAGCTAGCATTGCAAACACTTTAGCCAGCTTTGCAAACATCTTAGCCAGCATTGCAAACATCTTAGCCAGCATTGCAAACACTTTAGCCAGCATTGCCAACACTTCAGCCAGCATTGCAAACATTTTAGCAGACATTGCAAACATTTTAGCAGGTACTGCAAACACTTTAGACAGCATTGCAAACACATTATCCAGCATTGCGAACACTTTAGTCAGCATTTCAAACACCTTAGCCTGCATTTTAAACACTTTGGCTAGCATTGTAAACACTTTGGCCAGCATTGCAAACACTTTAGCCAGCATTGCAAACACTTTCGCCAGCATTTCAAACACTTTCGCCGGCATTGCAAACACTTTAGCCAGCATTGCAAACACTTTGGCCAGCATTGCAAACACTTTGGCCAGCATTGCAAACGCTTTGGCCAGCATTGCAAACACTTTGGCCAGCATTGAAAATACTTTAGCCAGCATTGCAAACACGTTAGCCAGCATTGCAAACACTTTAGCCAGCATTGCAAACACTTTAGCCAGCATTGCAAACACTTTAGCCAGCATTGCAAACACTTTAGCCAGCATTGCAAACACTTTAGCCAGCATTGCAAACACTTTAGCCAGCATTGCAAACACTTTAGCCAGCATTGCAAACACTTTAGAAGGCATTGCAAACACTTTGACCAGCATAGCAAACACCTCAGCCAGCATTGCAAACACTTTCGCCAGCATTGCAAACACTTTAGCCAGCATTGCAAATACTGTAGCCAGCATTGCAAACACTTTAGCCAGCATTGCAAACACTTTCATCAGCATTGCAAACACATCAGCCAGCATTGCAAACACTTTCGCCAGCATTGCAAACACTTTAGCCATCATTGCAAACACTTTCGCCAGCATTGCAAACACTTTCGTCAGCATTGCAAACACTATAGCCAGCATTGCAAACACTTTGGCCAGCATTGCAAACACTTTAGCCAGCATTGCAAACACTTTAGCCAGCATTGCAAACACTTTGGCCAGTATTGCAAACACTTTGGCCAGCATTGCAAACACTTTAGCCAGCTTTGGAAACACTTTGGCCAGCATTGCAAACACTTTCGCCAGCATTGCAAACACTTTGGCCAGCATTGCAAACACTTTGTCCAGCATTGCAAACACTTTGGCCAGCATTGCAAACACTTTGGCCAGCATTGCAAACACTTTGGCCAGCATTGCAAACACTTTGGCCAGCATTGCAATCACTTTGGCCAGCATTGCAATCACTTAGGCCAGCATTGCAAACACTTTGGCCAGCATTGCAAACACTTTAGCCAGCATTGCAAACACTTTCGCCAGCGTTGCAAACACTTAAGCCAGCATTGCAAACACTTTCGCCAGCATTGCAAACACTTTCGCCAGCATTGCAAACACTTTGGCCAGCATTGCAAACACTTTGTCCAGCATTGCAAACACTTTGGCCAGCATTGCAAACACTTTCGCCAGCGTTGCAAACACTTAAGCCAGCATTGCAAACACTTTCGCCAGCATTGCAAACACTTTCGCCAGCATTGCAAACACTTTGGCCAGCATTGCAAACACTTTAGCCAGCATTGCAAACACTTTAGCCAGCATTGCAAACACTTTAGCCAGCATGCAAACACTTTGGCCAGCATTGCAAACACTTTAGCCAGCATTGCAAACACTTTGGCCAGCATTGCAAACACTTTGGCCAGCATTGCAAACACTTTAGCTAGCATTGCAAACACTTTAGCCAGCTTTGCAAACATCTTAGCCAGCATTGCAAACATCTTAGCCAGCATTGCAAACACTTTAGCCAGCATTGCAAACACTTCAGCCAGCATTGCAAACATTTTAGCAGACATTGCAAACATTTTAGCAGGTACTGCAAACACTTTAGACAGCATTGCAAACACATTATCCAGCATTGCGAACACTTTAGTCAGCATTTCAAACACCTTAGCCTGCATTTTAAACACTTTGGCCAGCATTGTAAACACTTTGGCCAGCATTGCAAACACTTTAGCCAGCATTGCAAACACTTTCGCCAGCATTGCAAACACTTTCGCCGGCATTGCAAACACTTTAGCCAGCATTGCAAACACTTTGGCCAGCATTGCAAACACTTTGGCCAGCATTGCAAACGCTTTGGCCAGCATTGCAAACACTTTGGCCAGCATTGAAAATACTTTAGCCAGCATTGCAAACACGTTAGCCAGCATTGCAAACACTTTAGCCAGCATTGCAAACACTTTAGCCAGCATTGCAAACACTTTAGCCAGCATTGCAAACACTTTAGCCAGCATTGCAAACACTTTAGCCAGCATTGCAAACACTTTAGAAGGCATTGCAAACACTTTGACCAGCATAGCAAACACCTCAGCCAGCATTGCAAACACTTTCGCCAGCATTGCAAACACTTTAGCCAGCATTGCAAATACTGTAGCCAGCATTGCAAACACTTTAGCCAGCATTGCAAACACTTTCATCAGCATTGCAAACACATCAGCCAGCATTGCAAACACTTTCGCCAGCATTGCAAACACTTTAGCCATCATTGCAAACACTTTCGCCAGCATTGCAAACACTTTCGTCAGCATTGCAAACACTATAGCCAGCATTGCAAACACTTTGGCCAGCATTGCAAACACTTTAGCCAGCATTGCAAACACTTTAGCCAGCATTGCAAACACTTTGGCCAGTATTGCAAACACTTTGGCCAGCATTGCAAACACTTTAGCCAGCTTTGGAAACACTTTGGCCAGCATTGCAAACACTTTCGCCAGCATTGCAAACACTTTGGCCAGCATTGCAAACACTTTGTCCAGCATTGCAAACACTTTGGCCAGCATTGCAAACACTTTGGCCAGCATTGCAAACACTTTGTCCAGCATTGCAAACACTTTGGCCAGCATTGCAATCACTTTGGCCAGCATTGCAATCACTTAGGCCAGCATTGCAAACACTTTGGCCAGCATTGCAAACACTTTAGCCAGCATTGCAAACACTTTCGCCAGCGTTGCAAACACTTAAGCCAGCATTGCAAACACTTTCGCCAGCATTGCAAACACTTTCGCCAGCATTGCAAACACTTTGGCCAGCATTGCAAACACTTTGTCCAGCATTGCAAACACTTTGGCCAGCATTGCAAACACTTTGGCCAGCATTGCAAACACTTTCGCCAGTGTTGCAAACACTTAAGCCAGCATTGCAAACACTTTCGCCAGCATTGCAAACACTTTCGCCAGCATTGCAAACACTTTGGCCAGCATTGCAAACACTTTGGCCAGCATTGCAAACACTTTGGCCGGCATTGCAAACACTTTAGCCAGCATTGCAAAAACTTTGGCCAGCATTGCAAACACTTTGGCCAGCATTGCAAACACTTTAGCCAGCATTGCAAACACTTTAGCCGGCATTGCAAACACTTTGTCCAGCATTGCAAACACTTTAGCCAGCATTGCAAACACTTTAGCCAGCATTGCAAACACTTTGGCCAGCATTGCAAACACTTTGGCCAGCATTTCAAACACTTTGGCCAGCATTGCAAACACTTTAGCCAGCATTGCAAACACTTTGGCCAGCATTGCAAACACTTTGTCCAGCATTGCAAACACTTTAGCCAGCATTGCAAAGACCTTAGCCAGCATTGCAAAGACCTGAGCAAGCATTGCAAACACTTTAGCCAGCATTGCAAACACTTTAGCCAGCATTGCAAACACTTTGGCCAGCATTGCAAACAGTTTAGCCAGCTTTGCAAACACTTTAGCCAGCATTGCAAACATTTTGGCCAGCATTGCAAACACCTTAGCCAGCATTGCAAACACTTTAGCTAGCATTGCAAACACTTTGGCCACCATTGCAATTACCTTAGCCAGCATTGCAAACACTTTAACCAGCATTGCAAACACTTTGGCCAGCATTGCAAACACATTGGCCAGCATTGCAAACACTTTGGCCAGCATTGCAAACACTTCAACCAGCATTGCAAACACTTTAGCCAGCATTGCAAACACTTTAGCCAGCATTGCAAACACTTTGCCAGCATTGCGTAACACTTCAGCCAGCATTGCATAACACGTTAGCCAGCATTGCATAACACTTTGGCGAGCATTGCAAACACTTTCGCAGGCATTGCAAACACTTTAGCCAGCATTGCAAACACTTTGGCCAGCATTGCAAACACTTTGGCCAGCATTGTAACACTTTGGCCAGCATTGCAAACACTTTAGCCAGCATTGCAATCACTTAGGCCAGCATTGCAAACACTTTGGCCAGCATTGCAAACACTTTAGCCAGCATTGCAAACACTTTCGCCAGCGTTGCAAACACTTAAGCCAGCATTGCAACCACTTTAGCCAGCATTGCAAACATTTTAGCAGGTACTGCAAACACTTTAGCCAGCATTGCAAACACTTTCGCCAGCGTTGCAAACACTTAAGCCAGCATTGCAAACACTTTAGCCAGCATTGCAAACATTTTAGCAGGTACTGCAAACACTTTAGACAGCATTGCAAACACTTTAGCCAGCATTGCGAACACTTTAGCCAGCATTGCTAACACTTTCGCCAGCATTGCAAACACTGTAGCCAGCATTGCAAACACTGTAGCCAGCATTGCAAACACTTTAGGCAGCATTGCAAACACTTTAGCCAGCATTGCAAACACTTTAGCCAGCATTGCAAACACTTTCACCAGCATTGCAAACACGTTAGCCAGCATTTCAAGCACTTTAGCCAGCATTGCAAACACTTTCGCCAGCATTGCAAACACTTTAGCCAGCATTGCAAACAATTTAGCCAGCATTGCAAACAATTTAGCCAGCATTGCAAACACTTTAGCCAGCATTGCAAAGACCTTAGCCAGCATTGCAAAGACCTGAGCAAGCATTGCAAACACTTTAGCCAGCATTGCAAACACTTTAGCCAGCATTGCAAACACTTTGGCCAGCATTGCAAACACTTTAGCCAGCATTGCAAACACTTTGGCCAGCATTTCAAACAGTTTAGCCAGCATTGCAAACACTTTAGCCAGCATTGCAAACACTTTGGCCAGCATTGCAAACACTTTGGCCAGCATTGCAAACACTTTAGCCAGCATTGCAAACCCTTTGGCCAGCATTTCAAACAGTTTAGCCAGCATTGCAAACAGTTTAGCCAGCATTGCAAACACTTTAGCCAGCATTGCAAACACTTTGGCCAGCATTGCAAACACTTTAGCCAGCATTGCAAACACTTTGGCCAGCATTGCAAACACTTTAGCCAGCATTGCAAACACTTTAGCCAGCATTGCAAAGACCTTAGCCAGCATTGCAAAGACCTGAGCAAGCATTGCAAACACTTTAGCCAGCATTGCAAACACTTTAGCCAGCATTGCAAACACTTTAGCCAGCATTGCAAACACTTTAGCCAGCATTGCAAACACTTTGGCCAGCATTGCAAACACTTTGGCCAGCATTGCAAACACTTTGGCCAGCATTTTTATTTTTTTTTGTATACTGAATCGAGGCTCGTGAAAGAGCTAACATTTACTTCACAAGCAAATCAACCAGACAAACAAAATATATAAAAAGAGGGAGCGGAAGACAAGATGGGGAGAGAAGGGGAAGCACAAAAACACATTGTTGCAAACACTTTCGCCAGCTTTGGCCAGTGCGCAAATAGTGCGCAATTCACTATTTGAAGTAGTGATAAAAGTAGAGGTGTACTTAGTTTTTCCAAATGCGAAATTTGCATTTATGTTTATTTACATGATACAATGGACGACAAAATGTAAATGTTTCCTGATATTTGTTATATTATATCACCTTTATCTGTCAATATTGTTGAAATGAAGATCAAATAGCTGTATTTTGAAATACTAGTTTTTCATGTGCGTTGTGACAATCGTAAACGTTTTTCACGTGCGTTGTGACAATCGTACTAGTTTTTCATGTCTGTTGCGACAATCGTATAAGTTTTTCTTGTACGTTGCAACAATCGTAAACGTTTTTCCTGTGCGTTGCAACAATCGTAAACGTTTTCCATGTTCGTTGCAACAATCGTAAACGTTTTTCATGTGCGTTGCAACAATCGTAAACGTTTTTCATGTGCGTTGCAACAATCGTAAAAGTTTTTAATGTGTGTTGCAACAATCGTAAAAGTGTTTCTTGCACGTTGTGGGGAATCGTAAAGGTTTTTCATGTGTGTTGCGACAATCGCAAAAGTTTAATAACTTCAACTTTTATGATTTGAAGAGTTATTAACGACAATTGTGCATCATCATGCAATGTGATGGCAATCGCCGACGAGGTGCAATGTATTGGCCAATTGAACTTCAGCTTTACTAGCTTCCGGCCTTAGCGTGCTATCACCTGCAGCAATTTTAGAAAAATAGTTGTAGCTTGTGTGAACTTTGCAGCCCAAAAATGTATTAGGAAATGTCAATGTAATAGCCTGAGCCTGACCTGTTTATCCATAAGTATTGTTACGTGTGTGGATGTAGGTAATGAAATACCTTGGTCCAGATAGAATTGTATAGATTTGCGTGCTCCGTATGCCGTGAAGCCACCTCGGTGTATTTAAGTTAGGGCAGGATGTCCGTGTAAGCGTTTATCTGTCTCCATGCGAGGGGTGGAGCTATACTAACTAGATAGGGCATAAGGATAAATTCCCAGTGTGTAATTGCCCTTGTGATTTTTCCCTTTGTTCTTATGACATTTATTCGGCCAGCCATGTGATCGGCACCTAATTATAATAATACGATCGCTGGCCGGATCCGGCCACCACTACCCCACCTAGCCGAATCTTCTCGATGGGCGTCAAGAATGGCCGTGAGGTCACACCCCGAAGGACGATTGGTTGAGGAACAATGGGGCAATGCGACGGTGCTGCACAATTGGTTAGAATGTGACATCATCATCGAATATTCTAGCGCTGGAGAAAAATGGCGAAGCGACCACCATTTTGCTCTCTCTCGTTCTGCGCTTGGTCGCAGGCGGTCACATTCGTGTTCTCTCTCTGTTCCTGTCTGCGGTGAAAGTGGACACATTTTTCTCTCTGTTCCGGCCATGTGAAAGGCAGACGCACTCTTGCTCTCTTGGTGCTGGCTTGTGATGGTTGTGCTTTGTGCTGCGTGGGCCTGAGAAACATCGGAGCTTTGTGGAGCATGGAACGACCGGAGGAGGAGGGGCGTTTTGCCGCCGCTTCATGGCTCAGTGTGCCATGTTGCGCTTCGCGCCATCCTCAGCAAGATAAGTGCCGGCTGGCAGGAACATTATTTATTTTTACTTTCGTTTTCCCCTTCTTCGTAGACGAGTCTTTGTGGAGGCGCCTCAATATAGGAATTAGTTTACCGTACTAATTAGTTTACCGATATAGGAATTAGTTTACCATATATTCATTTCTTTCAATGCCTGTATTATTTTCATTAAATTCTTTATTTATTGCATTTTCAATTCCTGGTGTTCTGTCTCGTTTATTTGTCGTGGTTTCGGAAAACCCTTGTCGCGTCCATCCGTGTAAATAAGACCAGGGAACTCCATTCCCCGAGCATGCTAAAGGAACCGCCATCACTTCGGCTCATATGCCTCGGCGTTAAAGCCATTGGCCATCTGTCACCCAGGTGTCTTAACCCCGGGGACATGATAGTATTTAGCAAACCTTCAGCAGCAATAAATTAGCGTCATTCTAGATATTGTCGTGTCACCGGTGATTAAGATCACCGTTAGCAGATAGCTGAACAGTTTGCTTTAACTCTGAGGCAAATAAGCCAAAAATTGGCGGTCAGTCCGTCGTGCGCTGGCAAGGGAAACCGTGACAAAGCACGAAAACCTGTACGGACAAAAGCCACGGGGTTTATTCCTCGAACCCACAAACACAGAAACGAGACAAGGAAAATCAACAATTTAACAAATGAAATGCAACAAATAGTGGTTAAATGAAAATAAATACAATATGACCAAAATAATGTTGAGGTAAAATAACTGCTACGTTGAGGGACCCTCCATGCTGACACAAAAGCACACAAGGGGAATGATAAAAGAAAATAAATTGTTTCAGTTTAAGCTTTGCATCCTGAATGGCTGGTAGGGGCTTGCTGGTCGTCGAACCTGGGTCTCCGCGTGGGAAGTGCACAAGATGGCACGTAATCGCGCCCGTAGCCAGCCGCCGGCATGGGGAAAGCAGACAGGATAACCTTCGTTGGTTTGCTCATGACCTCCTCCCTCTCCGAGGAGCACCACCGTCGACCAACACCCCCTCTTCTGACATTGCAACGACTCCACAAGTTCTCCTCACAAGCGCACCCGAGACAAAGCGTGACCGCCCATGACGAATTTCAGCCCGAGAGAGAGAGATACGCTTCCTCCTCTTCTTTTTCGAACCTTCTCACTCTCTGACATCATACAAACATCACAAAAGCTCAGGGCGTGGCCTTTTCCTTGCTCGATTGATGGGCGGGGCTTAATTCCCTGTTACGATCTTTCGGAGGCAGGGTTTATTTATCGATCATAATGTCTCAGTCGGCATTATGTCAGTTGTTGTGGTTAATGGAGCATGATTGCATGGCTGCCTGAGTGAATGTAAAAAAACACAAGGGGAAATCACAGGAGGCAATTACATTCTGGGAATTATCCTTAAGCCCTATTTAACTAATACAAAACTACCCTCCGTGTGGTGACACATATACACTCTTAATCTTAAGCTCACAGTTTCCCTGCTTATGTACATCTAAATGTCTCCTATGCATCCACGGTCCATGCTAATACTACATAATCCTATCTCCACTAGGGTATCCTTTCACCTACCCCCTACAAACATAACAATATATTGTGTTATATAAACTTTTAATGATAGTCTCTGCCTTTGAATTACGTGTGTGTACCTGCATGCGTGTGTCCATCCATATCCATATGTCGGTTTCAGAAAGTGGAACGGGGTAATCCCAGCACTCAAAGTATCCCCCTCTGGTTTTGTAAGGGGCATGATTCATGGACCAAGCTGTGAAGTTGTGTTGTTCTCAACGTTTTTGTTCTGAGAGCTTATTTTAGGATCGTCACTGAGCCCCAGACAGCTTCCAACTGTAGTTTGTTTATATTAATATGCCCAGGGATGGTTTTTGAGATCTATCAGAGGTTCTTCTTTATCATTCCCTTTACTCCAATTATCACTGGTACAATTTTGGCGTTCTTCCCACTCTTCCATCCAGGGCTTCAAGACAGCTATGCACCTCGAGCTCAGGTCAATCCCCCATCCATACTCATAATCTCTTCTACCCCAAATGACCCTCTTCCCAAGCATTCCCTTTTCGAGGTTATTGTGATTTTTCCCCATCTTCGTAAGCTCTTTCCTTTTGTCAGTTTGTTGGTTGGTTTGTTCCTTTTCTGATTCATCCCCACTTTCATCCCCTTCCTATTCTTGCTAGGTTTCACCTTTTCTACAGCTTGTTCATGCCCATGTGTCATTATCCCCTCCACTTAATCTCACATTCACTTCTACTCTGCTGTTGGTGATTTCCCATTTCCATTTTGTTCCATTCAATTCGGCTCTAGCTCTCCCATGAGCCTCGACCATTTATACAAAAATGCACCAACAAGGTAACACAAAATAAACGAAGAGCCTCCTTTTTAAGGTCAAAAGTCGAACTACTAATAAATTAAGCTCTCTAAAAATGGTGAATATTAAGCAGTTCTAATATATTCCTTTGCAGAAGAAACGTAGAAAGAATTATGAAATTCTAGAGATTAAATTGATGTGGATGTTGCACCTGAGGGTATGGGTATTAGCTTCGTAAGTCACGAAGGTAGAGTTAATAAATACCATTATAGGAATAATGGCAAACTGAAGTAGGATGTCGACTTAACTAGAAACTGCCAACCTGATGCAGTGTGACTGTCTGTCGAGAACACTGTATCTTGGAGCATCGTCCGTCAGATGAGGATGCAAGGTATTGAATTGTGGACTTTAAACATCCCACGGTATCTTCAGGATAAAAAGGTTGTTGCGTACTGGTGCTGTGGCTAAATTCTCTTCTTGACGTTGGCTGTATAATTGGCACCACACAGCTACATCATGAAGGTGGGAGTGTAAGGTGTTGATGAGTAAATGGCCTCCTATTGTGCCAAAGTTTCTTTTTATTTTTTTTCCAATCTATATGCAGTGGATATTGAGTGATGCCCTGAAGCGTTGGTAAGATAGAGGGAGAAAGATAGTAACTTGAAATACACTCACTATATCTGTAACATGCCATATTTGCTGCAAAAAATACTGCATTAAAAGAGGTAAAGAGTGTGAGCATGAGGAAAAATGTACAACAGAACAAAAAGAAAATGAAGAACATAATCATGGATGAAGGAATAGGTGATTAATGTGAAGCATTTGGGATTGAAATTAAAAAAAAATTCCAAGTTAGAATACCTCAAATCAGTTATTCATGTGGAAGATGGCAGTATGAAAGAAATCAAAAGAAGATTGATGATGACAAAGAGGGCAGTAAAGAAACTTTAGAATGGCTAGGTGATTGCTGATTGCCTTCAAGTTGTCTTCTAGGAGCCACTGTTATTACTAACCATGCCTATGGAGCTGAGTTGTGAGCAATGAGGAAGGGTAATGAAAACACAATTGACATGAGATAGAGTGCTTGTGTATGATATTGAGAGCATCATTGGGAGAGGACGATGAACCAGAGTAGGATATAACAGTGGAATAGAACTGAGAAATGACATGATGTAAAAGACATGGAAGTGATTCATTCTTCAGGTCAAGAAAGTAGATGGAGGTTTGTTTAGCAAAGATCATCCTACGATGGAAGGCAAAAGGTGGGATAAAAACACAATTTATTTGTTGCGCAGGTGAGGTTCAATTGTGTACAGCAGGTGGGTTTGTGGACACAATTGAGTACAGATTACATTTTCCAAATACACCTGAATGGTGTGAAAATTTTGCAATAAAGAAATTATACAATTACAAGAAAGATCTAGAAAGCATCCCAAAATGCAAAGCCCGTCCACATCTGCTTTAGTTTGTACTCAAACTAAACTTGATGAAAACAACAGCTAAAAAAAAAGGATAATTTATCAATATTATTCATTTGTTTTTCTCCATATTCTCATAATAAGAGTTTATTGAAAATTTGATGATAAAAGCTCAAATGGTAAAAACGTTATGGCCTGCACAGACAGTCATTATCATTATCACTATGTACCATTATAATAATCGTTATCATTATCATTATGTACCATTATAATAATCGTTATCATATTCATTATGTATAAATTACAATAATCGTTATCATTCTTATCATTATCACTATGTACCATTACCATAATCGTTATAATTATTGTCATTATCATTATGATTATGTACCATTACCATAATCGTTATCATTATTGTCATTATCATTATGTACCATTACAATAATCGTTATCATTATTATAATTTTCATTGTGTACCATTACCATGATCGTTATCATTATCATTATCATTATGTACCATTACAATAATCGTTATCATTATTATAATTTTCATTATGTACCATTACCATAATCATTATCATTATGTACCATTACAATAATAGTTATCATTATCATTATGTACCATTACAATAATCGTTATCATTCTTTTCATTATCATTATGTACCATTACAATAATCGTTATTATTCTTATCATTATCACTATGTCCCATTACTATAATCGTTATAATTATTGTCATTATCATTATGATTATGTACCATTACCATAATCGTTATCATTATTGTCATTATAATTATGTACCATTACAATAATCGATATCATTATTATAATTTTCATCGTGTACCATTACCATAATCGTTATCATTATCATTATGTACCATTACCATAATCGTCATCATTATTGTCATTATCATTGTCATTATGTACCATTACAATACTCGTTATCATTATTATCATTTTCATTATGTACCATTACCATAATCGTTATCATTATTGTCATTATCATTATCATTATGTACAATTATAACACTCGTTATCATTATTATCATTTCATTATGTACCATTACCATAATCGTTATCATTATTGTCATTGTCATTATCATTATGGACCATTACAATAATCGTTATCATTATTATCCTTATCACTATGTACCATTACCATAATCATTATCATTATTGTCATTATCATTACTAGGGCATGCCCGTACTATATATATATCTAAAATTATATCCCCCCCCCTATTTACATGAAATGGTTTGGTCCAAAGCGAACGGCTTGCGAGTGGTGACAATCCCCCCCCTCTATTTACATGCAATGGTTCGGTCCAAAGCGAACGGCTTCCGGAGTTTGGTAAAGAAATCGCCATCGCGTACACAAACGCGCAGGAAAGCGAATGAATCGCAAATTCGTTTTTATTAGTTGTAAAACATAATGCCCAATTATTCAATTAGCGCCAACGTATTTTGGCTGTTTGCAATTTAATCGCAAGGCAAAGTAGAAAGAGAAGAGGGAAAAAAAGAAAAGCCTTGCCTTGCTGCAAACAGCTGCTGCAAACAACAACAACATGGAAGGCTGCACTGTCCGGAAGTTGGCATATCGCAGTTACGATTATTTTAGTGTTAATGGCCAATTATTCAATTAGCGCCAACGTATTTTGGCTGTTTGCAATTTAATCGCAAGGAAAAGTAGAAAGAGAAGAGGGAAAAAAAGAAAAGCCTTGCATTAACGCATTAACGCTTGCATTGCATTAACGGTTCGGCACACGTGATAGCTCGCTGCTCTCTGATTGGTTGAAGCGTTTTTTGGACATAGCTCGGTAGGTACTTGTCCGATTAATTACAAACCTTGAAAAGGCACATCCTCGGGTCCCCAGCAATATACCTGGCAAGTTTCAAGTATATCGGACCCGTGGTTGTCGAGAAACAGCGGTCACAGACAAACACACAGACACACAGACACACAGACACACAGACACACAGACATACACACAGAGATTGCTGGAATTATAGATAGATAGATGGTGAAAAAGTCAAAACTTTACATGGGGTGTACTTACTTTTTCACTTGACTGTATCTCTCCCGGGTTACTCCCTCCTTCGGTATGATAGACCTGAGCCTCGTCCTGGAGGTGGGGTTGCTATCTTTATTAAAAAAAACTCTTTCTCACTCGCCCTGCACTGCCCTCTCTCCACCTCACCCCCAGGAATACCTCTGGCTACGGCTTCCACTTCGCTCCCACCACTTGTTCATATGTGTGTTGTACTGTCCACCAAACAGTGATGACTCCATCTACATCTCGCTATCTGATCATATGGACCAACTTCTGTCTACTCATCCCAACTCTCTCTTCCTCATATGTGGTGATTTCAATGGTCACCATGCCAGTTGGCTCGGTGTGGGTACCTATCTCACCAGCCATGGCTCTTCAGCAAAGGACTTCTGCGACTCACTGGGACTGACACAATCTGTCAATTTCCCGACCCAGATCTCATTCAATGGAGCATCTTCTCTTCTGGACTTGGTTATGACTAACTTCCCTGAAAATGTCTGCTGCTCTTCTACTGCTCCAATCGGCTCATCTGATCATGTGCTTGTTAAAGTGGACATCTCTCTGACCATTCTCAGGGAGCCTCCTCAGCGTCGACGAGTCTGGCATTTCACTCAGGCCAACTGGCTCGGTCTTCAAGCAGCCATCAATCATCTGGACTGGTCTCCCATCTCTACCACCTCTGACATCAACTCATCGTGGGAATTCTTCCAAAGTAAATTGCTCTCTCTCTCATGCACAGATTTATCCCATCTCGTCTTCAGATGTCATACCCTTCCTCCCGTCCATGGTACACGGAATCTTGTGGTGAGGCTGTTGCCCAGAAACAACTTGCCTTCGTCTCCTGGAAAGCCAATCCAACGGAAGGAAATCTCATTTCCTTTCACAAAGCCAGAAACAAGTGTGTGTCCACCCTCAGGAGAGCCAGGAAACAATAACTCTCCGTTCTCAAGACTGAACTCTCTTATCTGTCTCCCTCTTCCAAATCCTGGTGGCGTCTGCTCAAATCTGTTTCTGGTGTTTGTTCCCCCTCCATCTCCTCCCTTACCTCAAACGGCTACACAGATGACTCCGCACGTGAAAAAGCTGAATGCCTCAACTCTGTGTTTGTCTCTAATCTTGTGTCCCAAACCCATCCCTCTCTGTACCCATCGTACCCAGTCGTACCCAGCTGCTCCTGGACTCTGTATCCTTTCCTCCTGACAAGGTGGAAAAGTTTCTGTCAACCATCGACTCTGATTCTGCAACTGGTCCTGACGGCATCAGCCCACGGGTCCTAAAATCCTGTTCTTCCGCTCTTTCACTCCCTCTCTCTGTTCTCTTCACCCTCTCTTTTGCTCAAGGTCAACTGCCATCTGCTTGGAAATCAGCCAACATCACCGCTTTACACAAAAAGGTGAAAAACAGATCCTAGCAACTACAGACCAATCAGCCTTCTTCCAATTATCAGCAAAGTCATGTAATCCATCATTGCTTCAGATATGAAATCTTTCCTCTTCTCCAATGGCTTGATCTCTGATCATCAATTTGGTTTCAGACCAGGTCACTCTATTCTGGACATGCTGCTTCTGCTGTCTCAACAATGGATGGAGGTCCTCAATGCCAAACAGGAAATTAGAGCTGTCTCCCTCGACATATCACGTGCCTTCGATACGGTCTGGCGCCCCGCTCTGCTCACCAAACTCTCCTCCTTTGGTATCCATGGAAATCTCCACGCATGGCTGGCGGACTTCCTCTCTGGTCGTAGTCAACGTGTGGCCTTGAATGGGTTTCTCTCATCTCCTCTTCCTGTTCAGGCTGGAGTTCCCCAAGGCAGTGTTCTGGGCCCTGTGCTTTTCTGGTCTTCAGCAATGATCTCTCCGACTCTCTTGAAAATCCTCTCTATCTCTTTGCTGATGACTCCACTCTCTGCCACTTCTTTCCTCATCCCTCAGATCGGCAGTCTGCAGCCTCCTCACTCTCTGCAGACCTGGACAAAATCACTGACTGGGCAAACAAGTGGAACATGTCTTTCAATCCTGACAAATCTCACACTCTTACGATGTCTCTCCGGAAAGACCGACTGGACAACCCTCCCATCCACTTTCTGAATAATCCTCTCAGAGAAGTTCTGTCACTCAAGCTTTTGGGTCTCACTATCTGCCATGATCTTTCCTGGGAAAACCACATTTCAAATCTGGCCTCCAAAGCCATTCGCCGACTGGGCATCCTCCGTCGTGTGAAGTCCTTCCTTGGCACACCTGAGCTCCTCACCACATACAAGGCTTTCATCCGCAGCTCAATGGAATACTGCTCTCCTCCTCTGGGCTGGTGCTCCTGCCTCACCTCGCTCGTCTTCACGCTGTTGAAACCAAAGCGTTCAGAATCATTGGAATCTCCCGTGATGAAGCTACCTCCGAGGGCCTTTCACTTACTCACCGCAGGCAGGTTGGTGGTCTTTCTGTCTTCTACCGACTCCTCTCCGGCCTTGCTCCTCCAGCTCTCTCTGGGCTCTGTCCCCCAAATATTCCTAAAGGTCGCACAAGATCTGCCTGCAACCCTCTTATGGGTAAACTGCCAAAATCAAGACTCTCTGCTCACCTTAACTCTTTCATTCCCCTTTTCTCCCGCCTCTGGAACAAACTCCCCCACTCCCTTCAATCCCACTCCTCCCTCCAGGTCTTTAAAACAGCTGTTCACCACCATCTCTTGTCTTCCCCCATCCAAAACCTTGATCTTTTTTCTTTTCTACTCCCGCTAATTTCACCCCAAATCCACATTTTTGAAATACCAACTTCTTTGCTGGAAGTCCTTGGTGTCCTTGTGTTTTATACTTCTCCCACACCCTCCACCCCTCCCCCCTTCCCACGCCGCCTCCCCCCAAGCCCTCTCCCTCCCACACATTCACGATGTCCCTCACAAATGTTGTGTTTATGTGCTGCCTCTTCTCTCCCCATCTTGTCTACCGCTCCCCTTTTTATATTCTTTGTTTGTTTGTCTGTTTGATTTGTTTGTGTGATAAATGTTAGCTCTTTCACGAGCCTCGATTATGTCTACAAAAAAAAAAAAAAAAAAAAAAAAGATGGCATGAAGTTCAATCAAGGTTGACCTGATATCAAATTTGGACGAAACTTGGTGGACCGGTTGGGTGTCTGACAAGGACGATTCGATTCGATGTTGGTGAAGATGTGGATTCGGATATGAGAATTTTTTTTTAAGTGAGTGTTCACCATCGAGTGATACGGCCAACCAGGCGGAGGTATGCTCTCTACCAAGTTCCGTTCTAGTTTTTTTTAATGTAACCAAAGGCTCATGGAGATGCTTGTACATACATCACATGCAGGACAAGTACATTTGTAGACATCAATGTACTTTTACATAAATTACAAGTACAATAATAAACAAATGAATAAACATAATTATGGGAAATGACATTTGAACCTGGTGATCATGCTTGATCAGTCAGATCATCTGACAAGGTTAACAGGCCAACCAATCTTAAACCCAAAGGAACCAACTTTTTGGGTACTTTTTGAACACACTACGTATGTCTTGGAAACTCGTATGAAGGGACAATCACCAGATCACATACCACCACTGAGCTTACACTTGTTGCCTTGCGCTCGCTAAGCGAAAAGCAGGGTTAAGCATTCGGGTCCGTCCGTACGCCGTACGTACGTACGTGCGTGTCTGCATTTTAAAAATTCATTTTCTCGGCAACCGTGGGTCACATTGACATGAAATTTTCACCATAGGAGGGACTCCTCCTGTAGAATATTTTAGTCAATATTATGACGTCACAGGTCACGTGGTACGGCGGCCATCTTGGAAAAAACAAAAACTTTGCACCTCTATATCTCAAAAACCGCTGCACATAAATAAATTGAGACAGGTCTCATTGCAAAGAACTCTCCATGTGGAATAACATATGTGAATGATGACGTCATAGGTATCGCTGTTATGACGTCATAATTCGACAAGTAAAAAACTTTATCCAATCAGGATGAAATTTCTTGAGCATCTTCTCGGTATAAATTGATGCAGAAAAGAAATTATAATGACGTCGTAGGTCACGTGGTTCGGACGCCATATTGTTTTGAGTGAAAAACTACTAAAATCCAATTTTCTCCTCAACGACTGTACAGATCGAGGCCAACCTTTGCAGGCAGAATCGCATACCCATGACGAACAAAAACGTCAGTAAGCACGACATCATGTGTCACATGGTTTCGGAGTTATGACGTTTTTAAGCATAAACTTTTAAAACCTAGCTCCTCCCCCATTTTGATCCTATCGATGGGAAACATCACAGATATGTTCAGCATATCAGTCTACTAAAATGACCTTTTTGGAATTTGCGATAGGTCACATGGTTTGGCAGATATCTATATATATAAAACACAGTTTGTGTGTGTGTGTGTGTGTGTGTGTGTGTGTGTGTGTGTGTGTGTGTGTGTGTGTGTGTGTGTGTGTGTGTGTGTGTGTGTGTAATGTTACCGATAGACTCCGAAACGGAGAGGCTCACGTGCTTGATATTTGGCATAGAAATGGCCATTGAGCCTGGGACGAACATGGCCGACCTCAAAATATTTGACGATCCATATTTTTTATTCATATTTACCTCAGCGCATTTCAGCGAAGTACCCACTTATCTCAGCCGGTGTCAGAACAGCTCGCTGATTCGCTCAGAGCGATCACGTGATGTGACCATTGCCATTCACTCCACATAGGTGGAGATGCAGTTACCGGGCGCCATCTTGGTTGGCATTCGATGCTGGGCGATGGTGATTTCCGTCACACGTTTGCACGAAATTCAGAGCGAAAAGCGATCGTGTTTTGTGTCGATTTTTGTCGATTTTGTGCGATATGAATTAAATGTCTTTGATCGGGACCGGTAATTCCGCCAGGGGCGCTGCGCGCACTATTTACGTCACGCTGTGCATGGCACTCTGTGACCGCCGTTGCGGTGCAATGCTTTGCGGGCAAATCGTTTTTATGCCATGGTATGCCATATTTTGGACTTAACCACTCTTCATGACTGATCATGTGACATCTACACACTCATGGCTACCACCGAGACGGATCCTGGTTTCACGTGGGTAATATTTACCATATTTGCTCGATTTTTGAAACCGATGCATGCAAATATTGTGTCTATACCACACCTAAAATATTTTTTAGAAAGAATAAGCACATCTCCCCTTTGAAAGTGCCCCCTGAAGTGTGTCCAGGTGGAATTTCTAAGTCGTAGGTCCTAGCAACTCTCCGCAATCTTTTACCGCATGGATTTATCTCGAGTATTTACTAAACTGTGCTAAGTTGAAGTTGCGTACATATTTCAGCAGTTTTCAATGTAAATCGCTGTAATGTAACCTCCCCCCTCCCCCCATCCCATCCCCCCTCCCCCCCCTTACTCCTCCCCCTCCCCTCCCCCCTCTCCCCCCCTGCCCCTCCCCTCCCCCTCTCCCCCCCTGCCCCTCCCCTCCCCCCTACCCCTCTGCGCAGGGTAAGTTGCGCAGGGTAAGTATTCTATGAATACCATCTAGTTATTAAGAAGGAATAGTTCCACATTACACCTGATATCTACAAAAAGTGTCAGTGACAGTAAATTTACCTTTATGGGGTTACGTATATTGATATGAAGTGTCAGTGACAGTTGTTGTTGTTTAGTATGCAGCCTGAGGCTGCTGGTTGCATCATTTTTTTGGAAGTGCATTTTTGTGCCATTGATGCAGTGCCCCAATTACCAGTGCGCTGGTACTCAATTTGCCGACCTCGGAAGGATGACAGGCTGAGTCAAGCCCTCTGTCAACAATCGACCGGGATCCCAAGCCAGCACCCGAACCACTAAGCCAACACCAGGCTTGTTCAGTGACAGTGGAACCATACATACTAAAACTAGGGTGTTCATAGAACACATTACCCCACGCAGTGTTCAATTATATACTTTAATTTTAATAGAGTAATGACTTTAAAGATCTTTTTTTTTAAACCCAGAAGTTTAGCGCTTATGAAGCAGTCTTATACACCACCCTGTACCACATGTCCATGTACCGCTAACCTGGAGGTTATTGGCAGTATTAAGAAGGCGAGTTGTGTTCGACAGTGTTCAAGTAGATAATTTAATTAAAATAAAATAAAGATTGTAAAAGTCGGATAAATAAATTAATTCTGGGTTTTACCCAGTGTCTATTACACCAACCTATTTAATATGTTACGTTAGACATCTGTTCCTGTCACAGCCTTGTGTTGACTTTGTGGTTAGGATGCCGGCTTGGGATCCTAGGATCCTGGGTTTGAATCCCGGTCGATCGCTGAATTAACACCAGGGGGGTTGACTCAGCCCATCATCTTTCCAAAGGTCGCCAAATTGAGTACCAGTTCACTGGTAATTCCCCGTCTGTCGCAAGAGGCGACCAACAGGGTTGGCGGCAGGAAGGGCATCCAGCCGTAAAACGTTGCTCCAAAAAAAGGGGACCACGGTGCCCAAAAAAGGCCAACCGTTGCTCCAAAAAAGGGGACCACGGTGCCCAAAAAAGGCCAACCCCTGCTCTGCGGGGAAAAATGACCTCTAAAGGTGGTTCTTCATCTGTTCCTGTTGTTGGTATCCTTTATAACATCCTTTAAAATGTTGTTCCTCAAGCACAAACTGATAAGGCGGATGGACAGACATGAACGAACCCTGCATTTCGCTTCCCATGCGCAGGGTAAAAATCAGACGGTTGAAAGATTATATAATCCAGCATATTTCATTACTGTAGCCGTACTTTTGGTAATATAGTATATATTGCATTAAATAGTACTAGATATCAGAAAATGAAATACTGTATTAAAGCGGGCTTTAAAGAAGATTTTTTAAAATTTCTCCAACATACAAAGCTTGTCATACAAAGCTCATCATACGCACTTTGAAATAGCCACATATGCTCTATAAATGGAGCTTCTTTTTTTTTATAATTGGAGCTTCATGTTTTCACAAGGACGTGCTTGTGTGATGGAGGGAAATGCACATTAATTAGATAACGTTCAGCATATGAATAGATAAAAGTCAGAATCTCCACACTGGACTTGTGAAACACCACACAAACACCATGTAATGAGTAATTCAACATAAACTCGAGAAGCGCCCTGGAGACTTGCAATAGAAAATGGGAACCGTTATTACGTGTCGTTCCCGTTCAAAGCGCTCCAAGATTTCCTTGTATAGAATGGTTTGCTCTTTGAAGGGTGTGTGCATTGTGGGCCGTACAATAACCGTGATCCATAACATATTCTGCAGGACCATTAGGTGCGTCGCCTAGAAACGCCTACCGATGGAGAGGGAACATGATGTGGACTAGATACGTGATTTGTAGAACATTGTTTGTAGACCATTTGTAGAACATACAGTTTGTTTGTAGATAGAACGTCCACATTTGTATGCAATGATTTACTTTGGACGTAATTAATGCAGACAAGCTACCCGTTTGCAATTCAATTCCTTTGAGGGTTGTGTTTCACGAATTCGATGTGAGCGATTTGGTTTCTGGACTACACGGAGATGGGAGGATTTCTCCAAAGACAACTACCTCTAAGGTGTGCAACCTCAGCACTTGAAACTTCGACATTGGGAACATACTTCTATCATTCCCCTGTCGAGAAAAAACCTTTTCATCCAAAAAAAAGTTAATAATCGAACATGCTTTAGCCAAATACATCGTCCTATAAGACCAAATGCATATTGGTCGTCCAATAAACTCGTGTTCCTACTTCAAAACCAAAATGCAGGGTCATCTTAGGCCTGAGGTCAAAATAGAAGCTCCAACAATCTATCTTTGCTGTTTCTCTCATGAGAAATAACTTTATATTTGACCAAAAACTGTTTTTTTTGTTTGTTTGTTTTTGCATACAAGATCGAGGCTCGTGTAAGAGCTAATATTAACGACAAAAAAACAAACGGACACAGAAGACGAAATAAAGGGAGCGAGACACAAGATGAGGAGAGAGGGGGAAGCACACAAATACAACATTTGAGAGCAGGGACATCGGGAGATCTGTGGGAGGGAGAGGACTTGGGGGGAGGAGACATGGGAAGAGGGGGAGGGGGTGGGGGTGGGAGAGGGTAAAACAAACACATGGACACTGCAAGGACTTCCAGGAAAGAAGTCGGTATTTCAGAAAAGTGGATCTGGGGTGAATTAACAGGGGTAGAAAAGATCAGGGCTGTGGATGGGGGAAGATAAGAGATGGTGGACCCACCATATCTCAAAAAAAAAAATTCTCAAAAAATGTTTTTTTCCAAAAAAAATCCAAACAATATGACAAAGGTAAGCACTTTGTAAACGGAAGTGGATACTTTTAGACCTGGGAGGACTCCGTTCCACCTTCTGAAACCCACATATGGATTTTTTTTATTTAAATAATTGGAATTCTCCCTAAACAAGGCTGAGAGCCACGAAAGGTAAAGGGCTACAAGGAAAAGAAGAGAAAAACCTGGCAAAACCTTCACCTTGTTCTGAAACAAGGAAACCTCTTCACAAAACCACTGTGCAGGAGTGGGTAACTAAGCCAGGTGAACAAAAAAAATTCCTACCCCCATTAAATGTGTATTAGAGATAACTACCAGCAACACACACACACACACACACACACACACACACACACACACACACACACACACACACACACACACACACACACACACACACACACACACACACACACACACACACACACACACACACACTTAATTAATTGTACAGCATCGGTTGTTCCTAAACTTAAATATAAATAATTTAAAGGATTGTTGGAAATGATGTTAATTTCACAACATCCCATATTCAACTTTATTTAAATTGTAAACCTCAAACATAGTTTCTCTACCAAAAGCAAGAACGTTAACCCGTAAGCAATTGACTAGTTTCCCGACTGCACGGATCATCAGCTGGGCACCGTTCTTCCTCGAGGTTTCAATCCTTTCAGCCCAGGACCTCTCAAAACGGCGGATCCACAACCTCGATCATGGATCCACATCAATAGATGGTACATCAGTAGATCCACAACCTCAGTTGCATCAAAGCAATCAGTCAACCCATCAATGCAACATCACTTATTCCAACTTTACTCGCAATAGGATTTAATGTCATATATTTATAACTTTCCTTACACACTCGATAATATGATAATATCATTAAATCATGCACATCTTACCTTAAATAAACCATATCTACCAGCTAGCATGACCACACCACCGACCTCTCGATCAAACTGTACTTCGAATGTTCAAACTGTCACCTATAACGGGTTTTTTTTGCATGCTGCCGTATCCTAGCAACCACCGATTCCTAGCAACATTGATTTGTAGTATATTCAATTACTATGTTGTACTGTATTTACGTAAAGATCTCATGAATAATATTATTACGATTCGTATTGTATTTTACTAATTTGATTTGGTACCTTTTTGTGATATTAAAGAAAACACACACACACATGCGTCTCCTGCTTCATGGCGGACCGGCTAACTAAGCACTGTGTACAATACACCACCTAACAATTACTCATAAAGAACTTGTGACACCATAAATAGACAGGTACCTTGGCCAGAACTTGCCTCCTGCAAGAGCATGCCTTGTATCACCTTAGCCCTATGGCCAAAGTGCAGGCTTATATAATAAACACATGCATCTTGGAATACAGCCAAAATGCATGGTCAGGTAATAAATGCCTTGTGTCTGTTGAGAATTGCCTTCATATCAAAGTAAACACGAAAATCCAATACTAGGACAAAGCTAAGCACATGTACTTCAGGCCAAATACCAAAGTACACAATCATACAAAGCTTGTGAGACTAATACAAATGCACCTTGGCCCTAAGGCGAAAATGCATGATCCCACAAGAAAGGCTTGCTGTGTCCATGCCTTCAAGTATCACAAGGTAAAATCAGCCTAAAATGTCGAGCTTGCAGGGCCACCTGTTTGCTGTTTGAGACCACATAATATGTGGAGTATCAGGAAGCAAGGTAAAGCAGGATTTCATTATTGCATAACTCAACACATCATCACTAATAAATCGAAGAGATAGGAGAACCATCACCCAAAGTGAATTCTCCAATCCTGAAGAGGTCTCTCGCCTAAAGGGAAGTGCACAAGCTCAGCATAAGCATCAATCTGGACATGTGACGTATATTTACTCCCGCCAGGGAGTAATGCATTCACTCATGTGTGTGTTCGTGTGTTTGTGAACAAGATATCTGGAAAAGTTCTGAACGGATTTGGATGAAAGTTGGTGGGATGATTGCCCTTGGGATAAGGAAGAATTGATTAGTTTTTGGTGAAGCTCAGGATATTATTCCGGATCCAGGAATTTTTTGAAGGATTGTTTACCATTGGAAGATAGGGCTCATTTTTTTTTTAACATTATCTTCTATATATTCTATATTTAACATTGTGATATGAAAATAGTTTTCCTATTTGTTGTAAATGTAGTTTAAACTCGTGGTTATGGGTTAGAGCGGTGTATTTTGTTAGTAGCGTCGTCTTCAAGGTTCCTTTTTTTTCTAATAAAGACATATTCTGTCATTTTAAAACCAACAAAGTGTGTATTCGGTCTCCCCGTTTCATAAAATGTATCGTTTGATACGTATAATGCTTTAAAACTGCTTTTTTTTTTTTTTTTTTTTTTTTACCTCAGAAGAGATATCAACATTTACCTCAGCGAATGTCAATCGCGGTGTCAGTATTTGATGAACTTATAAAGACTTAGGTGAGTTATAAGTGTGACAAGCATGTGCACGGGATTCTTCCCAGAAGAATGAGTGGTCGCATTAGCTTGTACGACCTAAAATGAGCGAGTTTTGTTTTGACGTTTGGGCCAGTTTTACATGTTGTATCCCTAAGGAATGAAACGAACGTTTTTCTGGCTTACAATTTTATTTGAAGTCACACATGCCTCGAAATACACTCACTTACATAGAATTGAACGCTGAATCCGAAAATGTAAGTGAAATTGCCTTTGTTTTTTTACATTATCTTCTATATATTCTAAATATATATCTGTGCAGTGTCTGTCTTGTGTTGTCACTGAACTACTCCCTCAAACTTTTGTGAAATCGTACTATTCCAACTTGACCCACGGCGGGAGTGTGCGCTTTACTGAGTGGCGTTCTAGTTGTAAATGTGTTCACGATGAAGTTCGAAAATGCTTTCACAAAATGGGTCTTGCATGAATATTTTCTGGAAGGAACTGAAAATATATAGGAACTCTCTCTGAAGATCTCTTGGTATCGCCATCTGACATGAAGTATTCTACAGACCATGTCTCCAGGCTAATGGGTGCCAATTGGGCCTCTCAGCAGTGCCCGACTGGTCAAGGCATGCAAGGCCTTCCATCACAGCATTATGAAATATGCTTCATCATTGCAGGCCAAATCACTGGCTATACTAACTTGGTCCTTGTGGAAGATGAGGAGGCCAAGGTCTTGGGAATTAGCGGTGCATCCCCCAAGAAGGAACTATTTTTCCTAACTCTGCTCAGTCTCGCTACTCTTTGTAAAGTCTTTCAAACTGTCCTTCTGGCAGCATTCCGTGCTCAATTCCATATGTCTGTGCTGTAGTTTGCTCTTCGTGATCTCTGTCTGCCAAGTCTGTCCAAATCCCACTGTTTGCATTTCTAATTGCCATCATGCTGCCTATGAAAGGTTCTGCTACTCCGTGAGGGGATACCAATCATGGGACTGAAAATCGAGGATAACAATGGCGTTCATTGATGTTTATAAAGGTGGCTGAAATAATTAGTAAGTCTGAAATTGTTTTGTCACTGACATATGGGCTGGTTCGATAATCAAAGACAAAGATGACGACAAACATGAAAATATCCGATAGTAGCCGGCGTTGTCAATAAACGAGTACGTATTATGTTGAAAACCTGATTATGCCTTGGCTCGAGAATCCGAAGCGCAGTGGAGGCAGCCATCTTGCGGATGCGTAAGTATGCATAACAAATTTAAAACGTTCATTAGGAGTTTCTTTCACCCGTCATTGTTTGATTCACAATCGTATGCACCTCCAATGTATTAATAAAATAATTTAAGACCAACATCGGCCCGCACGGGCCTGGTTATCTTCAACAAAACACGTCACCAAACACCGGACCCAATGAGAGTCGAGCATTTGCAAAAATATTTCTAAAATGAAATCACTCAATGGTGGCCGCCATCGACCGGATGCGGAAGTTTGCATAAAACAATTGCGAAAAAGTTCAATAGGAGTTTGTTTCACCCGTCGTTCTTCGATTCACAATCTAATGAAACCTCCAATTAGTAATTAAAATACGTTAAGACCAACCTCGTTATCTTCAACGAAAATCGTCATCAAACACCAGAACCAATGAGATTCGAGCATTTGAAAAAATATTATTACGCATTTCGGAGGGTGAAAACGGCGTCAAATATTCTAACATTGACGAAGAATTATTTTTTAGAAATCTCGCGGCCGTATGGGATAGTTTTTCATGGCCAGAAATATGGTATAAGCGGTTTACATATTTAGTTGAGAAATACGGATAGTTTTTCACGGCCGGAAATATCCGAAGTTGAGACGGAATTCACCGAATTAATCACTGCAAGCTAACGTCTTCTGGTGGAGGAAGCTGCCGTGCCCGGAGAGAACCAGTCCTGCCAGCGACTGAAGTTAGAAGACTACACACATACTGTGAAAACGTATGTTAAGCCCAGTTAAAATTTCTTAAAATAGGCCTTAAGCTAGCACATCGTATCGTTACTTCCTTAAGCTTCTTGGGACATTTATTGTATGCAGGTATTGGGGAGGACTGTCTGCTCTTCTCTTTTATCAAATCTTACCAGGTACGGTACCTACTACACCTACCTACTACCAACTACCTACTACCAACTACCTAACCTATTGATGCCATGGTGATGGGTAAAATAGTGGCAAGAAGTATGCAGGTATTGGGGAGGACTGTCTGCTCTTCTCTTTTACCAAGTCTTACCATGAACGGTACCTACTACACCTACCTACTACCAACTACCTAACCTACTGATACCATAGTGATGGGTAAAATAGTGGCAAGAGGCTTTGGCTTCGCCGGCTCATTGCGGCTTTGTAGTCGGTACTAGTAGCCGGCGAAGCCGGTGTTGTCAATAAACGAGTACGTATTATGTTGAAAACCTGATTATGCCTTGGCTCGAGAATCCAAAGCGCAGTGGAGGCAGCCATCTTGCGGATGCGGAAGTATGCATAACAAATTTAAAACGTTCATTAGGAGTTTCTTTCACCCGTCATTGTTTGTTTCACAATCTTATGCACCTCCAATGTATTAATAAAATAATTTAAGACCAACATCGGCCCGCACGGGCCTGGTTATCTTCAACAAAATGCATCACCAAACACTGGACCCAATGAGAGTCGAGCATTTGCAAAAATATTTCGAAAATGAAATCACTCAATGGTGGCCGCCATCGACCGGATGCGGAAGTTTGCATAAAACAATTGCGAAAAAGTTCAATAGGAGTTTGTTTCACCCGTCGTTCTTTGATTCACAATCTAATGAAACCTCTAATTAGTAATTAAAATACGTTAAGACCAACCTCGTTATCTTCAACGAAAATCGTCATCAAACACCAGAACCAATGAGATTCGAGCATTTGAAAAAATATTATTACGCGTTTCGGAGGGTGAAAACGGCATCAAATATTCTAACATTGACTAATAATTATTTTTTAGGAATCTCGCGGCCGTATGGGATAGTTTTTCACGGCCAGAAATATGGTATAAGCGGTTTACATATTTAGTTTAGAAATACGGATAGTTTTTCACGGCCGGAAATATCCGAAGTTGAGACGGAATTCACCGAATTAATCACTGCAAGCTAACGTCTTCTGGTGGAGGAAGCTGCCGTGCCCGGAGAGAACCAGTCCTGCCAGCGACTGAAGTTAGAAGACTACACACATACTGTGAAAACGTATGTGAAGCCCAGTTAAAATTTCTTAAAATAGGCCTTAAGCTAGCACATCGTATCGTTACTTCCTTAAGCTTCTTGTGACATTTATTGTATTGCAGGTATTGGGGAGGACTGTCTGCTCTTCTCTTTTACCAAGTCTTACCAGGTACGGTACCTACTACACCTACCTACTACCAACTACCTACCTACCTACTACCAACTACCTAACCTACTGATGCCATGGTGATGGGTAAAATAGTGGCAAGAGGTATGCAGGTATTGGGGAGGACTGTCTGCTCTTCTCTTTTACCAAGTCTTACCAGGTACAGTACCTACTACACCTACCTACTACCAACTACCTAACCTACTGATACCATAGTGATGGGTAAAATAGTGGCAAGAGGCTTTGGCTTCGCCGGCTCATTGTGGCTTTGCAGTCGGTACTAGTAAACTCCATGCTGAATATACCTATTACTATTTCCTGTTTGAGGTGCACTAAAAGATCCCCGTAAATCTAACAAGTCGATGTCTCTAGATGGTTAGAAAAAGGTGTTCGGTGTTACACGTGACCCACAGGAAGGTGTTTTTTTTTTGTTTTGTTTTTTACATGGCATACCCACCCATGACATAGTTTGGTCATATAAAAACAAGAATATAATACCTATCGCTTCACTGATGGGAATACCAATCTTATAGATAGATATCGATTTACGTATGCACGTGAGAGGAATTTTTGAGGTCACGTGCCCTCTCCCCTCCATGAAGTGCCATGTCGTATCAGTCTGACACCCCTCACATATGTAGAATACAGAGCAGAGGGGAAGAGGGAAATTCTACAATTTTTGCTTACGTAATAAATAGATGGTATAGTGTTTTGGCTGACTAGTTTTCAGAGAAAATAGATCAAAATTAACTTTTACCCTTTTAAAATCGTGCAAATAAATGCTTGAAATATCAGCTGTTTTCTTGTTCGTACCCTTTTCTCACCTGCATTGCAAGTCGAGCATCCTGCTTTGTGATGCTTTAAAAAGCAGTGTATAATCAGAAATACTGTTTGAGAGGGCGATATATTACTGTTATATGAATAAAAAACGAATCTTGAAAAAAAGGGGACTTTCCTGTTATCCCAGACCTTTTACCTCAGCGTTTTTTTTTTAATCAGCGGTATGTTTCCTAACCCTAACGCTAACCCTAACCCTAATGCTAGCACTAACCATAACGCTAACCCTAACCGTAATATAAACTAGAACAATGCAACTGTGTCACCAATATGCCTCCGCAAAGTCCCACAATGGGTAGATGCCATCACTCTGCATATGTATGGGTAAGGGATCACGATTGTGGAAGTTTTGTGTTGATTGGATAAGGTTCGTTTTTCTATCCAAGATGGCTACCAAACCACGTGACCTATGACATCATCATTTTCAAACGATATGCAAAAGTGCTGTTAGATGATATTTGTAAAATTTCGCATCAATAAAGTGAGCAGGTTCAGAGATATAATTATTTAATATTTGCCTTCAATCCAATATGGCTGCCAAACCATCTGACCTATGAAGTCATAAATTTAATATTTCAATACAAATGGGACATAGATCATGTGCATGCAATTTCAGATTTTTAGTATAAGGAATTTGTTTAAAACATTTTTGGCTGGGATACCACTTCACCTATGATGTCATCATTATCATGCTTTTGTTCCCCATTGGGAGTACTTAACAATGTCCCAAGTTGAAAAAATTTCCATTCAGCAGTTTCCAAGAAATAATTTTTTTATTGTTTGCTTTTAATCCAAGATGGCTCCCATACCACGTGACCTATGACGTCACAATTATCATCAAAACATTCTGCATGGGTGTCACTCCGACCCTGAAAGTTTCGTCTCAATCGGACATATAGTTGATGGGAAAAACGAGGTTTAGCCTGTATGGATGGATGGACGGACGGCCGGATGGACATACATACGGACGGACGAACAACCCGAAAACATAATGCCTCCGGCGACTTTGTCGGCGGAGCAATAAAAACGCTGAGGTAAAAGGTCCGGGATAACAGGAAAGTACCAAAAAAGTATTGAATATAGCGAGCGTTTCTGAATCTGATCGATACGAGAAACATGATTGAATGAAACCTAACATTATTAAAGTGAAGAAGAAGATTAAGCAGAATGAGGTTTTGTTTTAATGCAAATTGAAACCATCCCATCTATCCTCACCTTACTCATCTATATCATACTGTTTGCAGATTGCTTAGCATCTGATTGATAACAAGTACAAAACGTTTTAATCAAAACAAAAGCCGCGTCGATGTTAGTTGTTACACAATGCCTAGATGCAGCTGTGCCTATAACGTCGATGTTATAGGCACAGGACATTCCTATTGATTCGATTACTTGATGTTATTTTTGTGCAAATTGAAAATATATCTCGGCAATTTCCCGTGTGTGGCGACGAATTTTTAATATATCTCGGCATTTTCCCGTCTGTTATTTCGGGCGGTGTATGACTGAGCATGCCGCGATTTAAACAAAATATATATATATCTCGGCATTTTCCCATCTCTTATTTCGGGCGGTGTATGACTGAGCATGCCGCGATGAAAAAAAAAAATCTCAATGGACTTGAAGGTACAGGCCTTTGAGAATTCATTTCTTTCTATAAAGGGCAACTTTCATCGGATTTTCTTCCCGTTTTTTTTCAACCGAGTCTAAAACTATGTTAGCGACTGTGAAAAATGAAATGATATATCGAATTTGATTTGAAATAAAACTGTGTGAGAGAGGAAGACACCACGGGCCTAAAAAACAGGCCTCAAAGCTATGCGAGTTAATAAAATGGTGGATATTTGTTTATATGAAGGCTCTCCCAGAATGGGTGGAGCTATGGTTCCCAGAATGGGTGGAGCTTTGAGGTTTTGTCTTCTCTGCAAGAACAAGAAGAAGAAGAAGAAGAAGAAGAAGTAGAAGAAGAAGAACAACAACAACAACAACAACAACAACAACAGCAGCAGAGGGCACTCTATGAGCAGCGTCTGCGATGCGGCTAAAAAGATGGTGATCAGAATTGATGGCTAGCATACCAACGGCGTATAAATCCCCCATAGAACAAGAACGGCACACAGTAGAGAGCATATACCTCCGCCTGGTGAACAGTTTATGTTTTGTATCTCAGAGTAGACCAGAAAACCACAATACAGAATCACATTTAATCAAAAACAATCACAGGAATCACCATAGGTCGTCTTTCATACCCTGATCTACCCCTCGTTTTTGGCCACGTCACTCAATGTTGAAGAATCACTTTAAAAATTCTACGAGCTGGATCCGGATCCGGATCTTCACCAAAATGTAATCATTTCGTCCTTGTCACATACGCTACATCTCTCCCAAATTTCGTCCGAATCCGTCCACAACGTTTTGAGATATATTGTTGACAAACAAACAGACAAACAGACAGACAGGCAGGCAGGGGTAAAAACATAACCTCCATCCACCTTTGGTGGCAGAGGTAACAATTGTTGACAGACGGATGCACGCACGCACGCTGAGACAGAATTCCTTTTATTTTAGAGATTATGACATAAAACAAGTGTCAGCTGACTGTCGATGTAAAGCGAGTATTTCAGAGGAGTATAGTGTACTTTCGAATATCAGTGTAAAGTAGTATGGTATGCACGTAAAGATAACCAAAAATGGGCAGTTGTTTGACAAATCTTTGCAGCAATCTCCCAAAGTTGCATTAAGTAGCAAATTCGGAAGACCATGTGGATGAATTTTAATTAAGGTTTTTTTATTTTGTTTCTATTTTTCCAGTCCGAAGTGGATCCCCAATGGAATCTCAGTAGAGCTGTCTGTTTGAGTTGTCTTATAGTAGCGCACTATGTTCTCCCCCCCCAAGCCCTCTCCCTCCCACAGATCTCCCGATGTCCCTGTTCTCTACTGTTGTACTTGTGTGCTTCCCTCTCTCTCCCCACCTTGTCTCCCGCTCTTTATTATATTTGTATGTGTCCATTTGTTTTTTTGTGATTAATGTTAGCTCTTACACGAGCCTCGATCTTGTATACAAAAAAAAAAAAAAAAAATTGGCACAAAAGAGCTTATTTGGATAAATTTCTTGCTTATGGACAAATTGCACTTCACCACGAAGCCGGGTTGATAAGATATGCTTGTGCTCCAGGACAGAAGCCAAGATCATATTAACCTCCATTTCATGCATGGGGAATAATCGCGCATGTAGCATTCGTGAGATAATGGGATCAATTTTGGTTCCAATTCAAATATATTACTGCAAATGTCATAAGATCGAGGGATATATCCTTATGAGCATAACTGCTACCATGTGCAGGTGTATCGTTCATCAAACCTTTCTTCTGGCAGATGAGAAGGCACAATCCCAGCATGGACGCTCAAGTTGGTCAAACATTTTGGAAGAATTAGGAATTTATCGGATTATATTAACCAGGTGTAATCCTAGTTGAACGAGGGTGGTTTGGTTTCTTGATGCGATGCAAGAAATAATTACGATTTTGAAGAAGTCTTTGGTGAACAATGTAGAGTATTATGCCAGCTGAACCTCATCAATTGCATTTATATTTAAGACGGTGAAAAGCCTTAAAAGCAAAGCTGTTTCTATTTATTTACATTCAAAGACTCTAGCATCAAAATTTGAACTCACATTCAGGTATAGACTTTCCTTAATGAAAAAAAAAAAAGAAGCAACTGTGTATACTCCAGATGCCTTGTATACATGTTATTATATAGGTTCAATTTGAAACCCTATACCTGTATATATATTGTATGTAATTTAACAAACAGGAATAAATTCCTGCATGGGGCTTGTGTGAAAAAAAAAAAATCAACCAGCTCACTCAACTCAACCCGGGACTCAAACTCAAGGACCTCATCAATTACGCGGTGACAGCCCACTGAGCTATTGAGTCTTCGGGATATAAGAAATTTCTCAAACAAACACTGCAAGCTTTATTATGGCCGATGTCGTACGTCACTGCCAGGCAGGCCATAAATGTGAGTGTATGTATGTGTATGTGTAAGAGTATAAGAGATTAACTCATCTAGCAATTTAACGAACAGGAATAAATTAATTAATCAGGAATAAATTAATAAATTAATAACAATTTAATGAACCTTTTGCTGCTTTAACAGCCTCCACTCTTCTGGGAAGGCTTTGCACTCGATGTTGGAACAATGCTGCTGGCATTTGCTTCCATTCAGCCACAAGAGCATTTGTGAGGTCGGGCACTGATGTTGGACGATTCGGCCTGGCTCGCAGACGGCGTTCCAATTCATTTAAAGGTGTTTGATGGGGTTGAGGTCAAGGCTCTGTGCAGGCCAGTCAAGTTCTTCAACACTGATCTCAACAAACAATTTATGTATGGGACCTCACTTTGTGCACGGGGGCATTGTCATGCTGAAACAGGAAAGGGCCTTCCCCAAACTGTTTCCACAAAGTTGGAAGCACAAATTCGTCTAGAATGTTATTGTGTGCAGTAGCGTTAAGATTTCCCTTCACTGGAAGTAAGGGGCCTAGCCCAAACCATGAAAAACAGCCCCAGACCATTATTCCTCCTCCACCAACTTTTCAGTTGGCACTATGCATTCGGGCAGGTAGCATTTTTCAGGCATCCGCCAAACCCAGATTCGTCCGTCGGACTGCCAGATGGTGAAGCGTGATTCATCACTCCAGAGAACGCGTTTCCACTGTTCCAGAGTCCAATGGCGGCAAGGCTTTACACCACTCCAGCCGACGCTTGGCATTGCGCATGGTGATCTTAGGCTTGTGTGCAGATGGTCGGCTATGGAAACCCATTTCATGAAGCTCCCGACGAACAGTTGTTGTGCTGACGTTGCTTCCAGATGCAGTTTGGAACTTGGTAGTGAGTGTTGCAACCGAGGACAGACTATTTTTATGCGCTACGCATTTCAGCACTCGCGGTCCCGTTCTGTGGGCTTGTGTGGCTTTCCACTTCGCGACTAAGCTGTTGTTGCTCCTAGACGTTTCCACTTCACAATAACAGCATTTACAGTTCACCGGGGCAGCTCAAGCAGGGCAGAAATTTGATGCACTGACTTGTTGGAAAGGTGGCATCCGATGACGATGCCACGTTGAAAGTCACTGAGCTTTTCAATACGGCCCATTCTCCTGCCAATGTTTGTTTATGGAGAATGCATGGCTGTGTGCTTGATTAAACAGTGCATTCAGAAAATATTCAGACCCCTTCAATTTTTCACATTTTGTTATGTTGCAGCCTTATGCTGAAATCGTTTAAATTCATTTTTTCCCTCATCAATCTGCACTCAATACCCGATAATGACAAAGAGAAAACAGGATTTTAGAAAGTTTTGAAAATTTATTAAAAAGAAAAAACTGAAATATCACATTGACATAAGTATTCATACTAGTCAGGGCCCTTAGGGATATTTTGGTTCAAATTCTTCCAAAAGCATCAAATTTGGCACAGATGTTGCCCATGCCATACTCTTTCGATTTTTGACGGGCGCCAAAGGCGGTATGATCCGGGGACCATACCGGTCCATCCCACCATGTCACCTGCCTATGACGTCATAATTAGGATATGCATCCAATCACATGGCGTACTATAAGTGGTCAAAGTTCAAAATGAATCGATCGAAAAATGAAGGCAGGGATCTATTTTTAAGGTTTTCATAAAAACCAATATGGCCGCCAGGTCACATGACCTATGACGTCATATTTATGACATGTATACAATCATGTATACATGAACCCGGATCATGATCGCACAAAAATTAAACAAGGATATGGCATACAGTTCATAAAACATCAAAATCCGTACCTTTGTAATTAGACTGATGAACTGCATATGCCTGAAAATTAGGAAATAGACATGTAAATATTTCCTCTAATTGTCAAAAATAAGGTCAGAGTTCGATTACCCAACCCAGAAACATAAAAAGTTGAACCTCGCGTAAATCTTGACAAAAAACTCAAAAACCGACATGTTTGACTCAAAAATGACCTTTAAGATGACCTTGAGGGTTGACCTTGACCTCGAATCATCAAAATAACATCATAATTGGATTCCTCGACCTCGAAAACCCCTGAAAAGTGGTATCATACATGATTCCAACCCTTTTGGTTATTTAACTGATTTTCCTCTAATCCGGGTGGCGGCCATTTCGTATTTCGCCAATATGGGGACCCCGGGGGGGGGGGGCGCCCGTCTTGGCGCCCGTCAAAAATCGAAAGAGTATGGCATGGGCAACATCTGGGCCAAATTTGGTGCTTTTGGAAGAATTTGAACCAAACGGCCCCAAAATATCCCTAAGGGCCCTGACTATACCCTTTGCTATGGCACTTGAAATTTAGATCAGGTGCCTCCCATTTCTCTTGATCATCTTTGAGATGTTTCTACACCTTGATTGGAGTCCACCTGTGGTAAATTCAATTGATTGGACATGATTTGGAATGGTACAGACCTGTCTATATAAGGTCTCACATCTGACAATGCATATCAGAGCAAAAACCAAGCCATGAGGTCGAAGGAACTGCCTGCAGAGCTCAGAGACAGGATGGTGACGAGGCACAGATCTGAGGTAGCCGACAAAAAAATTTCGACTGCATTGAAGGTGACCAAGAGCACAGTGGCCTCCATAATTCTTAAATGGAAGAAGTTTGGAACAACCAGGACTCTTCCTAGAGCTGGGCCGCCCGGCCAAACTGAGCAATCGGGGGAGAAGGGCCTTGGTAAGAGAGGTGACCAAGAACCCGATGGTCACTCTGGCTGAGTTCCAGAGATCCTGTGTGGAGATGGGAGAAACTTCCAGAGGGACAACCATCACTGCAACACTCCACCGATCTGGGCTATATGGCAGAGTGGCCAGATGGAAGCCTCTACTCAGTGAAAGACACATGAAAGCCCGCTTGGAGTTTGCAAAAAAGCACCTAAAGGACTCTGACTCACCACCACTCACCAATTTGAGCTAGGAAGCTAATATTTGGACACTACACTGACCAAGTGATGTGGCTATAAATGATATTTTGATTTATCGATTAATTACTTATTGATTAATCAATTAATTATTTAATTTTTTCGATTTATGACTTATTTAATCAATTTAAAAAGTTACAGCTTCGGAGGAAGCACTCACTGGTGGTTCAGATATGCTATTAGCTAATTGATGAAGAAAATATTTTATGTTAATTATTTATTGATTTTAATTATGCAATTAATCAATCAATTATTGTACACCTCTCCCTCCTAATACAGTCTCTATGAGCTGCAAGGCGGTATTGTCAGGCGCCAGAGGCCAGAGGCCCCCCGGCAATGCCGCATTGGATGATATTTATTTGGCATGGGGATGGTGTACTTTGAATACCTCTGTACTTGTTTGTATTATGATTGATGGAAACCATGACAACACAGTAACTCAGGTACAGTCAACGATCTACATATCTGGGCAGGGTCTGTGTTGTCACTGAACTACACCCTCAAACTATTATTTCCGTGGTGGTGAAGTGTTTTTAATAACATGGTGGTGAGGTGTTTTGAATTACATGGTGGTGAGGTGTTTTGAATTACATGGTGGTGAGATGTTTTGAATTTCATGGTGGTGAGGTGTTTTGAATTACTTGGTGGTGAGGTGTTTTGAATTACTTGGTGGTGAGGTGTTTTGAATTACGTGGTGGTGAGGTGTTTTGAATTACGTGGTGGTGAGGTGTTTTGAATTACATGGTGGTGAGTTGTTTTGAATTACGTGGCTATGAGGTGTTTTGCATTACGTGGGGGTGAGGTTTTTTGATTTATGTGGTGGTGAGGTGTTTTTAATGTCGTGGTGGTGAGGTGTTTTGAATTACGTGGTGATGAGGTGTTTTGAATTACGTGGTGGTGAGGTTTTTAATTTCGTGGTGATGAGGTTTTTAATTTCGTGGTGGTGAGGTGTTTTGAATTGCGTGGTGGTGAGGTGTTTTGAATTGTGTGGTGGTGAGGTTTTTTGATTTACGTGGTGGTGAGGTGTTTTTAATGTCGTGGTGGTGAGGTGTTTTGAATTATGTGGTGGTGAGGTGTTTTGAATTACGTGGTGGTGAGGTTTTTAATTTCGTGGTGATGAGGTTTTTAATTTCGTGGTGGTGAGGTGTTTTGAATTGCGTGGTGGTGAGGTGTTTTGAATTGCGTGGTGGTGAGGTGTTTTGAATTGCGTAGTGGTGAGGTGTTTTGAATTACGTGGTGGTGAGGTGTTTTTAATTTCGTGGTGGTGAGGTGTTTTTAATTTCGTGGTGGTGAGGTGTTTTTTATTATGTGGCAGTGAGGTGTTTTGAATTAAGTGGCTGTGAGGTGTTTTGAATTACGTGTAGTGGTGAGTTGTTTTGAATTACGTGGTGGTGGGGTGAGGTATTTCATTTATACTCTACATATACCTGTGTGGTATATGTAGAGTCTAAATGACACACACGGTGTGTACCGATTCAGAATAGGCACACTGTATCCCTGCGCATCGTAAGAGCGTGACCAAGGGTTGGCGTCAGGAAGGGCATCCGGCCATAAAAACATTGCCTCAAACAGGGAACCATGATTGTCATGGGGCCCGCAAGGCTAACCCCCGCTCGAGCGGGGAAAATGGCCTTAAAACGATCATTCATTCATATACCTGTGATGTGTCTGTCACGTCCCATCACGTCACTGAACTACTCGCTCAAACTTTTGTGAAATCTTCCAAAACTTCCCTTCCGTATGTATGTTTTGAAGGGTTCCTTTTTAAAAAAAAAAAAAAAAAAAAAATTCAGCCGAAATCTTCAACATAAATTGCTAATAAAAATGTAATATCACAAACACTACAAATAAATTTGTGCAAAATAATTGTTTGTACTCATGTTATGATTGGTGTAAATCATGACAACACAGAAATTCAAGCACAGTCATTAACCTCAGTTAAAACAAGCCCGTTCCTCTGTTGCGACGCGTGGTGAGGTGAGTGCAGCAAGCTGAGCCAAGCTAGTATATATCACTGATCTTTATATTAACTGAATAGGAAGGGAAGCTCATTTTTTGAAGCCATTTGTCCGCCATCTTTACTCCCCCACGATTTCCCAAAACGAATGTCATTTACCGATATAATGGTAAATGATTACCATTATACCTCTTCCAGAATGTCATCTATATAATAATACCGTAAGGACTCGACTTTGTTATCCCTTTTACGCCGCACCCAGTGACCCGATGCCCACGGCACTAATGGATTTACGATCTACGAACCGCGCTCTTTGTTTATCACGTACAGACATACTCGAAAAATCTGAATTCGCCGACGTTGGGGCCCAAGAGCATCCGATTAACTGCCGATACGACGCCATCTTACGACGCTATCGTATTGGCGTCTGCTGGGCAAAGGCGAAGCGAGCCGTCTGCTGATTGGACAGTCGAGTGGTGTGAACATGGGTGGGGTGAACCAAATGGTCTTTTTATTCCCTTGAACATTTTAAATTAGGATATATAAGGAAACGTCTTTATCGTCATTTTAATAAAGTTAAATGGAGTGACGTTGCGATACTCGGGGTGCGTTGCATAAATCCTCGTAACTCAGAGAGGTGTAGCAGGTGGCGAGACGTAAGGAAGCTTAAAGATAACGAGCTGAAACAGATGAACGATATGTCAATCCCTTTCTACACCGAACGGCAATAAAAGTATGAGAGCAGGAAGGCATGGCCTGAAAACTTCGAGCAGAGAGGACTGATTTGACTTAACTTAAAGAGAAAAAATTGGAGCTTAACGGAAGAAGAAGATCCCATGAGCGCTCCCATATGCCATCCATAATGGTACACTCTATCCATACACCACATCCTCCCTTCCGTGGATGTTCCACGGGTTTCGGCTTGTATATATATATATATATGTATGTATATATATATATATATATATATATATATATATATATATATATATATATATATATAAATAAAGAGGAAGAAGTTGTTGCTTGGGTTTGTTGATCTGGAGAAAGCATTCAATAGGGATCCACGCGAAGTATTGACATGGGCATTGAGGAAGTTAGGAGTGGAGGAATGGTTTATCAGAGTAGTGATGGCAATGTACAAAAGAGCATGCACAGCTGTAAGGACGAAGGACGGGAACAGTGGTGAGTTTGAGGTGAAGATTGGAGTGCATCAGGGGTCGGTACTAAGTCCACTACAATTTGTAGCTGATGGAATTGCTGGCTCAGAACGTAAAGGAGGGTTTACCGTGGGAGTTGTTGTATGCAGATGTCTGGTGTTGATTGCGGAAAGTATTGATGGACTTTTTTCCTTTTTCTTTTTTTTTATACATAATCGAGGCTCGTGAAAGAGCTAACATTTATCACACAAACAAATCAAACAGACAAACAACCAAAGTATATAAAAAGGGGAGCGGTAGACAAGATGGGGAGAGAAGGGGAAGCACATAAACACAACATTTGTGAGGGACATCGGGAATGTGTGGGAGGGAGAGGGCTTGGGGGGAGGTGGCGTGGCAAGGGTTGGGGGGGGGGGGGGGGAGAAGCATAAACACAAGGACACCAAGGATTTCCAGGAAAGAAGTTGGTATTTCAAAAAAGAGGATTTGGGGTGAAATTAGTGGGGGTAGAAAAGATCAAGGTTTTCGATGGGGGAAGATAAGAGATGGTGGTGAACAGCTGTTTTAAAGACCTGGAGGGAGGAGTGGGATTGAAGGGAGTGGGGGAGTTTGTTCCAGAGGCGGGAGAAAAGAGGAATGAAAGAGTGAAGGTGAGCAGAGAGTCTTGATTTTGGCAGTTTAACCATAAGAGGGTTGCAGGCAGATCTTGTGCGACCTTCAGGAATATTTGGGGGACAGAGCCCAGAGAGAGCTGGAGGAGCAAGGCCGGAGAGGAGTCGGTAGAAGACAGAAAGACCAGCAACCTGCCTGCGGTGAGTAAGTGAAAGGCCCTCGGAGGTAGCTTCATCACTGGAGATTCCAATGATTCTGAATGCTTTGGTTTTAACAGCATGAAGCCGAGCTAGGTGTGAGACAGGAGCACCAGCCCAGAGGGGAGAGCAGTATTCCATAGAGCTGCAGATGAAAGCCTTGTATGTGGTGAGGAGCTCAGGTGTGCCAAGGAAGGACTTCGCACGACAGACGATGCCCAGTCGGCGACTGGCTTTGGAGGCCAGATTTGAAATGTGGCTTTCCCAGGAAAGATCATGGCAGATAGTGAGACCCAAAAGCTTGAGTAACAGAACTTGTTGGAGAGGATTATTCAGAAAGTGGATGGGAGGGTTGTCCAGTCGGTCTTTTCGGAGAGACATCGTAAGAGTGTGAGATTTGTCAGGATTGAAAGACATGTTCCACTTGTTTGCCCAGTCTGTGATTTTGTCCAGGTCTGCAGAGAGTGAGGAGGCCGCAGACTGCCGATCTGAGGGATGAGGAATGGAGTGGCAGAGAGTGGAGTCATCAGCAAAGAGACAGAGAGGATTTTAAAGAGAGTCGGAGAGATCATTGATGAAGACCAGAAAAAGCACAGGACCCAGAACACTGCCTTGGGGAACTCCAGCCTGAAAAGGAAGAGGAAATGAGAGAACCCCGTTCAGGGCCACACTTTGACTACGACTGGAGAGAAAGTCCGCCAGCCATGCGTGGAGATTTCCATGGATACCAAAGGAGGAGAGTTTGGTGTGCAGAGCGGGGTGCCAGACCGTATCGAAGGCACGTGATATGTCGAGGGAGACAGCTCTAATTTCCTGTTTGGCATTGAGGACCTCCACCCATTGTTGAGACAGCAGAAGCAGCATGTCCAGAGTAGAGTGACCTGGTCTGAAACCAAATTGATGATCAGAGATCAAGCCATTGGAGAAGAGGAAAGATTTCATATCCGAAGCAATGATGGATTCCATGACTTTGCTGATAATTGGGAGAAGGCTGATTGGTCTGTACTTGCTAGGATCTGTTTTTGCACATTTTTTGTGTAAAGCGGTGATGTTGGCTAATTACTGAAGATGAACTAATTACTGAAGTTACTAATTACTGAAGGAAAAGATGAACAAGTGGAAGGAATGTATGGAGACAAAAGGTCTGAAGGTGAATATCGGAAAGACGAAGGTGATGGCAAGTGGTAAAGCATGTGGTGAGGTGGAAAGAACTGGGAAGTGGCCATGTGCTGTGTGCAGGAAGGGTGTCGGAGTGAACTCCATTCAATGTACAATGTGCGCTGAATGGGTTCATCAAAAATGTAGTGGTCTGAGAGGGTCATTAACCAGTGTGGCAGCCACATTCAAATGTAAGGTGTGCACAGAGGGAGCTGCAGATGGAGGAAATGTTGAGTTGGATCTTGGAAACGGCTGGAAGGTGTGAAAATATTTTGCTACCTCGGAGACATGCTGAATGGAGAAGGTGGATCAGACTCGGCAACGGTTTACAAGAGTGAGATGTGCATGGAAGAAGTTTCAGGAACTGAGTGGCGTGCTGATGAGGAGGGGAGTGTCGTTGAAGCTGAAGGGAATTGTGTATGCTGCATGTGTGAGAAGTGTTCTGATTTATGGGAGCGAGACATGGGTAATGAATGTAAAGCAGCAACGAAGGCTGGAAAGGGTGGAAATGTGAATGGTTCGGTGGATGTGCGGAGTATCATCGAGAGAGAGGAAGACAAATGATGAATTGCGAAAGATGATGGGAATAGAGCCTGTGATTGATTCTGTGAAGAGGAACAGGTTGAGATGGTTTGGTCATGTGTTGAGGAAGGATGAAAGTGACTGGTTGAAAAGAGTGATGGAAATGAATGTAGAAGGAAGTAGAGGATGGGGAAGACCGAGAAAGACTTGGCTAAAGATGGTGGAAGAAGAAATGCGGGCAAGGGGGTTAACAAGGAGAGATGCAGAAAATATGGCAAAATGGAGAAGATTGTCATGGGGACCGCAAGGCTAACCCCCGCTCTAGCAGGGAAAATGGCCTTAAAATGCATGTTGTGTTGTGTTGTATATATATACCACTGATCTCTATACTAACTGGATTGGAGGCTCGACGCCAAATCAACGCGAATCGGTCCATTCGCTGTGAAGTCACCGGAAGTATATTCGTCGCCATATTGTTTCCCCCAGAAAATCTGCGTCCGTTCATTGTCTTTATCAAAAGACAATGCCTGCTATATTTTATAAAATAGTTTAATCGAAATTTCAACAAAACATTCGAAAATTTATTTTCAAAAACAAAACCAAAAAAACAAAACATTGTTTTCAACGACTACTGAAGACGACAAATGGGAATCTTCCTCAAGGATCCGGAATTTCAGCTGCAGTAGTCCATGGCTGTTATGAGCAATACTGTTCATATGGACTTATTTCCTGAACTGCACTCACACCAGTTTGAAACTGCATTGGAAGATATTATAATATTCACAACCAACAATATTCACAACCTCGTGAAGATAGCAGCTTCTTGTTATTGTCGAATCAAACTCTTTCATCTTGGGAAAAAGGAGACGGAAGCCATCACCGGAGAGAAAGTCAGGAAGCAGATGTCCAAACTGATTTTGTTCAAGCACCAGTAAGATTATAGAACACACATGATACAGTGTACACATGTTGCTATTTTATATTCTGTAATTATAATTTATCATAATTTGGCAATATCCTGACATGTCTTGGAGGAGAATAACAAAAATATTTACAATGACCATCATGTTTCTCTGCCCAGAAGTATAACTCAGAAGTTTGTTTTCACTATACTCTTCTGATTCTGATTCTTTGATAAATCGATGCAATTTATTTTCAATGGTACTCACTTCAGCAAGAATATTGTGCCATGTGGAATGAAAAAACAAAACAAAACAAAACCAACACTTGACCACAAATATGGTATACAAGTATTCACATACCAATTTATTTTGCAGATCCATGTTATATTATCAGCCATGAAAAAGTAAAACGCAGTCCTATTTTCCTATTCTTTAAATTTTTAAAGAATATTTAATTACTATTAATATTTAATGTTAATATTAATATTATTTAATATTTAATTTAATTTTTTTTAATTATATTTAATTATTGAATTTTTTAATATTTAATATTATTTTTTATTATTAGAATATTTAATTTATTTAATATTTAATTAGAGGGAATTTAAAGAATTTAATATTTAATTATCAGCATATTTCCTACGAAAATTCCAACTTCCCACTTTATTGTATTCCATTCCGAATTGATTTTAAACCGTTCCAGGGTTGAAAAAGCATTATTACAGGATTGATGAAATGCCATCGTACACTGCTTACGGTTATAAAAATCGCAGCGGTCGATTTGAATGAAGAAGAGGTAATCTGGTAATCATTTAATGACAACTAGCCGAAACCCGTGGAACATCCACGGAAGGGAGGATGTGGTGTATGGATAGAGTGTACCATTATGGATGGCATAGGGGATAGATGGTAAATCCATTAGTGCCGTGAGCATCGGGTCACTGGGTGCGGCGTAAAAGGGATAACAAAGTCGAGTCCTTACGCTATTATTATATAGATACTCCCCGTCGATGTGCTTCTGTGGTAATCGCGAATATGAGTCACATACACGGTCACAGTGCCTGACGCCACTGTGACCGTGTTTTGATTAATAAATCTACGAGTCACAAAACACGAACCGAACTCACCTCAAGCAGTAAAAAGGTGCAAATCGCTCCTAGAAACCACCTCATCTCTTCAGACCTCAACACACCTCGATAAGTGACGGCAGTGCTCATGGGATCTTCTTCTTCTTCTGTTAAGCTCCAATTTTTTCTCTTTAAGTTAAGTCCAATCAGTCCTCTCTGTTCGAAGTGCTCAGGCCATGCCTTCCCGCTCTCATACTTTTATTTCCGTTCGGTGTAGAAAGAGATTGACATATCGTTCGTCTGTTTTCAGCTCGTTATCTTTAAGCTTCCTTACGTCTCGCCACCTGCTACACCTCTCTGAGTTACGAGGATTTATGCAACGCACCCCGAGTATCGCAACGTCACTCCATTTAACTTTATTAAAATGACGATAAAGACGTTTCCTTATATATCCTAATTTAAAATGTTCAAGGGAATAAAAAGACCATTTGGTACACCCCACCCATGTTCACACCACTCGACTGTCCAATCAGCGGACGGCTCGCTTCGCCTTCGCCCAGCAGACGCCAATACGATGGCGTCGTATCGGCAGTTAATCGGATGCTTTTGGGCCCCAACGTCGGCGAATTCAGATTTTTCGAGTATGTCTGTACGTGATAAACAAGGAGCGCGGTTCGTAGATCGTAAATCCATTAGTGCCGTGGGCATCGGGTCACTGGGTGTGGCATAAAAGGGATAACAAAGTCGAGTCCTTACGGTATTATTATATAGACTAGCCGAAACCCGTGGAACATCCACGGAAGGGAGGATGTGGTGTATGGATAGAGTGTACCTGTACCATTATGGATGGCATAGGGGATTTGCTTGTCCGAGTAAGAGTTAGGAAGAAAGATCAATTTTCACTTGTGCAAAAATGCTACTCACAATTACATCGCCTGTACGTCGGCCTGTGATTGAGCCAGAGAGTTGGCCTGTGAGTCAACTTCCTTTCCAATGTCTGCAAGAGTTGAAATACTGATTGTGAATGTGTAAAATTATATGAAAGAAGAACATGCATATCAATAGACGATGCCATCGAAAAGGAGAGCAGCTGTCCATGGAAAAGGATGTCTGACTTATCAATTTGACATTATTGCACAGGAAATGACAAACAAAGAAACAGTTCATTTCCATCGGGTAATATTACGATGAGAGATCAGCCGATACCTTTATTATGTCCATCAGCATCCATGGCACTTAGAAAAAAAAAACGTGGCATCAGCCAGCCGCAGCCAACTATCACGTACCGTCTCGAAGTCAATGCCATCCTTTTATCTCTTCGTATACAACTCACTGATCGCAACGTCACTCCATTTAACTTTATTAAAATGACGATAAAGACGTGAAACCCGTGGAACATCCACGGAAGGGATATCGTTCGTCTGTTTTCAGCTCGTTATCTTTAAGCTTCCTTATGCCTCGCCACCTGCTACACCTCTCTGAGATACGACGATTTATGCAACGCACCCCGAGTATCGCAACGTCACTCCATTTAACTTTATTAAAATGACGATAAAGACGTTTCCTTATATATCCTAATTTAAAATGTTCAAGGGAATAAAAAGACCATTTGGTTCACACCACCCATCACACCACTCAACTGTCGAATCAGCGGACGGCTCGCATCGCCTTAGCCCAGCAGACGCCAATACGATGGTGTCGTAAGATGGCGTCGTATCGGCCGATAATCGGATGCTTTTGGGTCCCAAAGTCGGCTAATTCAGATTTTTCGAGTATGGCTGTACGTGATAAACAAAGAGCGCGGTTCGTAGATGGAAAATGCATTAGTGCCGTGGGCATCGGGTCACTGGGTGCGGCGTAAAAGGGATAACAAAGTCGAGTCCTTACGCTTACGGTATTATTATATAGATATATATATAATGGTTTTTTTTGTTTGTTTTTTTTTAAACAGGAATCAAATTCCTGCGAGGGGCTAAGTGTGAAAATATCCTGACTCAATGCGGGGCTCGAACCAGAAACCTCCATTGATTACATGTCAACAGTCCACTGTGCTATTGAGCCAGCAGCAATCTCCTCAAAACCTTTCCACACTTAACACTGCGAGCTTTATAATGGCCGATGTCTTACGTGCCTGCTAGGCAGACCCCAAATGTTAGCGTAAGTATATGCATGCATATGTGTGTGTGAATAAGCAGAAATGCATTGAAGATTAATTCATCTACAATTTTTTAGAAACAGGAATCAAATTCCTGCGAGGGGCTAAGTGTGAAAAAATCCTGACTCAATGCGGGGCTCGAACCAGGAACCTCCATTGATTACGCGTCAACAGTCCACTGCGCTATTGCGCCAGCCACAATCTCCTCAATATATCAATCTCAATCTCCTCAATCTCCGCAATATATATATTGTATATATATATTGTTGCGGATCTGTCGCCGGCCTTCTCCCCTTATCAAGGGGGGATTAATCCCCTTGTCTTTACTGACCTGACGCGACCCGAGACCTATTACGTCCCTTCCGGACAGCGCAAAATAGGGTTTTGGGACCAAATTCTCGCTCGTACCTAAGTACTCGCACTGCCCTGGAAGCGAGGAAACAAAACACAGGGAAATCCTTATACAGTCTTATCCTTAATTCCCAAAGACAACGGGCCCGTCTGACACACTCACACGGGGATTGCAGATGGGCAGGATGATGTTCAGGCCAAACGCGCCGGCTTGGTCGTCCAGGAACGGCCCCGTCCGGCTCTCCTCGGTTACAGCACGTCCCGCGATGATGGCAAGCAGGGGGTGGAAGGATCCTCAGAGCGCGTCCCTCGAACAAAGGCAGATGATGAGGCAGGAAGGAAACATACGCATCTCTCAGCGTGGCTGGCGGTTCCGCAGCGTGTTTAGCAACCAGCGCGCTATCACTCGTGTAACCCAATGCACTATAGCGGCTCGGCTTCAAGCTCAACCGAGTGTCACTTTAATATGAGCGCGTATCTTGGTTCATGCGCGTCTTTCTCCGAATGCCAACTGCTCGACCCTCCTCGTACTCGTGAGTCCTTTGCTGACCGCACTCCTTCAACAACTCTTACTCCTCCAACTGCCCTTACTCCTCAAGAGTCCCTGGTGGCTCAATTGCTCTTATGGGCTGATAACTTGTTCAAGCGCCTCTCCCCTCAAAACTGAGATGGGGGGCTTCGCGCAATCGGTTTTATTGCCAACCCTCTTAGCCCGATCGAATGTTCCAACCACGCCCTGTGACACAGTGCTGCAGCCACACGCTGTGAGCCCTGATTGGTAGCTCATGCTTACCGTCATCGCCTCTGATGCTCTGCCTTGACTCTGCCCCGACCTCAACGCCGGCCCCACCCTTTTCGGCCTACATCATGTTAACTCGACTAGTGAGCAACCAATGCTTAACAAACTGGACCGAGGCTAGGGTGGCTGGGAAATCGGTGGCAAGTAGGGCCTATTTTCCTGTCTTTACACAACGCAGAATTAACATTGGAAAGGGCCTACTCTCACACCTTCTAAGACATAACTATACTACAAATGAGGCTACATGTTGCTTGTGTGACTATCTATGGGGGGCAACCTTTAACCTTTATTGACTTTACTGTACACATCTCAAAAGCGTAGCAATATATATATATATATTGTTACGGTTTTCGCACGACCCTCCTGCCCCTACCAAGGGGAGATTAAGCCCCTTGTTCTTTTTGGGTTGTCGCAACCGAGAGACTTGAATTGCCCCTCCCAGGCAGACGCAGGGTAGGGTTCTGGGACAATTCTCGCACGTACCTAAATACCTGCGCTGCCGCGGAGGCGGGGATCAAGCCTCGCACGAACCACGTGTAATTTGGGTATGTCCGAGTGGATGACGTACCATGTGGTCCATGCAGATCTCTGGTATTGGAACCCGATTAGAGCGGTTTTATTCGTACCACGCTTAGTCAATAGATGGAAGGGACGAGGCGGTCGAATAAAAGGAAGAATACAGGTTTAATAATTATGTACACTATTATGTACAAGGATCGGTAGAAAGCAGAGACACAGAGCAGTCTTATACAGTCTTAACTTATCCCCAGACACTGGGCCGATCACTCTCACAGGGGGAAATGAAGGAAGGATGATGTTCACGCACTGAACGCGCCGACTTGGTCGTCCATGAACAGCTTCGCCCGGTGTGGCTCTCCCCGGTCACAGCACGTCCGTCGATGAAGGCAAGCAGGCGACGGGAGGGATCATTGCAGCGCATCTCTCGAACAAAGGGCAGAGCAGGCAGGCGGGAAAATGTACTCATCTCTCGCCAGGCTTGGCGGTTTCTCACAGCGTGATTGAATAACGGCGCGCTCTCACTCGCGTAACTCGATAGAGGTTCTGCCTCAAGCTCAACCGAGCGTTTATCTTGTAAGAGCGCCTTATAACTTGGTTCATGCGCATCTTCTCTCTCTCTCTCTCTCTTTTAACTCTCTCAACTCTTGAACCCTCTTTCTCTTCTCTTTGGTTCAGCACACCTCCCTCAGAACTTGGTTCAGCTCACCTCTCCGCAGAACTGCTCACTTGTCAAGCGCCTCTCCCATAACTTGGTTCAGCTCACTTTTCCGCAGAACTGCTCACTTGTCAAGCGCCTCTACCACAACTGCTGTAGGGGGCTTCGTGCAACGGGTTATATTGCCAACCCCCTTAGCTCGCTCAAATGTTCCAAAACACGCCTTCGGACGCAGTGCTAAGCCACTCCCTTGAGCCCTGATTGGCGGCTCGTGCTTACTGTCACTCCCACTCTCCCTGCTCCACCTTCCTTCGGCCTGGATCGACTTGCCAGGCCCGACCTTGTGTTATTTTGCGCCAAAAGCCAAAGTATTGAGGCAGCATAAGGCATTGGAGGGAAACCTAACTCTCATTTTTCTACTCAACGCAAAACTAACACAGGAAAAGGATTATGCTTACATTTACTATGAAATAACTGAACTATCGCGAGGCTATGTGTTGTAGTGTGACTAAATTTTGAGGGGGAAAATTAACCTTTATTGTACAAACTCAAAACCGCAACACTACCCCTCTCCCTCATCAGACTCGTCCCCGAGTCAAACCCAACAAAATGGAACGACCGGTTTTCAGAATGATATGCAAAATTAACCTTACTTTTACATGTGGCATACAGGTGTGGTTCCCCCTAACATTTACTCTAACCCGTGTATGCGACAGTTTTAAAACACTAAATATGTCCCCCCTATTGCGTTGATTAGCTATCTAACAGAATCACGCCCACAACTAACCGAATTCCGGAATTTGTCAAACTAAACACATAGCCGGTGGGCAGCATTTTATATTTACAAGCACAAAAACTTAATTTACTTACAATTCTATGACCCAGGACCTGTCCTTTTTGAAGAGAAGATTGGAGGGGAGCGAAGGCACAGCAAAAACACAATCACACTCAAAAATTCATAACACTTGTTGCTTGCTTCTTGCATCTTGCTTCTTGCTTCTTCTGTGTGCCTATCAAACCGGCTAGCCCCCGGACCAGCATACAGGCAATTCCTGATCTTCAGGGCTATCTACCTTACAAATCTTCTCATCCCTAGCACACCATAATAAAAAATACACAAAGAATGCGTTTATTGTATTTCCTTGCCAAGCAGGGCCAACCTCATGTGGTCCGACTGCATCACATTAATGCCACTCAAAACAAGTGGACCGAAGATGCAAGGTGATGCTGCAGCAAGGTGCTGCACAGCAGAGGTGCAAGGCCACAACACTTGTGGTCCTTAAGTGTAACAATGTGCAGCAAAGTGTTTGTGGCAGCAAAGTGCTGCACATGTGCAGCAAAGTTACAACAAAAGGAAATGGCCGCAAAGTGCTGCACAGTTCAGCTGCACAGATGTAACAAAGTGCAGCATGGATGCTGCACAGATGTAGCAAGATGCAGCAAGGAATGCTGCACAGGTCGATGGTGCTGCACAGTTCCACCTCCAAATTGGTCCTGGGGTGGGGTGAGAGACAAAGCACGACCAGCAAAGCGGGAAGGGCGCAAAGGTACACAGCAACACAAGGTAATGCAGCGTGAGGGGCATGGAAGAGCGAGCAGAGCAGGCTCGTCCCTAGCCGTTCGTACCCCACATCGTCGGCTTACACTACCCGAGCCCTTCCTTGTATTTACAAATTCGTCTCTACGTCTTGTCTCCCATATCCCCCTCTATTTCAAATTCGTCTCCCAATCCCTCCCAGGAAGGAAGGAATGGAACAAACACAATGTCCCACTTACGTCATGATGCGTCTTCACTTACTCAAATAGATTACGAAGCCCTGGTGTGGAGCTTTGTCCTCTTCGGAAATTGGCTGTGGATGGTGCGAAGGGATTTCTCATCTCCTAACTACTCTGGTAACATTAACTCATTTAAACTACCCGGGGTCATACCCTGCCAATCGGCCATCTTTAAACTATGTGGTTCTAAGAACCCGAATTCCCATTGTCCACCCTGTGGTGCTCTTCAAATTTGGGTCTCACTCCCACAAATTTTCTGTCTGTGCCCTTGCACAATTTCGGGGCTGGGTCGTGTGGCTCCACTAGCAGGTCTACCTACCTGCGCACCTCCGCCACTGAAGTCACCACCCGAGCTTACCTGCTCCTGCGACTACCTAAACTGGGGACGGCCCCTCCTGGCACTTTAACCCCTGGTGCCAACCTTGGCATTGGGCAACCTGGGTCCTTCCTTTGGATCCTCGGGCCCCACTCAACAACTCACAACCTCCCTAACTGGCTCCCAGAGCCTACCTGCGGCCTCACCTGGCCGACAAACTACCAGTGGCGGAGTGCCCCAATAACCATACGCACCAACTAAACCACACGCCCAGCCATTCCACAGTCTCACGCACCCTACAAAACGCTACTTGCTACTACCTGCACCACAGTTGTCAATATCCATACAAATTTTGCCTATACCCTCTACCTGGCTTTACACTACCCCCCCCCCCCCCCCCCCCCGGGCGTTCGCGAATGGGTTCCACTATTCCCCCATTCAATCCTTCGCACCATGCATTCCACACTTTTTATTTCCACACCAAGCATTCCACACCACTTATTCGCACTCCATTGATCTCACACACCACTTTTCTCGCACACCTTTTTCCTCGCACACCTCAAACACGATTCCTCTTATTTCATCACAATTCCTCACACACACAGCATCATCTAGCTGACCAATTTCCCCTAAAACTCGTGTTTCCCCTCGTCCCGTTACACTATGCACTCCCTTCGTCATTATCAACCACCTAAACTGTCTACGTCCCCACTACAGTCCAGATGTCACTACTTAAATCTCATGTCCCTGCAGTCTTCTAGTTCACTATCATTATCCTAGCCCTCCCTCGCCTAGCTTCGGTGCCCCATGGAGGTAACCATTGCTGGCACCCCCATGTGCCTGTCACTGCCATCCCCCTAAACTAGTGCTCATGGGCCCTGGACCGTGTGAGGAATGATCAGACTACCATTCCTCCACGTATGGTACACTCCTCTCATCCGTCCGCTACACTTGAGCTTCTCCGCGTGGAAATACGTCATCACAGCTCGGCTTCGAAAGGCCGAGCGATCCATTTGGTTGGTAGGTCGCCTGTATGTTGTGTCTGTCCGGCATTTTAGATTCAAAGGGGGAGGTATGGATGGGCCGAGATGCAGGGCTCCATCCCTGCACGGGGCCTCGCGGTCCCACGCATGGTGACCCAACCGCCCATGGTCGGAGCACCGCACCCGCCAAGGTGCGCGGCTCCGAAATCTCCTACCTGCCCTTGAACCTCGCCGAGCGCCTTTGCCGACATGGCACGGCACCAACCATACAGTGCGGGGGCCGGCACGCGTCGTGCACGGCGGTCCTTGTGAAACCGCCGCCGCACCGATCCCCGCCGGTCCCTGCTGCACACAACTCACCGAGGGCTCACGTCGGCTATCCGTCCTGCTAAACGCTACCCCGGTCGGTGTTAATGCTTGAGCAGAGTCCTCACACCTCGCGACCCACTCCACACTCGCACACCCAGGTGTCCCTGCGCCTCCCATACACTCCGTTACCGCACACCTAGGCGCACTCACGCCCCTCACACACTTCATTATCGCACACCCTCGCACACACCCTGGCACACACTCTTCGGTTACACACTCTATAACACCCCCGGGTGTGCACTCCTGCACACACTCTGCAATACGCTCGAGTGTGCACTCCTGCACACACTCTGTAACACACTCTTCTGTCACACACTCTGTAACACCCTCGGGTGTGCACTCTCCTGTTACACACCCAATCATTGCACACTCTGGCGCACACTTTTCTCTCTCACACCTCGGCACACACTCTCTCTCGTACCGTGCACCAGTCGCCCTCGTACACCGCACAATGGACCTTCCACGACCGCCCGGGTTTCGTCTCTGTCCCAAGCGCGCCAAAAACCCCTTTCGCGCCAAACACATTCGCACCATTATTTCTACTCACCTTGGAGACCTCCTTTTCCGCCAGCACCTGCAAACTTTTTATTTCGTTAGCAAGCACGGCATCCCGATGTGAACACAGACCTTGTACATATTCCATTTCTTTCTCCCGCTATTTATTCTCCTTTTGTACCGTCTCTTTGGCCCCAATTATTTCTTCAATTTGAATTATTTATTCGACGACCGCCGGCGCACATGAAATTTATCTGTCCAATTCGGCGACCGTCGGCTTTTCTACCACCTCCTCTCGCGTCGCGATTTTCATAGCCCCAGTCAACTTAGCTGTGCTCCGCTCTACTTCGCTCTCCACGCGTTCCCCACATTGCTTCACCCCGTTGCGTACCAAAGCGACCACCTCGCTCAACCCGCGCCTAATGTCCTCCCCCGCTTTTTTATCATGGTGGCCATTTGTTCACCCACTGTGTTCCTTTCCCTGGTGGTTTTATCCCCCATTTCTTTTATTTCCTTGGTGGTTTTGTCCCCGTTACACCTTGCTTCATCCCTCATTTCTTTCATTCTATCCTCTTGGGTGTTCATTTTTGCCCTTAGTTGAATTAGGTATAATTCAATGTTGCAACCAGGTCGCACAGCGGGCTCGGCTGCCTTGGCCACGTGCGAGGTGCCGCCATTTTCTTCGCCAGCTACTGCCCCCTCTTCGGCTTCCTCCATTACCAACTGTCCCTCTCTGTCCTGGGTCCTCAATTCCTCCTCTTCTTCTACCCCCACCGGCATTTGACCACCTTGGCTAGCCATGGTACGAATATAAATCTGGCTTTTAGACTAAATTTCATCCACTCATAATTTTGAGTGTGTGAAGCACACTCCAGGTCCAATGTCTCTCCTGACACCAAATGTTACGGTTTTCGCGCGACCCTCCTGCCCCTACCAAGGGGAGATTAAACCCCTTGTTATTTTTGGGTCGGCGCAACCGAGAGACATGAATCGCCCCTCCCGGGCAGATGCAGGGTAGGGTTCCGGGCCAATTCTCACACGTACCTAAATACCTGCGCCGCCGCATAAGCAGGGATCAAACCTCGCACGAACCACGCGTAATTTGGGTACGTCCGAGCGGATGACGTACCACGTGGTCCGTGCAGATCTCAGGTATTGGAACCTGATTAGAGCGGTTTTATTCGTACCACGCCTAGTCAATAGATGGAAGGGACGAGACGGTCGAATAAAAGGAAGAACACAGGTTTAATAATTATATACACTATTATGTACAAGGATCGGAAGAAAGCAGAGACACAGAGCAGTCTTATCTAGTCTTAACTTATCCCCAGACACAGGCCTGATCACACTCACAGGGGGAAATGAAGGAAGGATGATGTTCATGCGCTGAACGCGCCGACTTGGTCGTCCAGGAACAGCTTCGCCCGGCGTGGCTCTCCCCGCTCACAGCACGTCCCTCGATGAAGGCAAGCAGGTGGCGGGAGGGATCCTTGCAGCGCATCTCTCGAACAAAGGGCAGAGCAGGCAGGCGGGAAAATGTATGCATCTCTCGCCAGGCTTGGCGGTTTCTCACAGCGCGATTGAACAACGGCACGCTCTCACTCGCGTAACTCGATAGAGGCCTCAAGCTCAACCGAGTGTTTATCTTGTAAGAGCGCCTTATAACTTGGTTCATGCGCGTCTTCTCTCTCTCTTTTAACTCTCTCAACTCTGGAACCCTCTTTCTCTTCTCTTTGGTTCAGCACACCTCCCTCAGAACTTGGTTCAGCTCACCTCTCCGCAGAACTGCTCACTTGTCGAGCGCCTCTCCCATAACTTGGTTCAGCTCTCCTCTCCGCAGAACTGCTGACTTGTCAAGCGCCTCTCCCATAACTGCTGTGGGGGGCTTCGCGCAACGGGTTTTTTTTGCCAACCCCCTTAGCTCGCTCGAATGTTCCAAAACACGCCTTCGGACGCAGTGCTAAGCCACTCCCTTGAGCCCTGATTGGCGGCTCGTGCTTATCGTCACTCCCACTCTCCCTGCTCCACCTTCCTTCGGCCTGGATCGACTTGCCAGGCCCGACCTCGTGTTATTTTGTGCCAAAAGCCAAAGTATCGAGGCAGCATACGGCATTGGAGGGAAACCAAACTCTCATTTTTCTACTCAACGCAAAACTAACACAGCAAAAGGACTATGCTTACATTTACTATGAAATAACTGAACTATCGTGAGTCTACGTGTTGTAGTGTGACTAAACTATGAGGGGGAAAATTAACCTTTATAGTACAAATTCAAAACCCCAACAATATATATATATAGTATAAGCGAGTATATATATATATATATAGATATATATATAGATATATATATATATATATATATATATATATATATATATATATATCTGTGCAGCGTCTGTCCTGTCCTGTCCTGTGTTGTCTTGTGTTGTCTTGTGTTGTCTTGTCACTGAACTACTTTCTCAAACTTTTATGAAATCGTACCAAACTTCTGGTATACACATATCTCTCCCGTTGGTATGTCCTAAGAGTATTGTGTTTGAAAATTTTTACAAATTTTCCTTTTCTTTTTTTTTGGAATTTTTTGGGGAAATTTCTTTTTTTTAACTTCAATTGTTTATAAAATGTGACATCACATATATTACAAATACATTTGTGCAAAATAATTGTTTGAATTATGATTGGTTTAAACCATGACAAAACGGCAACTCCGGTACAGTCATTTATCTATATATCTACACAGATGGGCAGTGTCTGTGTTGTCACTTAACGACTCCCTCAAACTTTTGTTTCCATGGTTGTGAAGTGTTTTTAATAAGGTTGTGGTGGTTTTGAATCAAGTGGTGATGAGGTGTTTTTAAATCACATGGTGGTGAGGTGTTTTGAATTAATTTGTGGTGAGGTATTTATAATTACGTGGTGGAGAGGTGTTTTTAATTATGTGGTGTTGAGGTGTTTAGAATTAGTTGGTGATGAGGTGTTTTTAAATGACGTGGTGGTCTGGTGTTTTTAATTTTGTGGCTGTGAGGTGTTTCTATTACGTGTTTTATGGCTGTGAGGTGTTTTTATTACGTGTTTTATGGCTGTGAGGTGTTTTTATTTTCGTGGTGGTAAGGCGCTTTTATTACGTGTTTTATGGCTGTGAGGTGTTTTTATTACGTGTTTTATGGCTGTGAGGTGTTTTTATTACGTGTTTTATGGCTGTGAGGTGTTTTTAATTTCGTGGTGGTGAGGTGTTTTTATTACGTGTTTTATGGCTGAGGTGTTTTTTTTTTTTGTTTTTTTTTGGCTGTTACGAAGAGGAAAAAAGAAGTGTTTTATTGAAGACGTTGTTAAGAAGAAGAAAAAAAGGTGTTTTTATTACGTGTTCTATGGCTGTGAGGTGTTTTTATTTTTGTGGTGGTGAGGTGTTTTTATTACGTGTTTTATGGCTGTGAGGTCTTTTTATTACGTGTTTTATGGCTGTGAGGTGTTTTTATTTCGTGTTTTATGGCTGTGAGGTGGGTTTTTTTCGTGGTGGTGAGGTGTTTTTATTACGTGTTTGATGGCTGTGAGGTGTTTTTATTACGTGTTTGATGGCTGTGAGGTGTTTTCAATTTCGTGGTTGTGAGGTGTTTTTAATTTCGTGGTGGTGAGGTGTTTTTATTATGTGTTTTATTGCTGTGAGGTGTTTTAAATTACTTGGTGGTGAGGTGTTTTGAATTACTTGGTGGTGAGGTATTTTGAATGACGTGGTGGTGAGGTGTTTTGAATTACGTGGTGGTGAGGTGTTTTGAATTACTTGGTGGTGAGGTGTTTTGAATTAGGTGGTGGTGAGGTGTAATCGTCCCAAACTTCCAGTCTGCACCTACCCCTCCCCTATGTATGTACGGAGGAGTTCTTTCTTGAAAAAAAAACATTCAACCTAAATCTTCAATCTAAATTGCCTATAAAAATGTAATATCACAAACACAACAAATACATTTGTGCAAAGTAATTGTTTGCATTATGATTGGTGAAAATCATGACAACACAGCAACTCAGGTACAGTCATTAGCCTCAGTTAAAATAAGCCCGTTCCTCAGTATCGACGCTTGGTGAGGCGAGTGCAGCGAGCCGAGGCAAGCTAGTATATATATATATATATATATATATATATATATATATATATATATATATATATATAAATATATTGTTGTGGATATGAGGATTGTGTTTTTTTTATGGTATAAGTACATTGTAAAATATCACACTCCGTCCTCCAGTTGTGTATAAAGGTCAAAGTGCGTCCCATAGTTAGGTCATATACAATCACGTTTAGCCAATCATAGATTCCCTGCTTGTTGGTAGTTATTTCCTTATTCTGTGTATTAGGCTAAGGCTTTGTCTTCCATTAATTGACACTCCATTGCACCGAATTCAAATAGATAGATCCCCTTTTATTCCCAAAGCCCCATTCCCAAAGCCTCGATTGCCAACTGCATTCACCGCAGCTGCTGGGCAGTTTTCACCGCGACTCCATTCACCCGACATCCACCGACAAGGTGGGCTCGGAGAAGAAGGGGGAGGAGCCGCCGAATCCAGGGCATGGCCCGCCCATCGTCATCAAAAGGGTGGAGCCAGCGAGCCCTGACCAGCTAACCAGGGCTGGGGAAATACCATCACGGGCGTGGCGCGGGTGGATCTAAAAGCGCGTTATATAAGCGCGCGCGGAAGCCTTTGAGATGAGTGATGAGTTCTGGGTTCTGAGTACTAAGCGGTCCCAAGAAAGAGTTGCGCGAGAGACGGAGAGAGAGGAAGGGATCCCCACGGAGAGTTGCGCCAGTTAAGCAGAAGAGTCCACCAAAGTCAAAGGTGGTTGCGTCAAAGTTCTGAGTTCTAAGGAGCAGCTTTGAAGAGCGCACGGTGCACAGGAGGAGCTTCGCCGCGCAGTTTGGAACCGTGGCGGTTTGGCGATCGCAGCTCGAATATTGACGGCGGCTGTCCGCTTCCAGCCCGACCGATCCCCGCTGAACCTTCCTCTCCCGCCAAGCCATCCACCTCCAGCAATCCGTTCCTGCCTTCATTTCCCCATTCGTGTGAGTCTGCCTTTTGTTTGTTCTGTCCTGGGTATTAATTAAGACTGTAATAGATAAGCTAGAATTTTCACTGTGTCCTTCTGGTCCGTCCCTCTTTCTGCATTATTTTATTATCCTTCCTTCTTCCTTGGTTTCTTTTGGTCCTGTAAATAGTAATAAATCATATTCGTATTTCAAACCTTTTTGCCTTCGGCTTCCTCTTCTTCACATCCGTGTCGTCTTTGTCTTTTCCCTCATTGAATATCTGTGGCACGATTTGGCCAACGTTTCAGGATCGGGTTAGTCTTGTTAACGGTTCGGGCCGCGGCTGCCATCCGCTCGGCAAATTAACATCCCAATCCGCGGTCACGAACGAAGCTGCTCACCGGCCTTTTCGGAGGTCGCGGTGCAGCTTCAGGGACCACGTCGGTCAGCAATAATCGAGGGGTCTAATCCCCCCTCAAAGGGGAACCATAGGCCGATGTTGGGTTCCGTAACAATATATATATATATCTCCCCTACTCCCCTACTGACCCAATCTCCCCTACTGACCTCTCTGAACTCCTCATAGGAATGAAAACTGCCACCTGCACTCTTGACCCCATCCCCTCCAGCTTTGTCAAGGCCTCCCTCCCTACTCTCTCTCCACTTATCATTGCAACAATAAACTCCTCCCTGTCTACAGGCATCGTCCCACCTTCCCTCAAAATTGCTGCTGTTACCCCCATTCTAAAAAAACCTGGTCTAAACCCTGACACCCTAAACAACTTCAGACCCATCTCCAACCTACCCTTTCTGTCAAAAGTTTTGGAACGCGCTGTAGCCACTCAACTTAAACATCACCTCTCTGCCAATAACCTGTATGAAACATTCCAATCCGGATTCCGCTCCAACCACAGTACTGAAACTGCTCTCCTCAAAATCACCAACGACCTTCTCCTCTCCTCTGATGCTGGCAACCTCAACATTCTCATCCTCCTCGACCTCAGCACTGCCTTTGACACCATCGATCACACCATCCTCCTCACCCGACTTGAATCCACCTTTAACGTTACCGGCACGGCCCTCTCTTGGATTAAATCATACCTCTCTGACAGACGCCAGTTCATCTCCATCAATAACTGCAAATCCCCCACTGCTCCCCTCCCCCAAGGTGTCCCCCAAGGTTCAGTTCTTGGCCCCCTCCTCTTCATCCTTTACCTGTCCCCCCTCGGTCACTTAATCCGCCGTCATGGTCTCCAATTCCACTGCTTCGCCGATGACATCCAGCTTTTCATCTCCACCAAGTCCGTCTCCACTGACACCGACTCTATCCTGACAAACTGCATCACTGAAATAAAATCCTGGCTTCAAATCAACTTCCTCAAGCTTAACTGTGATAAATCTGAAATAATCATCATTGGCCCAAAAACGCTCACAAAATCCACCCATAACTTTGCCCTCAACATCGACGGTATCCCAGGATCCACCTCCCCTCACATCCGGAATCTTGGCGTCATCTTTGACCAAACCCTCTCCTTCGACAAATACACTAAACAGATCACAAAGTCAGCCTTCTTTCACCTGAAAAACATTGCCCGTCTCCGCTCATCCCTCTCCTCCACGGCTGCAGAAACCCTCATCCACGCCTTCATCACCTCCCGTCTGGACTACTGCAATAGCCTCCTCTATGGTTCACCCTCAAAAATCACCAATAAACTCCAATACATTCAGAACTCCGCTGCCCGTCTACTCTCCCATTCCCGGACCCTTGACCACATCACCCCCGTCCTTTACAAGCTTCACTGGCTCCCCATCCCCCAGAGAATCCAATACAAAATCCTCCTCTTGACATACAAAGCCCTCCATAACCTGGCCCCATCCTACCTGGCTGACCTCCTCTCCAGACACACTCCCACCCACAACCTCCACTCTGCTGGTACCAACCTCCTGACCCCCTCCATCCAGACCAAATTCAGATCCTGGGGGGACAGGGCCTTCTCCATCGCTGCTCCCACCCTCTGGAACTCACTACCTCACACCATCAGAGACTCCTCCTCACTCACCACATTCAAATCATCACTAAAGACCCACCTGTTCAACACTGCATTCAACATTCAACCCACAGCATTTAACCCCTGACTATCTCTTCTCCTTCTCCCTCCTTTTGCTTTAAATATTTCCCTATTGATTCTTGTCTTTTTGCAATTGTTGTTTTCATGTATTGTTATGCATTATGTTTTCCATTCTGTCAAAGCGCCTTTGGGCTTCTTAAAAAGCGCTATACAAAATAAATGAATTATTATATATATATATATATATATATATATATATATATATATATATATATATATATTGTTGCGGATCTCCCGAAGCCCGTTCCCGTTACTAAGGGAGGATTAAACCTCTTTTTTCCCCCCTGGGTCTTCGGGACCACGAGACCGAATCGCCACTTCCGGGGAAACGTGAAAAAGGGTTTTGGGACAAATTCGCACGTACCTTTGGTACCCACGCTGCCACGAAAGCGGGGATCGAGCCTCGCACGAGCCACGCTTAAACGAGTATGCCCGAGCGGAATGCGTATCACGTGACTCGTGCTGTTACTTTTATTGGAACCCTATTCGAGCGGTTTTATTCGTACCATGCGAAGCCAATGGATGGAAGGGACAGGAACGGTCAAATCAGAGGAAGAACACACTTTATTTACACTATTATGTACAATGATAATGATGAAGGAAAGGGGGACACAGAGCAGAAGCTTAACCAGTTTAACTTATCCCCAGGCAAATGGGCACACTCACACACACGGGGAGATGGAGGAAGAGAAGTTCACGCGCCAAGCGCGCTTCGCCGTCAGTCGCCATGGGGCAGCTCGCCCGGCGTGGCTCTCTGATGTTCCCGGCACGTATCAGGCGAAGGCAGGCAGGAGGAAATCCTCGCAGCACGTGTGTAGGCAAAGGCAGGTGGGAGGAAATCGCGCGTCTGTGGCCCGGTGCGGGTCGTCCTTTCGAGCGCGCGATTAATACAGCACAGAGCACGGGGAACGGGGGAAAGTTCGAGTACAATAGGCAATTCGATTCCTCGTTCTGCAGCTCCACTCGTGTTCTCATCTGCCTTCTGCGTTCTGCGTTCTGACTCACGCGGGTCCTGCTGCTGTTCTCTCTCTCTCATGCGATCTCCTTAATGGGCTCGGGGCAGGGCCTTATATCGCACCTCCCCGATCTTACCCAAATGTTCCAAGCCCCGCCTCCTGCCGCAGTGGTAAGCCACTCCCCTCGAGCCCTGATTGGCGGCTCGTTGCTTACCAGCCAAACGCCCTGCAGCTCATCCCTTCGGCCTCCGTAGACTTGCCCAGGCCTGCCGCGTGGCATACCAGCACCAAACCAAAAACACCAAAGAACACCTAAGCTCACTGGCCTACTCAATGCAAAACTAAACACAGGAAAGGACTACGCTTACATTTACTAAGAAATAACTGAACTATCACGAGGCTTCATGTTGTGGTGCAACTAACTAAGAGGGGGAATTAACCTTTATTCCAAAACCGCAACAATATATATATATATCTATATGTGTATGTATATATATATATATATATATATATATATATATATATATATATATATATATATATATATATTGTCGTGCAACTCCGGTTAACACCAGAGACCGCGGATAGGCCTAAACGGTTTTATTGGAGGCAACGACCAAACACGGATTCAGCTATAAAACGTGGGAGGAAGAAGGAAAATGGGAGCCTGCGGCAAAAGCTTACCTGGATCGTGCCGGCGGCAGCTTCGATCCTGCAAGGAAATAAATTCAAGCGAACAACCAAGATTTTGAATGGGAAGAGCAAATAATACAAGGGTTTATTACAAATAAAGACAGCGACAGGAAAATACACGCCAGTCATAAAATGTCCTAAATCGGGATCCTGCACACCAGACTCAACAACAGACACAGGAATGGATTAAAGGAAAATAATTGTCTTGTCGTGTAAAATGTAATGGGGATTGGCCTTATCTGTCCCTCGTCTTGTCTTGTCCGCCGTCCAACACGGCTCTGTTCGGCCCCAATGCACCCACGAGGTCCCTCACTTCAGCACCACAGCACCGAACACCGCTCCAAGCACCACGAGGTCGATCTTCACACACGATCGATAAGCCAACTCTCAAGCCAACTCAACCAGGGCCAAGACTGCCAGCCAACGCAACCAAGGACAGGACTCTCTCAACTCAAGATCACACCGGGACTACCAGGGCCAGGAATCTGTGCGCAGAGTTCTGCGCGCTCTTTTTATAACCTCTGGCGGTGACGTCAGCCTCGGCACAGCACCCAACCAGAGCCGCGTAACTTCCCGCCCTTTGCCGACCCGCTTCATGCCTTCCACGTCCATTGGCGCCAACCAATCACAGCCCTCCTGGGCGTGGTATAGCACGTAGCGTGTAGCGTGATCATAGCTCGTAGGCGCAGCTGGCCGCGGTCCATGCGGTGGCACCCCGAGCCGCCCCTCCCCCCCCCCCCCCTTGCCTGTCCGTCTTCCAAAGTCATGTCAGGGAAGGGATTTATTTAATTTTTGCGCTAGGGACCTAACTACGTGTCTACAGGTGTGCATTGCCATAAGGGACAAAGGTTTGGCTACCAGGTGTGGACACACAGGGGCGCTACTCTTAATCCCTACTCTACTTATCACTTGAACATCCTGGTATGTCCACAGGTATACATCTTAACCGACAAATCGCCTAAACACACAGAACTTATTAGAGGTCAGATTCCTTACCGTGACAGACGAATACCTACCTACACAGATCTATCTGGCTCTACATACCACTACCCCCAGACATAACACAGCCCCCCCTCCCCCTCCCCCCACTGGAACCGTAGCTCCTGCAAGGTTCACTGCAAGTGCTGCCATTCCAGTCTTCACACTTACTGTCACACACTTAATTAACCTATGAAATAAATCAGGAGGGCTGTGGGAAGGGAGTCAGACTTCCGACCTATACTCCTTCACATTCTAATCCCCTTAACAATCATGCAATCAAATATGTACATTTCAAATCAGGTCGTTCCTGTGGAGGGAGGAAACAAACAACACGCAAAAATCTACTTAACCACAAAACTTAACAAACTTACAAAATTCACAACTCTACTAAACATTTCTACATACCCCGGTCTACAGACCGCGTCCCCCGGTGGATGCCACAAGACACAACCTTACCTGCAGGGCCATCCCAATGTACCCCTAAATTTCCGCGGGCCCTGTCCAGATGTTGCAGGTGAGTGACATGGCTCGGTGGTTTTCGCCCACATTCATTCTACACAAACCCCTTAACTACTCACTCATTCCGAAAATCATTACACTACACAAAAATCATTCCAAAGCACATTTTTCACCCCCCCCCCCCCCCTGCAGGACCATGGCTTTGATGTCATATACATGTGTGCATTCCTCAACGAGGCAGCGGGGAGGTACCGCACAGGTAAGATGGTGGGGGCGCTTCAGGCTGTGGTGCCCGCAGTCCCAAAACAAGTCAACCGACTTACAAGTTCATTGCCCCCCCCCCCCCTTTACCTCTTGGCCCCGTGGCAGCCCAACAGCCCTTTCCACCGTTACCCCGCCGGTGAGGGTCTCCACACACCAGGCTCCATTGCCTCCTGCTGCCACGCAGCTCCACGGGTCGCTGGGGGTCTCCTCCACCCCAGGGCGCCCAACCAGGCCCTCCACCGACGAGCTCCAATTTCCAGATACCACCGGCTGCCAGGGGTAATTGCCGCAGAGGGGGGGCCGCAGGCATCGCTCCTCAGAGCCTGATCTGTACCTGCGGACACACACACCTTCCCCACCCACAAGATCCCAAAACACAATTCTTCCCCCGCTGCCATTCCATTTTCAACACAACTCAGCACAATTCCAAGCAGATGTTACAAAAAGATGTTACAAGAGTTTTGCCATGGCCTGCCACAAGTGAAATCCCATTCACATTGAACCACTTTTCACAATAATCACAATAATCATCACTCATTCTCAGTTTCCACTTTCACGCCCACATCAAAACACATAACCACAATACTAACACAAACGCCACCCACAAGATTCTGTGTGGCACACATTCCAATCCCCCTCACCGGCCATGTCATCACTCTCACCAGCCACCCAACTCCAAATTACATGTCCCCAAATTTTCTATAGCAAGTCCTGCAGCCTGGGACAGTAACCATCAAGACCTTACCTCTACCTTGATGTACAGGCAACTTCCGGTTGGTCAAGTCCAAAGTGCAATCCACCCATACAATCCCAAAATTTATCCTTGGACCAATCAAATTTTCAAAATTTCTCTTTTGTCCCCCTATAGTCAGGGCCCTTAGGGATATTTTGGTTCAAATTCTTCCAAAAGCATCAAATTTGGCGCAGATGTTGCCCATGCCATACTCTTTCGATTTTTGACGGGCGCCAAGGGCGGTATGATCCGGGGACCATACCGGTCCATCTCGCCATGTCACCTGACCTATGACGTCATAATTAGGATATGCATCCAATCACATGGCGTACTATAAGTGGTCAAAGTTCAAAATGAATCGATCGAAAAATGAAGGCAGGGATCCATTTTTAAGGTTTTCATAAAATCCAATATGGCCGCCAGGTCACATGACCTATGACGACATATTTATGACATGTATACAATCATGTATACATGAACCCGGATCATAATCGCACAAAAAATAAACACAAGGATATGGCATACAGTTCATAAAACATCAAAATCCATACCTTTGTAATTAGACTGATGAACTGCATATGCCTGAAAATTAGGAGACATGTAAATATTTCCTCTAATTGTCAAAAATAAGGTCAGAGTTCGATTACCCAACCCAGAAACATAAAATGGTGAACCTCGCGTAAATCTTGACAAAAAACTCAAAAACCGACATGTTTGACTCAAAAATGACCTTTAAGATGACCTTGAGGGTTGACCTTGACCTCGAATCATCAAAATAACATCATAATTGGATTCCTCGACCTTGAAAACCCCTGAAAAGTGGTATCATACATGATTCCAACCCTTTTGGTTATTTAACTGATTTTCCTCTAATCCGGGTGGCGGCCATTTAGTATTTCGCCAATATGGGGCCCCTGGGGGGGGGGGGGTGGCGCCCGTCTTGGCGCCCGTCAAAAATCGAAAGAGTATGGCATGGGCAACATCTGGGCCAAATTTGGTGCTTTTGGAAGAATTTGAACCAAACGGCCCCAAAATATCCCTAAGGGCCCTGACTACTACACTGGCAGGTATGTGGGTCCGCATCCAACGGTGATCATCACTACCCAACTACCTGTGGCCGCGACAGCTCTGCACCTCTACCGTGCAAGGGTCACCGGGACAAGGTGAGCAGTCAAAACGCCAACATGGCCCATGAGTGTCCACAAGGGTGCGACCCACCATCCATCCTTCGGCCCCCCTGCGAGGAACACAGCTGCACCAGCCCCAGCTGGCCAATGTGGTGAGCACTTGCTGCTAACACACACTACCGCACGCACAACCTCGGCCCTGGGGGAGACAGTCGCAGTGTGTGGCATTACCCTCACGTCACCTACGCCGCCCTCGTCCCCCAGTCCACAAAACTGCAGCCCCCCAGTGCCCACCCACATTTGACCACAACAAGGTCCAGTCGACAGCCATGCTCCACCAGGAGACCCACCCAGAAGACATTGTCCACACACCTCGGACACCCAAAGCACCATGTTGACCCTCAACTACACAACTACATCCCCATGACTCCACGTCCCAAATATCAGCACAGTCGCTCCCGTGACCAGTTGAAAGCTATGTCCTGCTACCCTGTCAATTTTATCACAGCCTTCAACACTTTGGTCTAACACACCTGGATCAATAATGGTGTCACTGTGCAGAGTCCACCATTTCTCTTCACAAAATTCACCCTTAAATTTACATCTACCCCACAGATTACCCATGCCAAACATTTTTCACATTTTACTAAACTCACCAAAGAACGATGCTTTGCCACACACATGCCAGCCGAGCATGGCCCATATGCTCGGCACGTTACACATCTCCCGATTCAACACTCCCATGGCCCTCTTCCCAAACCGAGAGTCCATAAATCATAATGGAACATCTGTGGAAGGTCACTCTCGCACCATCACGTTCCACAGATGCCCCAATGGTTGTCCAGTGGGCTGTCTCATTCCTGTCCATGCGGTTCGACCCGCATCCATAGCCCAGCACAGCATGGCAGGTCATCACATGCTGGCTGTCCCAGAGTCTCAGGGAGAGGGTGCCAGGCCGCATGCCCGGGTGGTCACTACATCAGGCCCAAGTTGGCCGTCCGCGGTGCCACCACCAAAGCGCGACCCACAACACCTCCCGCTAGTGGTCCTCAACAGATGCCATCCCAGGCTTGAGAAACCACCTCGGACCCCCCCCCCCCCCCCCCCCCCAGAGGTCTTAACCCCCACCAGGGCCCGGTGACCCTGTTGGACCGAGCCACATGCCCGGCCGGCACCCCAACGAACAAGGGACACCACACTCCACCAGACCCCCCATGGGGCCCAGGTCGTACCTCGACACCCATGGCTGGACCCCACGTCCAAAACTCGCCAGCACAGCCCCCCACCTGGCTGGCATAACAAAATTTCCAAAGGGGCAAATTTTGCCCGAGGCCATCCCCCATGACCTCCCCTGGTCCACATTCCGCAGCCCCGGGACCAAGTCCAACCAAGGCTGCTCCACATCACATTCCCATTTTAATTTAATTTTAAATTTCCTTTTTACAATTTGCATTTCCCATCCCAAACCGCAGCTGCAGGAAACAACCCCCTCAGGTTGTTCTGCCCCTCCCTGCAGCTGGTCCACATTCCCTACGGGGACCAAATCATCTGAGGCTCGATCTCCCGATCCTCCAAGATCCAAATCCAGCCCGGAGCCAACACTCTCCCCCAACTGGCCATTCAATTTCGGAGCCGCCTGTTCCCAATTGTTATGCACGGTGAGGGTCCCCTCGGTCATTCCAACCTCCTCCTCGGACCGACTCACCTCCTCCCCCAAGCTCCTTTGGGCCCGGTCAACCTTGTCCTCCATGGGACTGTCCCAGGTCCCCAGCCGCTGTATCAAATCAAGCTCATCATCATCATCACCCCAAATCATTCTGGCCCCGACAGGCCTTCTTTCCCAATAAATACCCGGTCCGGCTCCATCGCAAGGACCCCCAATAATGTTATCCCCTCTTGCTCTGCACCACCACCCTGGTGCTGCACCATTCCGAATTCATCCCCCTGTTGAGATGTTGTGACATCCACCCGGTCCCAATAAACCTCCAGGCCACGATGTGGGAGACATCCTCCATTACAATTTTCACATTCCCCATTCACCACTTGGCACTCCACATCTACCTGTATGCATTCCCCATTTCCTTCCATTGCCATTCCCGGTGCCTGAGCCTCGTGCACATCTGCACGGGCCACACTCTCCTCCATTCCCAATTTGGCTTCCCCCCGTTCAGATTCAATTTCTGCCACCATTGGCTTCTCCTGGGCCCCAATGGCGCCAAATCTCCTCATTTCTCCATTTAGTTCACTCCCCTGGGACTCAAATTTTTTCCTCCACTGCTCACCCTGAGCATCCATTTTGTTTTTCATTTCTCCCATCTCATTACTCATTCCCTCCATTTTACTGTTCATTCCATCCATTTTTCCATTTATTCCCCGAATTTCTTCCTTCAATTCCGCACTGGTTCGCTCAATTTGCTCCCTCTGAGCATTCATTGCCCTAAGCAATTGCTCCAACATCTGGTCGGTTGTCGGGGCCGTCCCAACGGCGGGGGAAGTTCCAACACTACCCTCTACCCCCACTACATCCGACTCACCCCCAAGAATTCCCGCATCTTCCATCCTCCTTTCCTCCATATCGCTTACCTCTTCCATCCGTAAAGAAAGGGTCGCTTCCCCGCGCGGCTTTTAACAGGAACCGATTAAATTTAATGACACACCTTTCGCGTCGTGCAAGCCCAATCGACTATACAAAATTTTCACCTCGGACTAAAACATTTTTGCATTCAAATTCTCCACACTCTGACACCAATTTTTTTTTTCAGGGTTCTATCCCACTTCTGACACCAGTTGTCGTGCGACTCCGTTTAACACCAGAGACCGCGGATAGGCCTAAACGGTTTTATTGGAGGCGACGACCAAACACGGATTCGGCTATAAAACGCAGGAGGAAGAAGGAAAATGGGAGCCTGCGGCAAAAGCTGACCTGGATCGTGCCGACGGAAGCTTCGATCCTGCAAGGAAATTAATTCAAGCGAACAACCAAGATTTTGAATGGGAAGAGCAAATAATACATGGGTTTATTACAAATAAAGACAGGGACAGGAAAATACGCGCCGGTAATAAAATGTACTAAATCGGGATTCCGCACACCAGACTCAACAACAGACACAGGAATGGATTAAAGGAAAATAATTGTCTCGTCGTGTAAAATGTAGTGGGGATTGGCCTTATCTGTCCTTCATCTTGTCTTGTCCGCCGTCCAACACGGCTCCGTTCGGCCCCGATGCACCCACGAGGTCCCTCGCTCCAGCAACACAGCACCGAACACCGCTCCAAGCACCACGAGGTCGATCTTCACACACGATCGATAAGCCAACTCTCACGCCAACTCAACCAGGGCCAAGACTGCCAGCCAATGCAACCAGGGACAGGACTCTCTCCACTCAAGATCGCACCGGGACTGCCAGGGACAGGAATCTGTGCACAGAGTTCCGCACGCTCTTTTTATAACCTCAGGCGGTGACGTCAGCCTCGGCGCGGCACCCAACCAGAGCCTCGTAACTTACCGCCCTTTGTCGACCCGCTTCGCGCCTTCCGCGTCCATTCGCGCCAACCGATCACAGCCTTCCTGGGCGTGGTATAGCACGTAGCGTGTAGCGTGATCATAGCTCGTATGTGCAGCTGGCCGCGGTCCATGCGGCGGCGCCCCGAGCCCCCCCCCCCCCCACGCCCCCCTTGCCTGTCCGTCTTCCAAAGTCATGTCGGGGAAGGGATTTATTTAATGTTGCGCTAGGGACCTAACTACGTGTCTACAGGTGTGCATTGCCATAAGGGACAAAGGTTTGGCTACCAGGTGTGGACACACAGGGGTGCTACTCTTTAATCCCTACTCTACTTATCCCTCAAACATCCTGGTATGTCCACAGGTATACATCTTAACTGACAAATCGCCGAAACACACAGAACTTATTGCAGGTCAGATTCCTTACTGCGACAGACGAATAGCTACCTACACAGATCTATCTGGCGCTACATATCACTACCCCCAGACATATCAATACATATATATATATATATATATATATATATATATATATATATATATATATATATATATATATTTATATATATATATTTATATATATATATATATATATATATATATATATATATATATATATATATATATATATATATATATATTTCTTCTAACAAATACAATTTCACATTTTGATACTCTTTATACCGCAGATAACTTTATAATGTTAAAGGTCTTCTAAAAGTCCTTTTCATCGTATAATGAAATCATTTTTCTTTTGTGGAGTTAAGGAGCATTTCGGGATTACGTCATCCTCTGACCTCTTTGTCGTCGGCACAAACTTTGCCCTATTAAGACTAACAATGAAGTTTCTTCTCTGCAGATTTGCAGAGTGGCTTCATTATAGAGGTAAGCCTGTATCTTTATGCAGGGATGCAGCGACAAAATCCGTCGCATTTAAGGAACTCCGCACCCCTTTCTGACACCAAAAGTCCGGAGATTAATACGACCAACAAAGGATCCAATTTTACGAAAGCACCTCCTCGAGTGCCACTGTGTTCACAACATTTACGTCAAGAAAGCGAATCTTGGGCCGAGCGAGGGTGAGAATCAGTGGCCTTCGGAATAGAGCGAAAGGCCCTCGCCATTCACGCGGCTCGGTGTGCACAGTGTACCTCGACCCTGCGACCCCAGCCCTTTGTGCATCTTTATCCTGATCTGTCAGCGGACAGATGTCGCCGCAAGCCCGACATGGTGCGCTCTGAAGCCCTTTCTGGTGCAACTTGCGAGGTCAGAAGTAAAGAAAGTGCCATCCGTCTTTGGAGAGGAGTGCAAATAAATATGGCGAACTCATATACGAGAGTTATTCTAAACCATACATACATAAATTAAATGCATTATAATGTTCCCACCTTTTTTCGACCCATGCAATACCTTGTTTTGTACATGTTTATATAATATACAATGATATGTGATAAAAATATTATAATAGTGCTTGATTATAATTACCCTGTGCTCGCGAAGCAAAAAGCAGGGTTTAGCATTCAGCTACGTACGTGTGCCGTGTGCCATGTGCTGTACGTGTCTGCATTTGAAAAATTCATTTTCTTGGCAACCTTTGATCCGATTGACACGAAATTTTACCATAGAAGCGCCTCTGCCTGTATAATTTTTTATTTCATAATCATGACGTCATAGGTCATGTGGTGCAGGCGCCATCTTGGAAAAACCGAAAAATGGTGCACCTCTATTTCTCCAAAACCGCTGCATGGAAAAAAATGAATCATGCCTCATTGTAAAGAACTCCATACGGGGAATAGGTGCTGTTAACGATGACGTCAATGATGCCATAATTATGACGTCATAATTCCACAGAGACAACGCTTAGTCCGATCAGTTTGAAATGTATTGAGCGTGACCTATGCACCAATTATATTAGAGAATAAAAATTTATGATGTCATCGCTCACGTGGTCTGGCAGCCATATTGGATCAAAGAAAAAAATGTTCAAAAACAGAAGAGTTGGCTCAGAACAATTTGTCTGCACACGATAAGTTTTTCATGAATACCATCTAGTTTCAGTGCATAATCATGGATGGCTTGCACCATTGTGAAGATGTCTGCATATTTCCAAGATGGCGCTGAGTCTGAACGACTCCTCATACAAGAGCCCCTGTGGTACGTTGAGTGCGTTCCCAGCATGTTGCTCTGTGCACTCTGTGATTATCGAGTGAATCTGCTGACACTATTCATTGGAATCAATGAGTATCTCAATTGTGCGATTGATCAATCCTAGTACTGAGCTTCAAAAGTCTTTGCTAACCCCACGCACGATTTGCGCGGCGACCTTACGCTGCTATGTTTCCATCTGCTATTGGTGTTCGGAGACCATGGATCAGCTCGGAATGTAGGCCTACATGCAAGGTCGGAATGTATAATGTCACGGGAAGTGTCCTATCACGCTATGACTTCCAAGTGGACACGGCGTATAATCCACATGTAGTACGCTCCAGCTTACGCACACTTAGCGCTTTTCTCCGTGAACGCTCGACCCGTCCAGTCCGCATGCGTGTCCAGCCGAGGTTACACGCCCTCCATTCAGCCACATAATCTCCGTGTCGCCCACAAAGGTGTATTCCCCATCAGAGCTGGCGTAAATCACACATATACATATATATAAGGAATACGTATCGTCGCCATCATTCCCGAACCTTCCAGTGCTCTTGCTCGCGGCTGCGTCTGTCGAGCACATGCTCAGTCGCCCGTAACCCCAAGCCCCCGTGACCCCACGTTTTAACACGGATCGCGGGGGCATGTGCCGGTAATTTACTCATTTTGTAGCTAATTTCTTCCCGGCTAGACTACCAGCCACACAAGACGAAGATAGCTCGAAGAACGCCCGCGTGGACAGGAAAAGAAAGGATAACGGAATGGGAGCACAGGGAAAAAATATAAATCGAGAACAAGTTGGGAGAAGTTTGCAGGTGAACATCATTTTGAATTGTCCTCTTTTCCTATTATATAGGAGAAAAAACCCGGGGACTATAGTTGTTTTTTTGTAACGTGGAACCCATGGGTGAATGAATAAGATTTCAAAAATTCCTTTCAATAATTATTTCTTCTCAACACGAGAGCGAATTTAACGGCCCGCGTTATTGCAAAAACATTTGGTAATGAGAGGGAGCGCATTAAAACTGCTCTCTCTCCTCTCTCTCGCTCTCTCTCCTTCTCCCCAGAATGTGTATGTGGGGGGTATAAAGAAAATAAAGTATCGTACCAAATGTGTTTGACTTTCAACGACCGAATAATTAGTTGTGTTTTATAGAATAGGTATATTTTGAGTAATTTTTTTTTTTCTGTCGTTTTATCTTGGATTGAATGAAAGAACAACACAGCTATAACAATCGGCTATTGTTTTTTTCTTTTCGAAAGAACAGGGCTCGTTTTGTCCTTCCCTCCAAATAAACCCAATGTGTTATTGGTTTGAGATGCTATTTACTATTTCATTTTACAGCACAAGGATTCCTTATCTGTATATTGACTGTCGATTTACAGCTCAGGAATGATGCACAGAATGATTGGCTTAAAATGTGTTTTCAGATACGTTGTTTTACACCGTTTATTGTACACATACACCGAGGGCATTCAGAAAGTTGTCGAACTGAGAACCTCATAATAGCGCAACCACAATATTACATAATATATATATACAGCGCTTTTTGTGATAGTGATTAAGTGATCACGAAGCGTGATCAAAGGGATATATATATATATATATATATATATATATATATATATATATGTACGTACATATATTAAACAGATATATAAATATACAGACTTGGCATTTAATATGGAATATTTTTTTTGTGGGGGTGAACTTACTTTTCAAGATGACTTAGAACCAAAAGTTCATTGGAATTATGTTGAAATTATTCTAGATTTTGTTAATGTGACCTTTAAAAGAAACAAAAACCACATTTGACATTTCGAAGCAAATAAATTGATCCTTGAAAGTGATGTAAACTGATATCGAACTCAATTCATGGACAGTACTGTGTTAAACTTCCGTGCGTTTTCCAGAAGTATCTCTTTATTTTGCACATTAGCCAAAAATTTTTTTAACAAAAACAAAAGTTAAATCACGACTGGGATTACGGACAGTAAAATTACAGTTCAGTACTTCGTGTAACCCCCACGAGCATTCAGGAGAACACGTACACGTTGAGGCATGCTGTTCACGAGATTTGCCAAGGTTTGGACAGGAATCGCTTGCCATGCAGTTACAATAGCCTGCTGCAATTCACGCACAGAGGCAGGCTGCTGGTCCAAGTTGTCAATTTGACGTGTTAATTCTGCCCACAAGTTCTCCATCGGATTCATATCCGGGGACATGGCAGGCCACTCCATATGCTCTACACCACAGTCAGCAAGAAAGTGTTGGATCATGCGAGCACGATGAGGCCGTGCATTGTCATCTTGGAAGACAAAGTTTCCTCGAAAGGCTGCACGAACAAATGGAAGCAATGTTTCTTCCAGAATGGCCCTGTACTTGAACTGGTTCAGGTTTCCATTCAGAACAACCAGGTCAGTTTTGCCCCCTGCATGAAAAGCAGCCCAAACGGTCACCCCACCACCTCCAGCTTGGACTCTTGGCACGATACAATCTTTGTTGTAGGCTTCATGCACTTGTCTGCGCACTCGGATGCGGCCATCTTGACGATAGACCAGAAATCTAGACTCGTCACTGAAGATCACGTGATTCCAGTGTCCTGGCTGCCATTGACCGTGCTCTCTGGCCCACTGCAATCGGCGCTGGTGGTGTTGTCTGGTCAGGCATGGCTTTCTCAGGGGACGCCTGGCACGATAGCCTGCTTGAACCAGTCGTTGGTTGACTAGCCTTCTGGATACAGGCACATTTGTCAGTTGCTGCCACTCAGCCCTAAGCCGATTAGCTGACTTGGTACGGCCATTGCGGACTAACCGGTGCAGCTGGCGATCATCCCTCCTTGTGGTTCTGCGGGGACGTCCTGGCCTCGGTATTGGAGTAGGGACACCCCTCTGAGCATTTCGTTTCAGGATATTTGGCACCTGACCTTGAGTGATGCCATACTGCCGAGCAATAGCACGCTGTTTCATGCCGTAAGTTCGTAAAGCCACCACTCCATGACAAACAGCATTGTCGAGTTGACGGACCATCTCCAGAGGAAGCGGCAATAACTTTTGGAGACGTGCAGCAGTTGTTTTCCACTAATACAGAACGCAACAACCCTTGTATACCCGACTGTGAAGCCAATAATCAAATGCACCTGTCCGTACATTTTGCCACGCCACCTGTGATATAATCCTGTTGTTGACTTCTTGCTGTGACAGACAATCAGTGACATGGTTCTTTTAACAAATAAATCAACAAAGTGTAAAAGAAACTCACCAGATTGATATACTGAGTTAAGAAATTAAACCCAAGTCAAGAAGAAAAGAAAAAAATCCATATTAAATGCCAAGTCTGTATATATATATTAGGGTGGCCACAGATATATGTAATATTTAATACTATTACACATCCATGCTCCACAAGGCTGCTCTTGTTCCTATGTTTAACAAGATCATATGGACCAAATATGAGGTCCATCGGAACTGATTTAGAGGTTGCTCAAAAAACAACATGTTTTAATTTATCCTGTTTTTTTCAGATGGCAGAAACTCGCAACTCTTCCACAGTTTGGTTGCTGGGCAAGTCTGAAAAGGAAATAATATGTGGGGGACTACCACCCAAAGGAAACACATTGCAGAAAATGGTGTACCATCACATACAAGAACACCATACAGTTCGTTAAAGTGCCAAACTTAGTGTACAAGCTGTGTGTGCATACTGGGAGAAAGCACGAATTCCAGTGCAGAGAGTAGATTCCTGTGAGCGCCAACTTTTGAAGTTGTATGATGCCTACAAACTGGTAAAGAAAAATAGAACCAAGACATTCGAAAACTATAGAGTGAAGGAGCAGATGTTCAAAGATGATCATAAAATCCCTCTTCGATATCTCACCAAATGATGCGCTTGAGAAAATGACGAATGAAGAAGGCAAAGCATTCCTTATCATGCAGCGTGAGGATCCCTCAAGTTCACGTATGGGATCTGTGGACAACACTCTGGCAGTGAAAGAGAATAGAAAGCGTATCAGGCTTGAGAATGAAGATAAAAGAAAGAAGAAACATGCTGCTGAGATTCTAACAGCAATGCAATCTGTTCCATCAACATCGGCTGTGGTTGACGATGATGATGATGAGTCTGAGATTGAAAGCTCCGATTCAGGGGACAATGAATTCAAACTCCAAAGTCCATCTTCTGCCAAACAGGTGAAAAAGGCTCCCATCAAAGTGATCACTCCAGCAATAGTGACAACTCTGGACAGAGTAAATCGCTCAGATCGGCGTGCTATGTTTGTGGCCAGTGCTTTTGCACAATCTCTTGGTCATACCATTGAAGACAAGTGCAAGCCAACAATAATAAATAATTTGAGTAATTGAAAATAGATAATTATCGATGAATTGATGTATGATGCTAAAAATTCTGTATCTTATTATTCATTAAAATTTGTCAACATTTTGAGCAACCTCCAGATATTGTCCAATCAAGCTCACATTTTCACCACAAATCACTTTCTTCAATAGGAATAGGGGCAGGCTTGTGGAGAAATGAAAATCCAATCTTCAAATTTTGGCCCACCCTAATATATATATTACATATATATATATATATATATATATATATATATATATATATATATATATATTATATATATATATATATATATATATATACTAGCAGAGGTACCCGGCTTTGCACGGGAGTGGGAGGAGGAGGGGAGGGGGAAGAGGAGGGGAGGGGAACGGGGGGGAGGGGGGAGGGGGAAGCGGGGGAGGGGAACGGGGGGGGAGGGGGGAGGGGGAAGCGGGGGAGGAGGAGGGGAGGGGGAAGAGGAGGGGAGGGGAATGGGGGGGAGGGGGAGAGGGGGGGAGGGGGGAGGGGAAGGGGGGAGGGAAGGGTGCGGGGGTGCCCAGGGGAAGAAGGGCCCCTCCCCTCCCCCCTCCCCCCCTTTCCCCTCCCCCCCCTCCCCTCCCCCTTCCCCCTCCCCCTCCCCCTTTCCCCCTCCCCCTCCCCCCTCCCATCCCCTTCCCCCTCATTCCCCTCCCCTTCTCTTCCCCCTCCCCTCCTCCTCCCCCTTCACACCAGGGGGGTTGACTCAGCCTGTCATCCCACCGAGGTCGGAAGTCGGAACTCATTGTCGTCAAATAAATGTAGCCTGTATGTTTCACTCTTTGTCACATGCCGTTGGTCCCATGTCAATCGGATGAAGTTGAAAAATTAACGTTACGAAGGTTCTCTGGGACGTACTGATTCCGAATAATGAAGTTGAAAAATTAACGTTCCGAAATACGCTAATTACGCTAACAGAAGCGCTGGAGGGAGCACTGCGCTCCCTCCCTTAGATTCCCTCCCTCTTCTGCTAGCGCTAATTACGCGTAACACACTAATTTTAAAACCCGAAGTTTTTTTAATTTTAAGGTGTGCTGTAGTCAGAAGCGCTAGAAGCGCTGCGCTCCCTCCCTTCGAATCCCTCTCTCTTCTGCTAGTGCTAATAATACGCTAATTTTAAAACCCGAAATTTTTAAAATGTTTATGTCTCCGTGACATTCCTGGGACCATCCCGAGTCAAACAGTACTTTCCGCTCGCAAATCCGTCCACGGGTTCTCGAGATCTTAGAGATCGTAGATAGATCAGGATACAGACACAGAGGCCAACTCTACTTTATATATATAGATATATATATATATATATATATATATATATATATATATATATATATATATATATATATATATATTGTTACAGACGCGGTTGTGGTTGTTAGTTTACCGAGCGGTTTGGTATGACCGCGTCTGCACAGTTTACCCGATTATACTCGAACCTTGGCCGAGTCGCGCTACGCTAGATCAATGAAGAAAAAGGACACAACGGCTGGGATTAAAATGACACGACACCAAGGGTTCAGTTCTCAAGACCTCCGGAGGAGGTTATAATATTGCGGAAGGTCAGATTACAGGAATGAGAGGGACAGCATAGAAAGGCAGGCACTTAGACACACTCTTATATTAGCCCCGACAGACGACAGATAAACGGGACAAAACTGACTCACACGGGATTGATGGCAAGGAAAGCGGGTAGTCGATGGCTCAAGGTGCACTCTTGGCTCAAGGACAGAATCGACCCGCTCCGGTCCAGAGATGCGGGAGGTCTCACTTAGCGCTCGAAGGTGACTTTCTTTCTCCAAGCTGGGGCGCATCTCTCATCACGTCCGGTAAGTGGCCGCGTATATCCGGCGGGGAGTGACACGCCCTCGGCTCGTTAGCTCCGCCCCAGATGGAATCGGCCCGTTGCTTCTCATTGGGTGCGGGGGGGGGGGGTTACCGGCTCCGCCCTTGACGAGGGGCTGACAGCCAGCCCCTTCGTGGTAACCCCGTGGAGCGCATGGCCAATGGCGGCTAACCAGCCGGAGCGAGGACGCACACTCCCCGCGCCGCGCGCCCCCAATCTCCTCTGTTGTTGTAGTTGTTGTAGTTGTTGTAGTTGTTGTAGTTGTTGTTTCATGGGGAAGATGGGAGGAGGTAAGGGGAGGTCCTAAACTCACTACTGGTGCCATACAATCACATTCTGGTGCAACAGAGAGTCAGAATTAATGGAAACGAGTCCTTAACTGACATAGACTAAGAATAACTAGCAAGATGTCCGAAAGTTGTCTACGTGAGATGCGGTGGACCTGGGCACGACATTTAATGGGGGAAAAAGGGGAAGGTCGGTTCTACAGAGTGTTATTTACAGGCAATGGGACTAGGGAATGGGGGATTGGGGATAGTTGGGGAGTATTGGGGAATAGGGGAATATTTACAAGCGGATATGGAGGCCAAATGCCATATCCGCAACATTGCACCCTTCTCTACCCTCGGGGCGTCCCGACCCGATAAATTTTTACCTATTTTAGTGTGGCACTCAGATGTAGTTCCCTCTACTATTAACTCTACCCTGAGTGCGACAGTTTTACAGATATTCACAAACGAGTAAATATGTCCCCCTGCGACGTTGCACCCTTCTCCTCACAGAAACACGCCACAGGATAACCGAATCGCGGAAAGAATTCGCAAACTAAACATACAGCCGGTAGGGAGCATTATATACAAGACTACGCTGCTATTTACACTACGATCCAGGACTTGTTTTTGGAGGAACACATGCAGATGTTATGCATAGAGAGAGCACGCATGCCAGCATCGATACACCAACCCACGAGTGCTCTGTGGCCTTACGGCCTTTAATAATGTGCAGAGCACCCCTTCCCAGCACCAAAAGCACCACCCCATCACACAGTCAGCACCATCCGGTGCACCAATAAAGTGTTTAATAACCATGGTGTGGTGTCGCAGCCGGCCGATGTTCTGCCGCTGGTCTTGCCTTCGTGTGTGTGCACTTGGCCTTCTGGCTTCTTTAAAAAATAAAGAAAGGCGCCAACCGCGTCCATTTCTGTATTGTGGCCTTCAGGAGGCCTACTAAAAGTGGTTCACCTTGTATGGCATAGGTGCCACGTTGACCCATAGGTCCATCCATGGGTGGTGCTTGGCCGCAAAAGAACTGCGGTCCATTGTGGGTGGCCACAACCATTGCGGTCCATATGGTGTATCGATCCAGGCAGCAAGCAGCGAAAGTGCAGGCCCACAACTGCGGAGCCAGCACCTCTCTCTCCTCTCTCTCTGCCCCAAAGCCAGATCCTCGGAGGTGGGAGACAAAAGAAGCAGACAAAAGAAGCAGACAAGACATTACCGCTTTACACAAAAAAGGTGCAAAAACAGATCCTTGCAACTACAGACCAATCAGCCTGCTCCCAATTATCAGCAAAGTCATGTAATCCATCATTGCTTCGGATATGAAATCTTTCCTCTTCTCCAATGGCTTGATCTCTGATCATCAATTTGGTTTCAGACCAGGTCACTCTACTCTGGACATGCTGCTTCTGCTGTCTCAACAATGGATGGAGGTCCTCAATGCCAAACAGGAAATCAGAGCTGTCTCCCTTGACATATCAAGGGCCTTTGATACGGTCTGGCACCCAGCTCTGCTCACCAAACTCTCCTCCTATGGTATCCATGGAAATCTCCATGCATGGCTTGCGGACTTCCTCTCTGGTCGTAGTCAACGTGTGGCCCTGAATGGATTTCTCTCATCTCCCCTTCCTGTTCAGGCTGGAGTTCCCCAAGGAAGTGTGCTGGGCCCGGTGCTTTTTCTGGTCTTTATCAATGATCTCTCTGACTCTCTGGAAAATCCTCTCTATCTCTTTGCTGATGACTCCACTCTCTGCCGCTCCATTCCTCTTCCCTCAGATCGGCAGTCTGCAGCCTCCTCACTCTCTGAAGACCTGGACAAAATCACAGACTGGTCAAACAAGTGGAACATGTCTTTCAATCCTGCCAAATCTCACTCTCTTACTATGTCTCTCCGAAAAGATCGACTGGACAACCCTCCCATCTACTTTCTCAACAATCCTCTCCAAGAAGTTCTGTCACTCAAGCTTTTGGGTCTCACTATCTGCCATGATCTTTCTTGGGAAAACCACATTTCCAAGCTGGCCTCCAAAGCCAGTCGCCGACTGGGCATCCTCCGTCGTGCGAAGTCCTTCCTCGGCACACCTGAGCTCCTCACCACTTACAAGGCTTTCATCCGCAGCTCAATGAAATACTGTTCTCCCCTATGGGCTGGTGCTCCTGCCTCACACCTGGCTCGGCTTCACGCTGTTGAATCCAAAGCTTTCAAAATCATTGGAATCTCCCGCGATGAAGCTATCTCTGAGGGCCTTTCACTCACTCACCGCAGGCAGGTAGGTGGTCTTTCTGTCTTCTACCGACTCCTCTCCGGCCTTGCTCCCCCAGCTCTCTCTGTGCTCTGTCCCCCAAATATTCCTACAGGTCGCACAAGATCTGCCAGCAACCCTCTGATGGTTAAACTGCCGAAATCTCGGCTCTCTGCTCACCTTCACTCTTTCATTCCTCTTTTCTCCCGCCTGTGGAACAAACTCCCACACTCCCTTCAATCCCTCTCCTCCCTCCAGGTCTTTAAAACAGCTGTTCACCACCATCTCTTATCTTCCCCCATCCATAACCTTGATCTTTTCTACCCCCACTAATTCACCCCAGATCCACCTTGTTTGAAATTCCAACTTATTTCCTGGAAATCCTGGCAGTGTCCATATGTTTATACCTCTCCCACCCCCCCCCCCCTTCACATGCCTCCCCCCCTTCACATGCCTCCCCCCCTTCACATGCCTTCCCCCCAAAGCCCTCTCCCTCCCACAGATCTCTCGATGTCTCCATGTCCCTCGGTCCCTGCTCTCAAATGTTGTGTTTGTGTCCTTCCCCCTCTCTCCCCATCTTGTCTACCGCTCCCGATGTTATTTGTTTTATGTGTCTGTTTGTCTTTCTGTGTGATTAATGTTCGCTCTTTCACGAGCCTCGATCTTGTATACAAAAAAAAAAAAAAAAAAAAAAAAAAAAAAGTGAGTAAGGTGGTAAGGGCGCAAAAGTGCACGCAATATAAGGTAATGCACACTGGGGGCACATGGGAACCAGGTGAGACAGGTACGTTCCTACCGTACGCCCCCCCCCCCCCCCCACCAGGTAACCTACATGGCCCCTCCTTTACCCCTTACTGTATCCACAAAACACAACACTACCCATAAACATCTACTTTACAAATCAACAAACATCCCTACTGTCTTCCCCGTTCCTCCCATATACCAAATTCGTCTTCTCTCCCTCCTAACCAATCAAATTTGCCATTTTCAACTCTCATAAAAATTTGCCATCTCCAACTCAACATCATAATTTGCTATCACCAATTCATCATCAGTCCCTCCTAGGGAGGGAGAGATGGAATCACCCCAATGTCTCATCCACGTCGTGATACGTCTCACCAATCCACACAGCAATTCTCATTTCCTGCACACAGAACAAAGAAAACACAGGTGTGGAGTCATCATCATCACCACAGGTAAGTGGCTGCGTATGGTGCGACAGGTTCATCAATCCTAACTATTTCCTAAATGACTTTAACAACTTTACACTACCCGGGGTCTTTCTCCGGCCAAACCATTGGCCCTCTTACACTATGGGTTCTAAAAACCAATTCCCATTGAGCAAACTGTGGTGCTTTTCAATTTGGGGTCTCACTCCCCCGATTCATCTCCCGGTGCCCTCGCACAATTTCCGGGCTGTGGCGTGTACCTCTCCCAGCGGGTCTACCCACCTGCACACCTCCACCACTGCAGTTGCCTCCGAGCTTACCTGCTCCTTACCCTAACCTAACTACCTGGGGAAGGCCCTCTGGCGCTCTCCCCACTCGGTGCCCTCTCTGGCACTGGGCTACCCGGGTCCGTCCTCCGGATCCTCGGGCCCCATCCACAACTCTACCGGCTCCCAGAGCCCACCTGCGGCCTCACCTGGCCGACATCCTCACAGTGGTGGAGCGCCCAACCAACTACACACACTAACAGGCTACACGCCCAGCCATTTCCACAACACTAATGCACCCATCCACAACACCATTCTGCAACCGCACCACAAATGCCAATATCCAACCACAATTTACCTGTACCCTCTACCTAACACTTACACTACCCGCCCCGGGTACTCGTGAAAGGGGTCCACTCTTCCCCCATTCACACCTTCGCACCATGCACACCACTCCGTACCACTTACTCCCACTCTCTCCACACACCTGTACTTGCACACCTGTGCTCTCACTCTTGGTGCCGCCTGCACCCTTCTCTCCCCAAGCGCATTCGCGCTGATCCACAACACTCATTACTCACACACTGCTCCACACACCTGTCCAGTTGCACACCTGTGCAATCACACCTGTCCAGTTGCACAACTGTGCAATCACACCTGTTCCATCCTCACACACACACGGCATCATCTCATCTAACTACTCCCCCTCTGAAACTTGCGCTTCCCAGTCGTCCCTTTAAACTATTGCGCTCCCACGTCATTATCATCCACACGAATCTACCTGCGTCCCCACTACAGGTATCAGTCACTAACTAACCTTAACGTCACCTAATGTCATCTTCGCTAGATCCCTACAATATAACCTAACCCACCCGGGCTAGTTTTCACTGCCATACACCCCATAAGCTATTGCTCCTTTGCCCCCACCTATGGGAAGGGTGGCAGGGATGCCAGCCTTACCCACTGGGCCCATCGCTCACTACCAATTTTGCTCATCAAATTTCAACAAATTAAAAATTTGCCAATCACTACCCATCATCTGCCAATCACTACTGCCAATCCCTTGCCAATCACCAAATTTTTTTTTTTTTTCTAATTTTGGGTCCAAAACACTAACCTCATCACCCAGTCTACTCACTAATGCCTCTCGGTGCGCCAATTCCTGTCCAAAGCCCGGCTTCGTAAAGCCAAGCCATGAATGCGGGTTGTTCTGTGCCAGCGGCTGGATGCGTCCGGCACTCGGTGCAGGGAAGGGGGCTTACCCGGGCCGAGATCCCACGCACCATCTCGGCGTGGAGCCATCCAATGTCCCGATCTCGACCTGCCGGAATGCCTCAACAAAAAGTGGTCGCCATGACGCCCCTTCTTATCCAGCCGCCCGCTCCGCCTAGTGGAGCACGGACGCGGCCGTTCAAAGCGAGGCCCAGCACGCACCGAGGGCCCGATTCGGCTAAAAGTCGACCTAACCTCTAACCTGGTTACCGTCGATGCTTCACCTGGACGCTTACACCCCGCAGCCCGTTCCTTGCTCACACATCCAGCCGTTCCCATGCTCCTCGTACCTTTCCTTACCCACCCAGGTACACCCATTCCACTCACAGCCTTGGTCACACACCTGACCACCGAACACTTTGGCACACATTCGTTGGTAGCACACCTCACCAACACACCTCTTCGCGCCCCCTCCTCTGTCACCTCCTCTGTGACAACCACAGGTGTGCTCTCATTCGCACACCCAACCACGTGCCTCACCACCAACTCCAGCGTGCATTCCCACTCACGCTCTACCATTCCAGGTGCGCATCCTTCCATCCCAGGTGTACATCCTCGCTCACCTGTCACAACCAACTCACTCTCCTTGTCACTCTCACTACTCTCACCTCCATTCTTGACAGCGCACTCACCCTTACTCTTGACAGCGCACTCTTTCCTCATGCACCTGTCCGTCACACACCTTTCTCGCGCACACTCTCCCGTTACACCCTCTGTAACACTCACCACAGGTGTGCATTCTTCCTTGCCTTTGACAGCGCACTCTTTCCCCATGCACCCGTCCGTCACACACCTTTCTCGCGCACACTCTCCCGTCACACCCTCTGTAACACTTACCACACCGCGCTTCCATGTGCTCCCTCGCACACGCGCTACGACCGACTCACTCTCGCCAGCACCCTCACTCCTTGGCACGCACTTTTTCCTCACACACCCCAGAGTCGGACTTTCTTGCACACCTCCTTTTTCGCACACCAGACCTGTCGCACACTTCACCAACGGCCTCTCACGAACACCCGGGTCCATCTCGACCCCCAAGCTTATTAAATCCCCTGGCGCATCATACGCACGACCATATTGGTCACCACTTACACCGGGTCCTCTTCCTCTTCGCTTCTCCTCCATCACCTGCGAATCCCTCATCCGGTTAATGAGCACATCATCACGATCCAAACACAGACTTTGGACCAATTCTTTTATCTCCTCTTTTATCTCTTTCTTATCCCCTCTCCGTCGCTTCTTAATTTCGCTCACCCCTTCTTCCACTTCTTCTAATTTCTGCTTCACCTCTTTTATTCCCCGGTACGTCTCTTCAAGTTCGTCCTCCAAGGCTACCTTGACCGTTTCCATGTGCGTCCTCACCTGCCGGTCCGTCGTCTCCATTACCTCTATCACCTCGTCCAACCTCGTTGTCAGTCCCTCACGTACCATCTGACATTCCCTCTTCGTCGCTACCAAGTCATCTTTTAGTTCTTTCTGTGTCGCTTTTAACCCTCCTAATACCGCAGTGTTCCTTTGAACCTGCTCCACTAACTCCGTCTGTCCCACCGTCAGCTGCTCCACCTCCTGCGTCAGGTCCTCTATGCCCCCTTGTAACTTTACAGTCCCCTTTCTCACCTCCTTCTCCATGTGCTCCTTACAGTGCCTCACCTCCTCGCGCACTCCTCCGACCTCCTCACTCACTCCTCTTCTGATCTCCTCTCCCATCACTTGCATCTCCTGCCCAGATGCCACCCTCATCTGCTCCATTTCCTCCCTGTGAGCATCCAGTTTGGTTTCTACCCCCATTCTAACCCCCTCTATCTGCTGCCCCATTTGGTTAACTTCCCTTTCCGCTTGGTCCCTCATGTCCCTCAATTTGCCTTCCATCCTGTTTTCTAACCCCTCTAACCCCTTTTGCATCCCTTCCATTTGATTCTCTTGAGCGGCCATTCTGTTTTCTACCCCCATTAACCCAATTCTCACCTCTTTTATCCCGTTGTCTAACCCCTCAAAATTATTGTCTAACTTCCCAATTTTCTTGTCTAACTCCTCAAAATTATTGTCTAACTTCCCAATTTTCTTGTCTAACTCCTCAAAATTATTGTCCAACTTCCCAAATTTCTTATCTAATCCCTTAAAATTATTGTCTAACCCCTCACCGGTACCCCTCGCTTCGTCCCTCATTACCCCCATTTGGTTTTCTAATCGCTCACTATCAGCCCTTATTCCCACAATTTGGTTTCCCAATCGCTCACCCTGAGCATCCATCCGGTTCCCCATTACCCCCATTTGGCCCTCCAATCGCTCACCCTGAGCCCTCATTCCCACAATTTGGTCTCCCATTCGTTCCATAAGGGCCCTCATTTGCAGGAGGAAAAGGTTCGAATCCACCAGGGGCGCTGCCACGGTCACGGGCGCGGTGACCAGCGAGGCGCCATTTTGCGCCCCCGCAACGTCGGGCGCAACGACGCTATTTTGTGCGTCTGCTATCCTCGCTGCTTCGCTCTCCTCGCGTCCCTCAATTTGGTCCTGGACCGACCCTGCCTCACTCTCCTCTACCGGAACCCAGCTGTCTTGATCCGCCATAGCGCGACTTTCAAAATTCGGGTTTTTATTTCCGTAAAACAAAATCAAATTTCGCCGTTATAGTTTCGAGCGCGGGAAACGCGCTCCGGATCGAATTCTACCTCCCCAACACCAATTGTTACCCTAGTGGTACAATTGGTGTTCCAAAATTTGGGCTAAATGAATTTAGTCCCAGGTCCGAATCCGACACTCCTGACACCAAATGTTACAGACGCGGTTGTGGATGTTAGTTTACCGAGCGGTTTGGTATGACCGCGTCTGCACAGTTTACCCGATTATACTCGAACCTTGGCCGAGTCGCGCTACGCTAGATCAATGAAGAAAAAGGACACAACGGCTGGGATTAAAATGACACGACACCAAGGGTTCAGTTCTCAAGACCTCCGGAGGAGGTTATAATATTGCGGAAGGTCAGATTACAGGAATGAGAGGGACAGCATAGAAAGGCAGGCACTTAGACACACTCTTATATTAGCCCCGACAGACGACAGATAAACGGGACAAAACTGACTCACACGGGGATTGATGGCAAGGAAAGCGGGTAGTCGATGGCTCAAGGTGCACTCTTGGCTCAAGGACAGAATCGACCCGCTCCGGTCCAGAGATGCGGGAGGTCTCACTCAGCGCTCGAAGGTGACTTTCTTTCTCCAAGCTGGGGGCGCATCTCTCGTCACGTCCGGTAAGTGGCCGCGTATATCCGGCGGGGAGTGACACGCCCTCGGCTCGTTAGCTCCGCCCCAGATGGAATCGGCCCGTTGCTTCTCATTGGGTGCGGGGGGGGGGGGTTACCGGCTCCGCCCTTGACGAGGGGCTGACAGCCAGCCCCTTCGTGGTAACCCCGTGGAGCGCATGGCCAATGGCGGCTAACCAGCCGGAGCGAGGACGCACACTCCCCGCGCCGCGCCGCCCCCAATCTCCTCTGTTGTTGTAGTTGTTGTAGTTGTTGTAGTTGTGGTTGTTGTTGTTGTTGTTGTTGTTTCATGGGGAGGATGGGAGGAGGTAAGGGGAGGTCCTAAACTCACTACTGGTGCCATACAATCACATTCTGGTGCAACGAAGAGTCAGAATTAATGGAAACGAGTCCTTAACTGACATAGACTAAGAATAACTAGCAAGATGTCCGAAAGTTGTCTACGTGAGATGCGGTGGACCTGGGCACGACATTTAATGGGGGAAAAAGGGGAAGGTCGGTTCTACAGAGTGTTATTTACAGGCAATGGGACTAGGGAATGGGGGATTGGGGATAGTTGGGGAGTATTGGGGAAATAGGGGAATATTTACAAGCGGATATGGAGGCCAAATGCCATATCCGCAACAATATATATATATATATATATATATATATATATATATATATATATATATATATATATATATATATATATATATATATATATATAGATTATATAAATATACATATATATATATATATATATATATATATATATATATATATATATATATATATATATAGATTATATAAATATACATATATATATATATATATATATATATATATATATATATATATATATATACATATACATATATACAGTATATATATATATATATACAGTATATATATATATATATATATATATATATATATATATATATATATATATATATATATATATATATATGTCAAGTAGTAGATTTGTTATTTCCTAAAGTTCAGTTATAGACGTTGGTTGCTAATGTGTTATGATTTAAATGTTATTTAAAAATGCTATTTTCATAAAGTTAATAAAGGGTTTTTGCTTCGTTTTAGTTTTGGATGAGGAAAGGCTCGCTGAGGTCATGCTGGACAAATTGTATACGTGTGCTTTTTCGAGGCTAGATAACATAAACCTGTTGTTTTTACCATATATATTTTGTATTAATCACAGCGACGCCTGACTCTGTATAAACATGCTTTGAATTACTCATGTGAACCCATATATTTGCTCTGGGCTTATCTGGCCAAGCATGCACTCTTTGTGAGTTACATTTCTGTTTTCTCGGAGCCCAGAGAAACATTTGGTCCGAATGATAAGGAAGGGCTGACTCCCCCGAATGACAGAGCGGATGACGGTGGGGGCTTGGCCCACCGGGGAGGAACCTCTCCCAGTGTTGTTTGTTCCCTCGGAGATTTCCTGATAAAACGTGTCCCTATATAAATGGACTGGGAATCAATGTGTTTTCAGGAAGGCTTGACGTGGCATGAGACTGGCTCTTGCTGTAGATGTCTGTCTCCTCCGGATCTGTATAAGTTGGTTTTAATTAAAAGCTGCGTCATTTTTCAGGCTATTTGTGGACTTCTTTTCCAAACGAAGAGCTGATTCTTCACAGATGGTACCAGGAGTGGGGTGTCAACAGACGCGGAGGACGGGAAACGGAGCCCGAGGGACAGGAGGAAGGCTGACCTGAGGCCGGCGCCGGCACGTTGATTTGATTAAAGGTGGGAGTTGTTTTATATCAGAGGGCTATTATTCCAAATTCGTACCTTCCTCCCTCGCGCGGGTTCAGTCTCCTTGTCTTCCGCGCTGCCTGCACTCGAACAGAAATTGTAAGTAAAGGCTCATTTTAGGCCTCAGAATGACGTGGCTTTGTTAAAGCCAGGATAAACAAGTAAGGACTTAACAGTAAGGACTTAACAGTAAGCTTAAAGTTACAGTTAGCACCAGGAGGGGAAATGAGGTCGGACAGCCATATAGGCTGAAGCCAGGTGGCCAAGATTTTTCCAGGAAGGAACAGCCCAGAGACAAGATGGGGTATGCCATTGCATGCCAGGGAACGAAGGGCTGTGGCTAACTTAGATAGAAGGCCATAGGAACATAGAGGGCCATAGGAACATGGCCAGTAAAAGGATTTGCGCAGGATATCGGTGAAGATAACGTTCGGTACAAGCAGCCCGGAGCAATAAGATGGGAAGCAAGCTAATGAAAGAAAGGGAACCCCTTAAGGGAACCCCGGCATCTTTCATGTTTAAGAGGCATCATTTTGCCGCGGTAAGACCATTAAAGGACTGGGCTGGGTTAACTAAAGATTTAAATAATCCCTGGCCAGAGGACAAGTAAGTAAGCAGTTAAACAAGTAAAACAGCGAGTGATGCCGCTGGACCAGATACCAGACCAAGACCCCCCAACCCCCCAAGACCTGAGCTCAGTCCCGGGGCTCTAGGCAACACCGCCCACCCCCCCCAAGACCTGAGCTCAGTCCCGGGGCTCTAGGCAACACCCCAACACCCCGCCCTGCCTTCCCTTTTTCACCTCAACCCACCCCCGTCCAACCCGTCCCAAAAAATCCTTTTCCTTGAATGAGAGACGTAACATGAATGAGCAAAGACTGTTTGGGAGTGGCTGGAGAAAGGCATGATTTGAGTCGATCTGAGTTTCGCGCGAAGAATGGGAGACTCACTCGTATATTAATGAGGAATGAATGTATATTGGGATGTTAATTGACGTGTGTATCTAGCCAATGTATTTGTCTGTATGACATATGCAAAGCAGAGGGTTTCGGTGTGAAGCTTTGTAAGTGATCTGCTCGACGTGCGGGAAATTCAGGCCGGGAATGTCCATTTTAGCGTCTATCCGAGAGAACAGGCGAGGTCCTGAACTGAGTCCGGATTTTCATCTGTTTGGGAGTTGTTTGGGAAGCGAATTGATATAAATCGGGTCAGGAAAGCACTCGGAGTGCCCTTGTCGATCTACTGTTGATATGAAGCGGTTTCTTGGAGATGGTTGCAGGATGGGCTGCTTTGTCTTTCGAGCGGCAGCCGGACGGAGGTTTGGAGTTTGTGGAACTAAATTCAGAATTCGAATCAATATGTGTGTTTTACTTGAATCGAAGAGTTCATTCAATGGCAGATATTGTGGATTGTATGTGTGGGGTAGGCCTATATTCCTGAGGCAGCTCACCTTTAGGATGATGATGTCATATAGTGCATTTTGGGTCAGGGAGGTGGAGCGTCGGAGATCCTGTTTTTTTGCGATGTTTACGAGCTAGGGATGAGTTCTGACAGCTCAATGTTCTGACAGCTCACTACATGCCAGGTCGTATAATTTGTTATGACAGCTTTTCGCACTTTGTTATGACAGCCGACTGCATGTCCCAACGTGAGGTAAACCCCGCCGTGAACGCGAATAGAGCGGCGTGCAGGGAGTGTTGGGATTCGTGTGGAGGCACGAGGGTGCGCGCCAAGACGGGGGGCGGCGTGGCGTCGTCGCGTTGAGATGGTTGTGCCAGGTCGATCGGCGATCTCTGAATTTAAATCGGATTTTTGTCATGTGTGTTGTGAAATTAAACGTCTATCCGAGAATCCTGGCAATGTCCGTTTAATTAAAGTGTGGTACAAACCTGTGTTTCCGCCGTGCGGCTCCGTGGAAGTTAGAGTAGAGTTATTGTGTGTTCAGACAGGAGCCGAGCGAGCCGCGAGTCACGGGTGTGCTGTATGAGATTTGCTCAGAGTGCCGGCGATAACTCGCCCACTCTCAGAGGAGGATGTGTGCCCAAATGCATTGTGGGTCATTTCGACTTTGCTGGATGTCGGACGTTCATGTCAGACGAGCCATGTCGGAATAGTGGCCGGCTGCGACATATATGCCAGGCAATGTCACAGGACGAATACGTTATTTATAAGATGGATAGATGGATGGATTTATTTAAGATGGCTAAAATAAACGATTTCAAGACAGAGTAATTAATTTCCGGAGCCAAGTTCCAACAGGAAGTCTTGTTCATACAGTAAGGTACAGTGCGGAGTGGCGGCTGGAAGATGCATCGATGCATTTGTGTCGATCGATGCGGACACAGATTTAGTATGCTGGTAAGGTTAAGTTATTAAAATTGGAAATTCAATAATTTGAGCAGAAATGTCACGTTTCAACAGAACGCTGATCCGAGGAAGGAGGACGGTTGAGGTTTCAACTGTCGGTATGTGGTGTGGCTTGTGCCAAGGTGTGGGCGCGAGGAGGTTTGTTGATGAAGCGTTGTGCGAACGAGGAGGGATGTGCGAAAGGTGCACTAGGTAGCAAGGGTGCTGCATTGTAAAGCACGCCTCGTACGGAAGTTCCTGGACGGATTGTGACGGTTGTTGGATTCGTAGGAGCTAGCATTTTGCGATGTAGAGCCTCAATAAGGGTCATTTGTCTGTCTGGATGTGGTTCTTGCAGGGAATGACGCCGGACTTGTATTATTTGCGGAAAAATAAAACGCTGGTTACCCCAATTCGAAGTTTGACCTTTTAAAGTTTAGTTGACCTTTGTTCGAGATTTGTAAGGGAAAGAGGTCGGAGATAATTCACTAACCTTGGAAGAACGACAGGCGGAGTCAGTCTACAGGGTGTTGCTTTAACGACAGGATATATAGGACTTAAATCTGGAGAATATCGGGACATTATATTGTGGGTAAAACCAAAATCATGTACATAATTAGTGGACAGAGAATATCGAGTTTTTTGTTGTTGTGGAAGCGTCAGGTACAGTACGCTTGGAATTTAATTTAACCGGGCCGAGTACAGTAACGTGTTCGATCGAGCTGTGGGGATTTGAGATGGATTTGAGTCACGTTAAATGGAGGACATTTGGGAGGATGAAGAGATGCAAGTAACGTGGATTAAATTGTGGTATCACGAGTTGGGTGCCAGAGATATTGTGGTTATTATAACTCACTGATTATAGGGGGCGCCGGGCGCACCGAGTACAGATCGGGTTGCATGATGGAGCACGCATGCATGGATTTTGGCTTTGCGAGGCTCCGGATAGAAATTGGCATTTCGATGCTGTGGATTATATTGTGCCTGCCCGGAAAGGTGATGTCCTGTGCTGGGGCTGGCGACATGCCTCTGTTATTTGTCTGTCTGTCGGTCTGATTGTAAGTCTTTGGTACTGGGAGGGCTAATTGAGTGCTTAGGCGTCATTGTTCCATGGAGGCAGGAGCTGTGAGTCACAAAATGTAAACGGGAACTTTGTGTAACTTTGCACCGGATCCACAAACAGAGAGATGGACAGGACAACAATGGAGTTTATATGGACGGGTTTGGGGCAGGTTCAATCTGACGATTACAGAGTGCTTTGTTCCGTTCACGAAACATGTAAAATTCATGGAGTTGAAGAGGTTTGCAAGAAGGTAGCAGAGTCAGTACTGGGATGCAACCTCGTCCAGGGGTTTTGGTCCAGCCTGCAAGGAGTCCAGGGGCTTGTTTCAGGGCTGGGTCGCCAAAAATGGGATGCTGTGCCCATCTGGATGTAAAATTATCCATCAAGGACGGGGAATAATGTGCAGTGTGATTGATTGGAGGTAATAAGGATTTGTGTTGATTTCCTGATTTGAGTTCATCTGGAAACAAAGACAGATGGGATTAATGTGTATATCAGGAACATTTTGGAAAGAAATATGGATATATGACATTACTAAAATATAACCAAGCAATTGAGAGTTCTTGGGTTAATGGGATATAAATAAATGCATCTACAAGTTGATGGTTTATAAAAATTTAGTTCTGGATGATACTTAAACGATGAACAATGTTGGCAATATACAAAGAATGTGACTTGTTTTTTGGGGGGAAAACATGTGGTTTAAAATTGGTTGGCTAAGTTTTAAAGATGGAGATGTTTCGCAGAACTCTTATGATTATTTATATGAGTGGTGGACTATTCCATGGCGAAGCATTTTCCAGTTTATTGAAAGTTGGATTTTGTAAAATAATGGTTGAATATGGTGTAGATGCCGGGGACCTTTCGCGTTTTGTGTTCAAATGACCATCGATGTTGGGGGCAAATTTATGGGTGAATTTGGTGAGTGGTTGTGGGCAAACGAAGATTAATTTAGATTTATCATAGTTAAGTTCGAGGAAGTTGATTTGAAGCCAGAATTTCATTTGGATGCCAGAAAGGAGAAAGGAGATGCTGAAAGCCAGAAAGGAGATGCTGTTGTCTACTCTGAATGACAGGTGGCGGTATCCAGGGCGCTGAGGAGTTTGTTCACGTTGTAAAGTTTGTTTATTTATTTGTTTATTTAGTTTGTTTATTGTAGAGAAGAGTGCTTTTGGGATTCCGGAGCCAGAGTGGATAATTTGAGAGTAGTAGGTGGTCCTTGTAGGCTTGGGGGTGAACTGATTTGGGTTTAATAGGCACAAGCTGGTCTAAACAGGGTGAGGAGGATGGTGTGATTGATGATGTCAAAGGAGGCGTTGAGGTGAGGAGGATGAAAATGTTGAGGTTGCCGGCATCAGAGGAGAGAAAAGGTCGCTGGTGATTTTGAGGAGAGCAGTTTCAGTACTGTGGCTGGAGCAGAATCCGGATTGGGATGTTTCATACAGGTTATTGGCAGAGTGGTGATGTTTGAGTTGAGTGGCCACAGCACGTTCCAAAACTTTTGACAGAAAGGGTAGGTTGGAGATGAGTCTGAAGTTATTTAGGGTGTCAGGGTTTAGTCCAGGGTTTTTCCAAAATGGGGGTGAAGTTTCACGAGTTTTTGGGGAAATCGGTATGTGAAGCTGGATTAAGTTGGAACTGCTTGATGAGCCATGGAGATGGATTGGGTTTTGTTGTTGGTTGTCTGGGAGTTCGGTTGTTGCATTGCCAAAGGTTTCTGTGTGGTGGACACACTCGTTGGCTGTTGTCTTGTGTGACGTGGAGGGAGATGTATGTGGCTGCGTGTGGCTGCCTGGAGTCGGGAAGACGGCTACAGTGGTTGATATTGGTTGTGGATTGTCCGGGGTGCTTCGATTTGCATAGGGGGTGAAGATTGGGATATTACATTATTTTAAGTAAGTATTGGTATGAGTAATTACATAAGTAATTATGAGTTATTATGAGTATTAGTTATGAGTAAGTGATTATTTTAGTAAAGTTACATGTTTCGCTGTGTTGTGGATCTGGGGACAAGCTAGTTTGATGGGTACCCTGGGGTCTTCGGCGTGTCTATGTGTTTGGCTATCTGTTACACCGGACTCTTGAATGGGTTTTCATGAGACGAATTTCAGACATAACAGTGAAAATCTATTTTGAGCGAATCACAATGGGTGAGGAAAACATTGTGTGTGACCAGACACCAGAACTGACCAGAATTGAAATTGGAAGTAGACCAGGTTATTTCTATTATTTGTTTATTCGTGAAAATAAATAAATAATAGGGGGAGGTTAATGGAGGTTAATGGTGGTTTGTTTGTGTTAATGGAGGTTAATGGTGGTTTGTTTGTGTTAATTCTAGTTGAAACTCTCGCTGAAGTAATTTTCGTTTATTTTTATTTTTTGATTCGATTTGAGAGTTGAGATGATTGATTTTTTATTAATTTTATAATTTTATTTTTATTGATGTTGGAAACAGGTAATGGGATGCTGAGAGAAGGATTGAATTTAATTTGAATTGGACTGGATTAAATGGGATTGAATTTAAAAAAATTGAATATTGGATAAAATTGGATCCACTTGAAAAAAAGTGGATTAGGAAATTGGAGAAAAGGTGTTCTATGGGGCTATGGATTGGATGAATTGAGTCTATGGGGTGGAGACCTGTGGACCAGGCGTTCCCAGGAGACTTGTGGACCAGGTGTTCCACCAGAGGAAAAAGACCAGGTGTTCGTGGAGCACTTCACCTGCAAGAACGCCTTGGAACCAAGGTGGAAGGGACCAGTCCAGGTGTTGCTGAATACACCAACGGCAGTCTTTTGCGAGGGCAAGACCTCGTGGATCCACGCCACGCACTGTAAGTTGGCCATACAAGCACCAGACACTACACCACAGCAACCACAGTAAGGATGGGCCTAATCATAGGTACAATACTATTGATAGCGACAGCAGCTAGGGGAAACTCCGATTCCAATAGATGCGAAAACGAAACCCGACACCTCACCGTAACATGGGGACAGAGAGTATCACTACCATGTTTCGAACAGAAAGTCCTGCACACAAATTGGGTGAACATAAATTGGCTAGCACTGTCGGCAGGGCCTGGACGCGTTGGCATGGTACTACAAAAGCAACGAGAGTTCCGGGAAGACGGGCAAGCTAGCATTAAGACCTTGGCCCAACCAGGATACAAATGGGGAACCCCTGATTTTAAGCTACAAACACGCACGCGCCTAGAGAAAGGCATGACTATGCAGGTCCGGTGCAGCGTCTGGACCCCTGGCGCGGCCGGTGGCGAAAAGAACTACATACCATGCATCGAATACATACTCACGCCACAACCCCAGGATAAGGCCCCAAAGAGGGGGGAAAACACATATTGGAAAGTGGCCAGGGAAGTGGCAACAATTCAAAATAGGACACACTGCTGGTCGTGCATGCGCTTTCCCCAAGCAGGCACCACAGGAATACACATGATAGTGCTACCTCTGTCCCTCAATGACCTCTGCTCACAACCTATCGATTCCCCATGTTTAGTCACCACGCTGGAAAGAGAAGGGGTTGACAACGGCAAGAGTTGCAATCGACAATTTAATTATCGCCCGTCAATGATTGCCCATGTGGCCGAGAGGCCTGCCCCCGTCTGGGTCAAACCACAGAAAGGGAGGGTCTGCCTCCAGGGTTCCGGCCACTTGCGTATGGGAGAATCAGAATGCGCCTACACTCTCCCCGGGAAGCTGGGACAAGGGAGCTCGGGGATTACATTACGAATAGTACTGCAAGATAAACACAACCACAACATAACGGCTATAACATTCTCTAGGGGGGTTAGTAGGATTAATGGGGTGGTAAAGGGACTCCAGTGCTTATCCACCCACCTGGTCCCACCCCATGGGACAATGTTTATATGCGGCGACAAGGCTTACCCCTATTTACCAAATAATTGGGGGGGCACATGTTATCTGGGTTCAGTCCTTCCTGACGTTGAGATACTGGATGAGCTAGACCCAAAGTCCTTGGACAGGCGTTATAAGAGGTCAGTCATGAACGAAGATGGAACCACTAAACTACACGGGAGTCTATGGGAAAAGGTGTTTGGTTTCTTCTTCCCAGGAGCGGGCACAGTCATGGATAGTTTCCGGATAGATAAATTGGCTTTGGCCCTAGAAAAGGTGGCAAACGACACCGCTACGGCTCATGACATACTATTGGATCGATCGGATCGCGCGCGAAAATTCTTATACATTTAGCTGGCTCACTGACTGGTTCCAGGGATGGACGGGCACCATAGTGAAGTGGTTATTGACCGCACTGGCTGTGATAATCGGGGTAGTAATTTGGGGGGCACTAATGAAATCTCTAGTCCTCCTCTGTATGAGAAAGTATTTTACAGGATGGAAAGTGAAGAAGCCGCCGACAACGACTATGGCTCTGACCACAGAGGCCGTCGACCTGAACGGGTCCTTCAACAAGGCAGTTGCGACCAACGCTCCAGAAAATTGCATTGAATTTTGTAATGACTGTGATACTTGTGCGGATCCCATGTGGGAACTGGCTGCTGCCTGTAACGGTGTATGTGATGACTGTGATACTTGTGCTATAAACCCCTTGCGTGTACTGGCTAACGCTGCTTATGTATTACAAGCTGACAGCTGCACGCCCCCTTTCAACCCAACTATGGATCTGATTGCGACGCTGGGTCTGGCGGTCGAGGGACCCGACGTGGATATCCTAGACCCGCAAGCCGACCAGGCGCCCAAGGGAGACTTTGACATAAAGGAAGTTCCTCTCTTTGCTTCATATGTATTAAGTTCAAATGCTTCAAGTGAATCGGATTTTTACGCTCTGTACCCTGACCAGGAAATTGAGACACAAGATACTGACAATATTATGTATTCCCCAGAACAGCAGCACGTGAGGGACCTCATGGGCATGATCGTTGATTAACTTCGAAGATCTGCAAGGACTGGGTCTGCAAAGGGTGGGGGGAGCAAGTTCCGCAGGGGAGGTGGTGGCCCTCTGGCGGAGCAGAACCTCATCTGGACCAGACACCTTCGTTGTGGATCCGAAACGTTAATGGACTTTCATGTTCTGAGCCCTCAGGCTCCGAGCACGCACCACACGACACGTTCGCCAAATGCACGGGCGAGGCGCTTTGGGCGCACGATATGCCCTTGGGAGATACCCGCATTACACAATTATTTTTTCAATACCCGCATTACACAATTATTATTCAATAAAGCCCGATGTGGCACGTTGTCTCTTAAGATACTTTGTCTCGACGAGACAAGAGGAAGGAATGTCAAGTAGTAGATTTGTTATTTCCTAAAGTTCAGTTATAGACGTTGGTTGCTAATGTGTTATGATTTAAATGTTATTTAAAAATGCTATTTTCATAAAGTTAATAAAGGGTTTTTGCTTCGTTTTAGTTTTGGATGAGGAAAGGCTCGCTGAGGTCATGCTGGACAAATTGTATACGTGTGCTTTTTCGAGGCTAGATAACATAAACCTGTTGTTTTTACCATATATATTTTGTATTAATCACAGCGACGCCTGACTCTGTATAAACATGCTTTGAATTACTCATGTGAACCCATATATTTGCTCTGGGCTTATCTGGCCAAGCATGCACTCTTTGTGAGTTACATTTCTGTTTTCTCGGAGCCCAGAGAAACATTTGGTCCGAATGATAAGGAAGGGCTGACTCCCCCGAATGACAGAGCGGATGACGGTGGGGGCTTGGCCCACCGGGGAGGAACCTCTCCCAGTGTTGTTTGTTCCCTCGGAGATTTCCTGATAAAACGTGTCCCTATATAAATGGACTGGGAATCAATGTGTTTTCAGGAAGGCTTGACGTGGCATGAGACTGGCTCTTGCTGTAGATGTCTGTCTCCTCCGGATCTGTATAAGTTGGTTTTAATTAAAAGCTGCGTCATTTTCAGGCTATTTGTGGACTTCTTTTCCAAACGAAGAGCTGATTCTTCACATATATATATATATATATATATATATATATATATATGTATATATATATATGTATATATATGTATATATATATATATGTATATATATATATGTATATATATATATATGTAATATATATATATATATATGTATATATATATGTATATATATATATATATATATATATATATGTATATATATACATATATATTGTTACGGTTCTCCGCCGCCCTTCTTCCCCTTACCAAGGGGGGATTAATCCCCTTGTTCTTTCTGGGCTTGGCGGCACCGAGACTTGAAACGCCTCTTCCGGGCAAAACGCAAAGTAGGGTTTCGGGACCAAGTCTCTCTCGTACCGAAATCCCTGCGCCGCCACGGAAGCGAGGAAGCAAGCCTCACACGAGCCACGTGTGATTTGGGTACACCGAGCGGATTGAATACCACGTGGTCCGTGCAGTTTTAGGTAGTGGAACCCAATTTGAGCGGTTCTATTCGTACCACGCTTAGCCAATGAGGAAATCACAAGAACGATCGAATGGAAAAGGAAGAACACAGGTTTAATTATTCCCACACATATGTACAATGATCGGGACGCAGAGACACAGAGCAGCACTTAGTCAGTCTTATCTTATCGCCCAGACTCGGGCCCATCACACTCACACAGGGAATTGCAGATGGGTTGATGTTCCAGCCAAATGCGTTGACGTGGTCGTCCAGGAACGGCCCCGTCCGGCGCTCCACAGTCTCAGCACGTCCCGCGAAGATGGCAGCAGGTGGTGGAAGGAACCTCGCAGCGCATCTCCCGAACAAAGGCAGCCGATGAGGTATAAGGGAAAGTGCGTGTCTCTCAGCGCGGCTGGCGATTACACAGCCGTTATCACTCGCTTGACTTAATGCACTGTACGCGGCTCGGCCTCCAGCTCAACCGAGCGTCACTTTATAATAGCGCGTATTCTGGTTCATGCGCAGCTTTCTTCACCCGCGTATCTCTCAAAGTTCTTTGATGCTCTTAACTCCTGCTCGTCAGCGATTCCTCCTGGTTGGTCAGTGGGCGCGAGTCCTTGCGAGTCCTCAAGTCCTGCCGGGGGCTTTGCGAGATGGGTTATATAGATATGCCCCGAACCTTCTGGAACCCCCTCGAACCTTCCAACCATGCCCTGTGACGCAGTGCTGCCGCCACAACCTCTGAGCCCTGATTGGCGGCTCGTGCTTACCGTCAGCTCCTCTGCCGCCCCTCATTCGGCCCTGCCCCGACCCTCCTAGGCCTGCCTCATGTTAATTCGCCCAAAATGAACCAAAGTCAGCGCAAAGGGGCATGAGGCTAGGGAGGCTGGAGAGTCAGTAGAAGTAGGACCTATTCTCCTGACTCTACTCAACGCAGAACTAACATAGGAAAAGGACTAAGCTCACAAATACTAAGAGATAACTACACTATCGCATGGCTACATGTTGCTTGTGTGACTATGAGGGGGAAATTTTAACCTTTATTATACTGACTGTACAAAACTCAAAACCGCAACACTACCCCTCTCCCTCGTCAGACTCATCCCCGAGTCGAACCTACAAAAATTGGAACGACCGGTTTTGAGAAAGATCTGGGACTAACTTTTACTGTTACATGTGACATATAGATGTGGTTCCCTCTAACATTTACTCTAACCCGTGTATGCGACAGTTTTAAAACACTAAATATGTCCCACCTACTGCGTTGAGTAGCTACTCGAACAGAATCACGCCCACAATTAACCGAATTGCGGAATTGTTTTCAAACTAAACATAGAGCCGGTGGGCAGCATTTTTATATACAAGCACAAAACCAACTCCTTATTTACAGTTCTATGACCCAGGACCTGTCCGTTTTGGAAAGAAGATTGGAGGGGAGAGAAAGCACAGCAAAGTACACAAAAACACTCAAAAATCATATTTGCTGCTTGCTTCTTGCATCTTGCTGCTTGCATCTTCTGTGTGCACATATCAAACCGGCAAGCCCCCGGACCGGCATACAGGCCATTCCTGCTCTTCAGGGCTGAATAAACTTACAATTATTCTCGTCCAGAGCACACAATAATAAAAATGCACAAAAACTGTGTTTATTGTATTTTGCCAGCAGGGCCAACCCTATGTGGTCCGACTGCGTGACATTGATGCCTCTCAAAACAAGTGGTCCGGAGATGCAAGGTGAATTTGCAGCAAAGTGCTACACAGGTGAGGTGTAAGGCCACAAAACCTGTGGTCCATAAGTGTAATATGTGCAGCAAAGTGTTTGTGGCAGCAGGTGCTGCACATGTGCAGCAAAGTTATAACAAATTAAAAGGATACGGCAGCACAGTGCTGCGCTGTTCAGCTGCACAGATGTAGCAAAGTGCAGCAGGGATGCTGCACAGGTCGATGGTGCTGCACAGTTCCACCTCCAAAATGGTCCTGGGGTGGGGGGAGAGACAAAGCACGACCAGCAAAGCAGAAAGGGCACAAAGGTACACAGCAAAACAAGGTAATGCAGCAGGAGGGGCGCGGAGGAGCGAGCAGAACAGGCTCGTCCCTAACTGTCCGTACCCCCCAACGTCAGCTTACACTACCCTAGCCCTTTCTTGTATTTACAAATTTGTCTCTACGTCTTGTCTCCCATATCCCCCTCTAATCCAAATTCGTCTCCCAATCCCTCCCAGGAAGGAAGGAATGGAACAAACACAATGTCCCATTACGTCATGATGCGTCTTACTCACTCAACAGTTAACTTGGTGTTGGTGCGGAGCTTCGTCCTCCTCGGTGGATGGCTGTGGATGATGCGATGGGGATTTTTCTTTTCCCAACTACACTAACTGACATTAACTCTTAAACTACCCGGGGTCGTGCCCTGCCAATCGGCCATCTTTAAACTATGTGGTTCTAAAAACCGAATTCCCATTGCCCACTCTGCGGTGCCCTACGAATTTGGGTCTCACTCCCCAATTTTTCACACTGTGCCCTTGCACAATTTCGGGGCTGGGTCGTTTGGCTCCACTCACAGGTCCAACTACTTGCGCACCACCGCCACTGAAGTCGCCACCCGAGCTTACCTGCTCCTGCGACTACCTAAACTGAGGAAGGCCCTCCTTGGCTCTTACCCCCCCCTGATGCCCTCCTTGGCATTGGGCTACCCGGGTCCTTCCCTTGGATCCTTGAGCCCCACTGAACAACTCACGACTACTCTGACTGGCTCACAGAGCCTACCTGCGGCCTCACCTGGCCGACAAACTACCAGTGGCGGAGTGCCCCAATAACCATACTCACCAATTAAACCACACGCCCACCACTGTGAGGATGTCGGCCAGGTGAGGCCGCAGGTGGGCTCTGGGAGCCGGTAGAGTTGTTGTGGATGGGGCCCGAGGATCCGGAGGACGGACCCGGGTAGCCCAGTGCCAGACGGCACCGAGGGGTGACAGAGCCAGGAGGGGCCTTCCCCAATTAGATAGGTTAGGGTGAGGAGCTAGGTAAGCTCGGGTGGCAACTGCAGTGGTGGAGGTGTGCAGGTGGGTAGACCTGCTGGGAGAGCTACATGACCCAGCCCGGAAATTGTGCAAGGGCACAGGGAGTTGCATCGGGGGAGTGAGACCCCAAATTAGAGAAGCACCACAGTTTGGTCAATGGGAATTGGTTTTTAGAACCCATAGTGTAAGTTGGCCAATGGATTGGCAGGGAAAGACCCCAGGTAGTGTAAAGTGTGTTAAAGTCAATTAGAGGATAGTTATGATGAAAATCTCCTTGCACCATCTACATCCACTCACCTGAGGTGACGTAACTCCACACCATGCCATGTTTTATTATTTTTATTGTGCAGATGTTTGGAATGTGAGACGCATCATGACGTGGGTGTGACATTGTGCTTTGATGTTCCATCTCTCCCTCCTTATGAGGATTGATGATGAATTGGGTGATGGCAAATTTTGGTTCGAGGGATTGTGGGAACGAATTTGGTGTAGGGGAAATATGGGGAAGACGTGACATTAGCGACGAATTTGTAAAGGTGTAGATTTTGTAAATATGGGGTAAGGGCCAGGGTAGAGTAGGTGACAGGGGGGGGTGACGTACGGTAGGGACGAGCTTTCTCACTTCGCTCTCCATACGCACTTCACCTTGCATTGCCTTGTTTGATGTGTACCTTTGAGACCTTACCCCTCGCTCATCTGTCTTTTCCCCCCCATTTGTCTCCCACATGAGGACCTGTGCGCCACTGGGCGCCGAGGGGAGCGTGCGTGAGTCTGCCATTGTGCACCCGGAACTACCAGAACCAGCTGTCTGCATCGATGCACCACCTTATGGACCACATGTCTGTGGCTGAGCACCACTGATGGACCCCATGGGTTGGGGCATGGCCCCTCTGCTGGAACCAGCCGTGAAGGCCCGAGATCTTGCTGGCGGACCTTGGTCACAGGGCACCGATGCCCCACAGGTGAACCACACTAGTCGGCCCTGTGGGCCATAAATAAATAAAAATGGACACGTCGGGTGCATTTTATTATGACAAGTAGGCCGCCAGCAAAGAAGATGACAACACCTGGAAGATAGTAATAGCCAGCAGAGGGAGCCGAAGAGCAAGAGACCACCAGCAGGCTAAGGGGTTGTTGGTTTATTTTTATTATTGAACAATGGTGACTGTGCACCGATTGGTGCGTTTTGGGTGCTTTCATGGTGCGTCGATGCAGAGCAGACTGTTCCCCCCCCCCCCCCCCCCCAGAAAGAACAATCACAGGTCCTGGGTTGCGTTTTGTAAATAAAAGTAGCGTCAATTGTAAATAATGCCCCCCCCCCACCGTCAATGTATAGTTTGAAGACCATTCCGCAATTCGGTTAGCTGTGGGCGTGAATCTGTTAGGCAGGGTGCAATGGAGCAGCGGGACATATTTATTTGTGTTTTAAAATTGTCGCACTCAGGGTCAGGTTAAATGTAGAGGGAAGTACACCTACGTGCCACACTAAAAGTTAAGGTAAGAGGCCCGGGCCGTGCCTAAGAGGAGGAGGGTGCAGTGTTGTGGATATGAGAATGGTTTTTTTTTTGTTGTTGTTATTGTGTAAATTGTTGTTAGAATATCGCCCTCCTTGCTCCGGTGTTGTATAAAGGTCAAAGGGCGTTCCCGCAGTTAGTTCCATAAAGCATACATGAAGGACACCATAATATCCCTGTTCAGTAGTTTATTTGCTTATTCTGTGTATTAGGTTAAGGCTTTGTCTTCCACTAATTGAAATACTCCATTGCACCAAGTGAAATAAGATAGATCCCCTTTCATTCCCATTCCCAAAACCTCCAATTGTCAACTACATCCCCTCCAAGCCTCAATTGCCAACTGCACTGGGCAGTTTGTCAGGTTTGCTACAGCTGTGGGTTGTTGATTTCACCCCAAAACCACCATTAGCCATTACGGCGTGCTCAGCTCGGGGAAGAAGGGTGTGCCTGCCCATCGTCATCAAGGGTGCAGTCAGAGGGCCTGTGCCCACCAATCAGGGCCGAAGCGAGCTCACCGAGGGGCGTGTCCTGAAGGCCGGCGGCTTGATCACCTGAGGCGCTATAAAAGCGCGCACGCAAGAGCCGAGTGAGTGGTTGGACCAAGCGAGAGACGTGCAAAGAGACGTGCAAAGAGACGTGCAAAGAGATGTGCAGAGAGACGTGCAAAGAGACGTGCAAAGAGAAGTGGTTGAAAAAAGCGAGAGACGTGCAAAGAAAGGCGCGTCAGAACGTTGGTTGGTGGTTGGTGGCGGAAAGAGAGTTGGTTACAAAAGAGAGTTGGAGAAGTAAAGAGAAGTGAGGCGGAGTGAGGCAGAGTGAAGCCAAGAAAGACAGCAAGCCTTGTGAGGGTTGAGTTGAGGAGGAGCACAAAAAGGGACACCAAGAGTTGCGTCGACGCCACCGAGGTTTTCCCGCCAAGAACGCGAGGAGTCGGAGCTGTCACCTCCAGCCCTGCCGTTTGCAGGGACCTGACCCTTCCTCCCCCTCCAGCCATCCACCTCCTGCCATTCCTATCATCACCCCCCGTGTAAGTGTGTTTGTAGTCTGTCTTTTGTCTTGTCCCTGGGTATAAGTAAGCTTGTATAAGTTAATATTTGCACTGTGTCTCTGAGTTCTTCTGTAAATTATTATTATTATCCTTCCTTTTTCCTTGGTTATTTTTGTGTGTAAATAATAAATCCTGTTACTCTTCTGTACGTCTTCTTCTTCTACCTCTTTACATTCGGTCGCTTTAAAGGTTTCCAAATTGAATACCTGTGGCGCGATTTCGGCCAACGTCCAGGAATCGGGTTAGTCGGGGTAACTGTTCGGCCACGGCGCCATCCGCTCGGCAAAACACCATCTTATCCGTGGTCCGTAACAATATATATATATATATATATATATATATATAATATATATATACTAGCGGGGTCACCCGTGGGAATCCCACGGGCATGGATGTGTGTGACATTTCGACATATTGAGTTATATGCTGCACATTCATTTTTACAAAATGGTTACTGGCAAGTCATCAGATCCAGAAATGGTGTGAATTTAGTTATTTCACATAATATGTGACCCCTCACTCCTCTCCACCTGGCACTCTCCTGTCTCCACCTGACACTCTCCTGTCTCCACCTGACACTCTCCTCTCTCCACCTAGCACTCCTCTCCTCTCCAAACCCTCACATCCCTCTCCTTTCCAATCCCTCACCTCTCCAATCCCTCACACTCCTCTCCTCTGCAATCCTTCACACGCCTCTCCAATCGCGCCTCACACTCCTCTCCAATCGCGCCTCACACTCCTCTCCAATCGCGCCTCACACTCCTCTCCAATCGTGCCTCACACTCCTCTCCAATCGTGCCTCACACTCCCCTCCAATCACTCCTCTCCAATCGTGCCTCACACTCCTCTCCAATCACGCCTCACACTCCTCTCCAATCGTGCCTCACACTCCTCTCCAATCGCGCCTCACACTCCTCTCCAATCGCGCCTCACTCGCCTCTCCAATCGGCTTTCCCCGTCTCGTTTCTCTCCTTTTTCTCCCGTCTCGTTCTTTTTCTTGCTCCAAATCGGCCCGTCGGAATCGGAAATCGGCCCGTCTCGCCCGTCGGCCCGTCGGAATCGGAAATCGGCCCGTCTTGCTTTTGTGCTTGTGCGTAAATAAATTGTGTTCATGACACCATTTCTGGTGTTGGGCTAGCGGCTAGGGTGCCGGCTTAGGATCCTGGGTTCGAATCTCGGTCGATCGCCGAATTAATGCCAGGGGGGTTGACTCAGCCTGTCATCCTTCCGAGGTCGGCTAATTGAGTACCAGTTCACTGGTAATTCCCTGTTTGTCGTTGAAGGCGGCAAAAAGGGTTGGCGTCAGGAAGGGCATCCGGCCGTAAAACATTGCTTCAAAAAGGGGACAAAAAAACAACAACTACCACGGTCCCCAAAAAGGCCAACCCCCGCTTTGCGGGGAAAAATGGCCTCTAAACGGTGGTTTTTACACCATTTCTGGATCTGATGACTTGCCAGTAACCATTTTGTAAAAATGAATGTGCAGCATCTAACTCAATATGTCGAAATGTCACACACATCCATGCCCGTGGGATTCCCACGGGTGACCCCGCTAGTTTGCATTGACGTTCGTCGATGGACTCGTTCGCCCGTCTCATTCGTTTTCTTGCTGCATCCTGTTCAAGTCTGCGTTCTTCATCGATCGTCTCATTCATTTTGGAAATAGAAGTTTCCACGCAGCGCATGAATTGTCACGATCCTCAAGAGGAATTTGTCTCGTAATCATCAAATGATAAATGGCAAGTAAATTATATTGTGGAAAATTAAAGATTTCAAATAAACCTATTTAAAGTGTATTCGCACATAACTAATTTTAAAAAACGAAGAAATATCTCTCGGTAATTTCCTGAAACATATTTTACTTCCGGCTAATAATGTTGAATTAAATAAAAACGAAGAAATATATGTCGGCATCATTGTTGACGTTTTTGTGACGACTGTCATCAAACGAAAAAGTAATATATCTTAACGGAAAAGCAAAAGCGAATTTTTAATATATATCGACACGTTGCCGTCGGTGTCATGTTGGGCGGTGTATGATACACCATGACGCGATTTTTAAAAATATATCTCTGCATTTTCCCGCGTGTGTGGAATGTTCTCAATTATTGCTGACACCGAGTCCAAAACCATCGATAAAAATGAAATCATATGGTGAGTTAGATTGGAGATAAAGGCGTGAGAGAGACTCAATGGCCTTGAAGTTACAGGCGTTTGAGAATTCATTTCGTTCTATAAACGGCAACTTTCATTGGATTTCCTTCCCGTTTTTTTTCAACCGAGTCGAAAACTATGTTAGCGACTGTGAAAAATGAAATGATATATCGAATTTTTAATATGTATCGACACGTTGCCGTCGGTGTCATGTTAGGCGGTGTATGATACACCATGACGCGATTTTAAAAAATATATCTGCATTTTCCCGCGTGTGTGGAATGTTCTCAATTATTGCTGACACCGACTCTAAAACCATCGATAAAAATGAAATCATATGGTGAGTTAGATTGGAGATAAAGGCGTGAGAGAGACTCAATGGCCTTGAAGTTACAGGCATTTGAGAATTCATTTCGTTCTATAAACGGCAACTTTCATCGGATTTTCTTCTCGTTTTGTTTCAACCGAGTCTAAAACTATGTTAGCGACTGTGAAAAATGAAATGATTTATCGAATTTGATTTGAAATAAAACTGGGGGAGAGCAAGACACCACGGGCCTACAAAACAGGACTCAAAGCTATGCGAGTTAATAAAATGGTGGATATTTGTTTATAGCCACTCCCAGAATGGGTGGAGCTATGGGTGGAGCTACTCTGCAAACCGAGTAAGCCACACCCCGGACAGACACCCAACAGATAGACAGACAGACAGACAGAATCATCTACGGCTATTATAATATAGATATATATATATATATATATAGACTTCCGGGTTCGGTTGCGAGAGGACGCTGGCGTTGCATATTCGCCGCTTCTCCGACTGGATGGATGTACAGGGTCTGCTTCTACTTTTCTGACCTGACATCTCACACCTGTCCTGCCTTTTCACACCCGCACGTGCCGCGTGTTCTCCGGCTGGATAACGGAATCTGCTTTTGATGGTACGGAATACGGAATCGAAAGGCCCGCTCCCGTTGTTTGTGGCCGTGGCCTTGTTTGCCGGTGGCCTTGTGGTCTTGGTGGCCTTGTGGCCTTGTTTGCCGCTGTGGCCTTGTTTGCCGCTGTGGTCTTGATTAGCGGCTGCAGTCGTTTGCCGCTGCGTTTGCCGCTGCGTTTGCCGCTTTGCCTCCTCGACCTTGGCCTCGTACTCGTCCCTTCGCTCCTGCCTGGCATGGCTCTGAAGTACTCCGCCGCAAGGCTTCTTCTGCTCAATACCCGCTCCACCCCATCATGCATCTCTGCCATCAAATCAAATGGACTCCTCCGACGACCCAGGTACATTCACCGTGGCTCCGGTCGCAAGTTTGTTTATTTGCAATCAGGTCACTCCATCCCCGTCCTCTGGTCGGCTCAGCGCACTCTCACTCTTCGTCCCAGCGCACCTGGTCACAGCAACCCACACGATCGCACCTCTTGCCTACGAACCCTGGCTAAATCACCTGAATTCATCCCTGCTGTTCAAAACAACATCAAGCTCACCCTGTTCAACACCCGGTCCCTCAACAATAAATGCCTCATCCTGAACGAATACATCCTGGATAACAAACTGGACTTTCTCTGTCTCACCGAAACCTGGCAACAACCTCTGGACTACTACACACTCAACCTCACCACACCCAATGGATATTCCTACGTCAATAAACCACGCTCGGAGGGCCGAGGTGGTGGAATTGCCGTTATCCACCGTCAAGACATCAAGACCAACCTCATCTCCATCTCATCTGCTCCATCATTTGAACACCTGGCTTTAAAACTCT